>NC_091948.1:10270328-10617828 GCF_041260155.1 Ptychodera flava
TTTTCCGAAAATCGAAAATGTTATTTCTCCTCCATAGGGGTGGTGGCCAATTTGAATTTCAAATATCGGTAAATCTTGGGTAATTTGTTTCTCTAATACTAAAATTTGCACGGTGACCCATGGTTTTTACTCTCGACTTTGAACGTGAACGGTTGAAAGATTCCTTAAGGAAAGTCTGAGGAAAATTTTAAGTCTTTCACTTGCGAGGCGCGATCTGCGATAGGTATACAGTCACCTGTAATCTAAATATGCCCATATATGGTCAAAGGGGGGTTCCTTGGCATTCGAAATGCCCATGTGAGGGCACTGTTTTTAAAAGCGGCCACCCTCTTAAAATCTCTGATTGGTTAGATTATCTCTTTCCATGGTAACTGTGGCAAAATTGGAACAGGTGACAGTATACCTTTAATGTATATTTGTTTCGAAAATGCCATAAAGCCAGTCGGAAACGCGTACGCATTACCATATCCTCAGCCATGGTTGTTACATTGTAAGTGTTCTTGTTCTTTCACAACTCTAGGAATACATTTGTCGGAATTCATATTTAACATTTTTCGCTGTCCATCTTACAATGTAACTGTAGTGACTCGGTAGTCTAGGCACAATATTCATTGGTTCTCAATTTTTTGTGTAAAAAAAAAACTTGCTTCTTAAAAACTATAATGAGCTCGTCGCCTATATTTTCTTACCAAGAATATCCAAAGAAAATATTATTTATTTAATTTTTAAAATCGTATCTCATTTTTATGACATTTTCTGCGCCGTGAATGTCGTGGAATGCAAACCACTACACATAAAATAGACAATTTCACCACAAGACTCTAACTTACGGGCCATTCAACAAAACGCCGTGTCCCTTCCGACGTCGTGTCCAGCGATCGAATGTTCACTTCACGGACCTCTTCTTCTCACAACGCTGCATATAAACAATTTATCATTTCAATTCCTTCGGACTACTTCCTCGATGAGCGTGTAAAATTGTTTGTTGTATGAATACTGGGAGGTAAAACGTTTTTTTTTTGGTCGATCTGTGTGGGCTATTCGTCACAAACTCCTCGATATCAATGTCTGTAATTCACATAAACTGACCTTTTAATCTGTTATCTTGGCCGAGAGTTAAACGATTTAATTACCATGAGCAGACACAGATTTGCAGTTAATGGATTTCGAACCAGCAACGTGCTTCAATGCCAATCCGCAAACTTAAAGGAAAAAAGAAACACGATGAGCCAATAGGAAGCAAGGTCCGTAATGTGGCGCTAAGGACACGATCTTGACCTACTTAGATATAGAAAGGTCTTGTAATCTGTCGGCTGACTTCTGACCTTGTTGATTACCGGCGCCTTTGGCAATGACGGCACAATTTAAACATTGATGAACAAGTAGCACTTAGGCGTCAAAACAGCACCGGTCAGGCTGACTTTGGTTTGATCTGCTTAAAAACATCGCCGTGAACTCTCGTGCCTTCAGATTTACAGGGGGGGGGGGGGGGGGCGCTCGGTATTTTTCTATTGAAAAGATGCTCTGGCATAAAACAGTATACGCCACACACACTACCACACGCACATGTACATAAAGGTTTTAATGAGCCATGGAGTTATAGAAATTAACAAAGAAGTATTAACAAAATAATGATAATAATAATAATGATAATAATAATGGTTTATAATTTTAAAAGGCAAACCGAATCAACATTAACCTATCTATCCCTCATTCATTACTTTGTTCTTGGAATCATAGCTGCGACTCCATTTGAACTTTTACTGCCAACTCATCATGTCTAGAAACACAACCAAACATTGGTTGGTGCGAACACTTAACGGAAAAACGCCAAGCCTGTATTATTTGAAAGCTAGTGGACTCGTCATTGCTATCACAAGTCTGACAGAGATGGATGTATCGCGTGTATCTATCTTAGGAACTCCACGTACTGACAACTCCCATGGCGGTGATACCGATAATACTTGAAAATGAAAAGTGATTATATAGAGCATTTCGATCAATTTAATATACCGGAAATATTTTGGTAACTGTCACCAGACTGCACCTATTAAAAAGTTTGTTAAACTTTGTTTGACTTTTCACCTCAAAACGACCCCAGAATGCTTTGAATGTGCACTCCCTCAATATATACATGGCCATCGTTTATGGCGTCTCCTCTTCGAGGAATAAGTTACGTCGCGTCGCTTTACGTAAAAAGAAGGCCAACTTGCCGGCGATGTTGTCGCGTGGATCTTATGGTGGCTCGTTTAGCGGCTCATTCACCTCACAGTGTTTATGCCCTGCCCATAAATATTTATCAGTGACATCTTGACATTGACGCGTGTTTTTGTCTCGAGTCCGCGCTTCCATGTAGCTTCATGACCCTAATTGCGAATGACCCATACCTGTATCCAATGGCAGAAGTGGGCTTAAATGCCCATGCACTATTGATATCACTTAGCGCACGAAACTCCTTGCTCATGTGAAATCCAGCCATGATTCTCACACTAATTCGTTTACGAAAGTCTCATAGAACTTAATGGCTTTATTATCTTTATTTTGAAAGAATTTTGTCACGTGATCGTCAAACTGCCTTGAAACTCATGAATCAATTTACTAGGCTTTACAGAACAGTGAATGGGTTCACGAATTACACATTTACTAATTACTAACATCTTTGCCCAGGTGACATACAAGTAATTAAATAACCGGAAAATATGTCACTTAACGATTTCCCAAGTTTTGCCTTTATCTGCTTTCCAAGTAAACTTTGATCCGATAAAGAAGATCCCTCCCCCTGAATGAGTATATAATTGGCGGCACCCAATGAAAGTAAAACGATATTAATTATATCTCGAAAGCAATATGATCTTAAAGTTGCAAGGAATGACTGCGTCGCGCTGTTTATTCTACGTGGGAGGGAAATGATAGAAAACATCTTCCAGAAGGACTTTTTCGGTTTCACCGTATTTAAGGAGATGGAAAATCGAAAAATCTGGCTTAATCTCAACCTCGAGTCCTGACCAGGATCTTAAGAAGGTCGACTGGGGCGAAGATTGAGAAGACAAATAGGAAATATTTCTCCTGCGTCTGGCAAAGTAATTGCAGGGTTCTTTGACACTCGATCAAAGTTCAATGCGTCACAGACGGCATGTCCACAAAATCCATGATAATGATTTATGTTCAATGATTTCTCAATGTCTTCCCTGGCCTCCCCCACGGAGCCGAAGATCTTGAAATTGGTACAAAATAGATAAACTTTGAACGACTGAGCATTTTAACCACATTTGTTTGCTGACGTCTGTAAAGCAGCGAAGTAACTAAACACATCGACTGTCGCGACAAATGTCCGCTTCCTTGTCAGTTGTGACAAATATTAGTTTTGAAGGTGTTTCGTTTGGTCTACGGGAAATGGGTCAGACACATAACTTACCGAGCGTGTATCATAATTTGTCATAAAAAACCGGAATGTCAGACACTGTTAATTCGGATTCAAAGAGATTAAAAAAAACATTTTTAGGATTGACATTGATCATAATCGAACTTTTAATGAACTTTTATAAAAGATAAATACGAATAAGTGTGTACATGTGTTTATGTAATTAATATCAAAATTCAAAATTGTCTTATAATCGATTATAATTTTGTATAATATCTCACAAGATAATTGTCGTAACTTACAAGATAATTGTAAATTTATTTGGATATATTACGTCTATAAATTTAGACACATCAGGGCCTAATGATACTGGAATATTATGATACACGTATGCTGATTTGCATTTATTGTCCAGCAATCATACGATAGAATGTGAGAAATTTCCAAGGGCATTACACTGTTTAAACGTCCGACCTACTTGGGCCACCATACCCGTTGACGCAACAGACCTTCTAAAGACAATGTAGGCTTAGCCCATTCATCTGGTGTCTGCAAAGTGTATGCGTAACTTTCTGTAAGATGTCTGTCTCTGTCTCAGCTTTTTGACATCAAACCTGGCGTCCATGTCATACGAGTCTAGCATGGACTGTAAATTTCCGATGGGTCGACGTGTTTCCTCTGGAAATTTCCCGCCTCAAACCGAAAGTGCCTCGATCATCAGTGATACGCCAACTCACCGAGCCGAGCTACGCTGAGGTCAAAATCAGAGAGAGAGAGAGAGAGAGAGAGAGAAGAGGAGAGAGAGAGGAGAGAGAGAGAGAGAGAGAGAGAGAGAGAGAGAGAGAGAGAGAGAGAGAGAGAGGGAGAGAGAGAGAGAGAGAAAGAGAGAGAGAGAGAGAGAGGAGAGAGAGAGAGAGAGAGAGAGAGAGAGAGAGAGAGAGAGGGGGGGGGTGGCAAAGTGCGATTTCAAAGATAGTGATAAAGTCTGGGCGTTTTTCTGCTTCAGATCACCATGCCAACACAGTGATATAACTCCCAAATCACTATCGTGAAGTCGTCTGTTACGATTCAAAAATTCTAAAATCATAATGACAAAGAATGCAATCTGGGTATTCTCAAAATTTAACTTGTCATTTATTCTCTAATGATTTCCTTCGATGTGTTCGAGTGATGCTGAAGACTGGGATTCACATTATGTCGCGTTCTTTTTTTCCGAAGCCAAAGTCGGAAACGAAAACTACGTTTCCTTTGAAACATGACAAAGATGTCAAGGAAGACATGAAAATTTCGATATTCCTTAGGTAATCAATGATTAAATCATATGCTGCATGTTGCAACCTCGGACAGCGTGTCCTAGATTGTTAGCAAGATCTCTTAGTCTTCCCTCGAGGACTCTCACAATGATGGTTGCCGTCTACGCTTTCTCTTGCGTTCAAGGAGTATGCACTGCACAATTCAAAAAGAAGTCAAACTTTTGCTGAACTTGAAGTGTTTTGCGTAAATGAGGATTAAATTTATGATATATTTCATAGGGTATTCAGTGTTCTGTTTGGAACACTCGGTTTCAAAACTCTGCGTTTAGGTTTTCTGGTGTTTGCGACCTGTAGGGCACAGAAATAGAGCAAGTTGACCAAATATTCGCCACATCGTGTCTCGCCATGGGTCGGCAAAAGGTCACCAACTTGCATATATTATAGGCAAGGTGTTGATTGGTTAGTTCACTATCGACGTTCATCTCATGACAGATGTCGATATAAAATTATCATCTTATCCACCTTCTCCTTCAGATGTTGTCGAGGAATCGATCAAGAAACATGAAAGCTGTCTCCCCATCAGGATGTTGCCTGGCAACGTTCCTCGTGATCCTGGCCGCTAACTGCACTCTCGGACAAGGTAAATAGTTTTTGGTGAAAGTGTTGTAGGGTGTGAGCTCTTCTACGTGATGTAATCCACATTCTGCTTCACTTGATTCGCTTTCCATTTCAATTTGTATTTTCGAATTTGCCGGATTGAAAGTTCACACCATTTCTTGAGATGGTATTTGTACTTAAATATCTTCAACATGACACCACTCTGCATTTTACTATATTGCATGATCACAACTTTAGCACAAAAGACGGTGGAAATCATCGAACAATTTCTTTCGCTGCTTATACTGTTTCTGTCCCACAAAAGAAGTCAAAGATGTAGAAATATTTCTGTGTGAAGTATTTGAAATTTTCGGTTAGCTATGACGAAAAGATATAGAAATAGTCATAACAACATGGAATAACAAAATTTGGGTATGTTGATCGTATCAAGCCCCGGTTTTAAGATTATGTCTAGGTTACTGCCACATAAATGATGGAGACACCGACATACCAGTTTACCAATTTCCCAGCTTGTTGTTTTGATTCCTTGCTTTCTTCTCAATCGTGGTCATGATTTTGATTTTAAGGGACACATTTTCGAGTAAACTTCAGCGGCGTTTGCTAATAAGGTAGCGTCAACGGGTTATCGCCGGAATTGAATTTCTTACAATTTGAAAAGTCAGCAGAACGTGTGTAGACGAGTTGATAGTTGGTTCCTCACGTCCCCAGTTCGCTGGAAGTGTGAGAACACCAGTCAGGGGCTGATTTGTTCTCACACTCTGTATTTTCGCAAGAGCGAAATATATTTTCGTTTGACGAGTACTCATTGGTCCTTTGCTGTCCCGCAGCCCCCCCCCCCCCGCGCGCGTTTTGTTTGACGAATGAGCGATCTCGTATTATAAGACCGGAACTATAGCGCGGGCAGACGACACACTTCGAAGCAAATGGATTTGTGCACTCCTGTTGGTGACAAATATGTATGAAGATTGATCAAAGCACGATAGCATTGCTAAATTATTAATACTTAGTGCTGTTAGAGCAGTGAGAAGAAAACTTTCATCAGTATAAACATGTTTTGTATAGCATTATATATGTGTGTGATTGGGTGTAGACTAGGTTTTTCGAAAGGTTATGATATAGGCCTAAATCAAAGGAAGCAATTGATGACAATGATGTTTACTACAATAAAATACGACGACTGCAATTTTTTCAAGTATTGAAGGGACGCGAGAAAAATAATCCCACACCCCAATGGGCTAAGATGGAATGTCTCACTCGAGTTGAGGAATTTCTGTCTTACACTCGCTTGAGACAGAAACTCCTCAACATTCCGTATGGGATTCCTATGCGCGTTTTAACGAAAAGTACTTCAGAACGGAGCGTCATCATTGCATCGTTTCATCGTATATTTTGGAGCATAAGCGCTTCGCATCCTCGTGTTTAAATCTAGCACCTGGCCACCACAGCAAGGGCATATAGGCGAGTTGCTCGATATCACATTTCATATCTGTCAACGTTCAGGTTCAAGTTCTGAATTTTCAGCCAGTCAATGCTGTCTGTCTGTCTTTCTGATAAGTTACAGACCCGGTCCAGATTTGCTGTGACGGTGACCTTGTTAATACAGGGAGTCAATGACCCGATATCGTCTTACGACATCGGCATTATATCTACCTTAGTAAACCTTCACGCACCCGAGAAGTACAATGTACCTGGCTTGCCAAGAACTCTTAATTACACACAGACAATTTGCTTTCTCAATCTTGTTTGTTCATACATTGTGCCCTGTACTGTGTACAGGTCTTGTCGGTTTTTCTCCCTGTGTTTGTTTTCCGCTCAATATTTCCGGTGATTAGTAGGGAAAAGGAGGTTGTTACGCATACAAAGATGAAAGTTATTTTTTGTGGGCGACATATTTGTAATAGAGGATAAGCAGACATTCAAAACTGCGCAATTTTGGAAACTGCATGTATCAAAGAGACATGAATGTGTTTTCTCCGGACGAAATTACTCGCAGCGCCGGTCTGTTAAGGTAATATGCACCTCGAAAGTGAAAGACTTAAACTTTTGCTCAAACTTTCCTCAGTGAAACTTTCAACCATTCTCTTACCAAAGCAAGAATAAAAATCAGAGGTCACCATGCAAACTTTGGAACAAGAGAGACAAATAACTTGCGATTTCTCGATATTTGAATACAAAATGGCCGCCATCCCTGTGTTAACTCTATGGGGAAAAATAAAAATTTTCGATTTTCGAAAAATTAAGACCATGAAAACTTTTCTTTTGCCGAGAGCTTCAAAATGAACCCCCACAAGTGGTAGGTCCGAAGAAAATTGATAAAATTTAAAGGCCCGAATTTCTGTCCCCGAGGTGCGTTCTACCTTAAGGTGTTACAGGGTTTATATTACCAGGGTACGAAACAAAGGGCTAATGGATGGAAAATTTACTTTGGAACACGGCCCAACAGATTATGGCGCAAGGTAAAGAGATCGTTTGATTATTTAAGAGCACCGCCGGCAAACAGGCGTATAGAATAACATATTTCACACAAGGTTCAGTTGTTTCAAAATCTGACACGAAAAGCTAAAGTCCTTTTCTCATCAACAACTTATGTCGGTTTCAAGATCAAAAGCCTCGTGTAGAAACAATGTCACGCCGTCCTGCCATAGTAGTTCCAACTCTAAGTAAGTTAATATTCTGAAAACAAGCTGAACCGGAGAGAAGTTTGCGATTTGATTGTTGTTCGAAAGAACGAATTTCCGATTCATTACATATTTAATTAAATTTCATAAAGTATAATTATAACCTGCTGTTTAACTTTGTAGGTAGAACTTTAAATCCGAGTTATAATTTCTAGAAAAACGTAAGCAGAGATTCACCGCCGTCTGTGTTAAATTTAATTGTCACAGACAGCACTGAAGCTGTTCCCGAAGAGTTCCGTTACACAACTCCGCAGAAACACGTGTGCGGTCACATGGGTTATCAAAAGTTTGCCAATAGATTGCCAACCAGACTTTACTTACACGCGATGTCAGAGTTTAGTATGAATGGGTCTGGTAAACTCTGTACGACATTTCGTATGAGAACTTTTCAACTTTGTATTTTAAAGTGTTAACCGCCTGGTACCTGTCGCAGGCTAGAACATAGTAGAAAAACTGTCTATGATTTGAACTCGTGATTTGAGAAGTGTACGCGTGATCAGGCGTAAATGTGAGGGCGTTGATAAATGTCCGAAGACAGGGTGATTTGTGAAGTCTTACTAGCAATCATGTCTCGAAGAATGTGTCATTCACAATGTACCACACCAATACGTTACTGTTGTGCGTGAGCTCTTGCGAGGAATGCATTCATGCCAAGGGGGTCAAGTTACGTTAATACCTTTCCATCCTGAGAACACATTTATTCGTGTTATAACTTAACCCAATATTGTGTACAACGATCTAAAACTCCACAGCTTATGATAAATCAGAGCAGAAGTCTATAATTTTACCGTCCGCACGTAATTATTAAAGGATCGTATACTTTTTTGCAACGGTAAGATTTTCTGAGTAGTTTGCTGACGTTGTAGCGACCTTTACACAACACAGTTCATAATAATTGTCGTCATTGAAGTTGCATCACACACTGACATCAGACCACACATTACAGGCAGAAAAATCTAACAAGGGACAGTACAATATCGGGGACTAGATATTCGGACTCTTAATTTTACAATGTTATATCGACCTATCACTTGTGGAGCTCATTTCGAAGCTTATGGAGTAAATAAAGTTTTCTCAGGCTTAGTTTTTTGTAACACGGGAATCTTCCCCGGCCCATAGAGTTAACATAGGGATGGCGACCGTTTTGAATTTCAAATATTCATGTTGTTTCTTTAGTACCCCGGGGCCGCTTTTTATTATTCTTTGTTTTGGAAGAGAACGGTGGAAGGTTTGCTTGAGGAAAGTTTGAGCAAAAGTTTACTATTTTCGAGGCATGACCTACCTTAAAGCAACATTTGAGGATGACGGCTATAATGAGATGTGTTGAAAGACAGAATGCGGGCTGTGAGTAGGGCACGATAACAAGATTCCGCCAAAAATTGTCGAATGTACCAACATTAATTACCATAGTCTAGATACACTCGATACTCCTCTGTCGATGGTAGAAGCCAATTGGCATACAGTGGACATATTGACCCCATACTACATACCACCAAACGTCTGACAGTCAGCCACCGATCTGGATTTATTGACAGTACAAGCACGGGCATCATAATATCTATTTGACATTTACACTCCAGTGAAATTCTGGCTCAGTTTTATTTACAGTTGACGTCTGCGTCTGGGGTAATGGGCCTGGTAAACTCTGTATGCCTTAGTGGCCGTATCCTTGGCATACAATGCAGTCACCTTCAGTGGAATTCCAGGGTCAGAAGGGCAGTACTCGCCGTCTGCAAGAATCACTCCGGATCTGACGAGACAACAACCTGGCTGATTGATCCAACAAAGGATTCACTGCATGCATTGTACATCTTTTGTCTTCTATTATTCCCATCTTCGATTAAACAGCCAAATAATGAGAAACCAATCAAGGAAGGTTATTGTGATATGCCCTGGGTTTAGGAAATGAGGGCATATCAGCACGATGAAGGACGTCAGGCGTTGAGCGCCGGAAGCGCAAATCACAATTTAACGCAATAGACATGATAATAGTCCGTTTCAATTTGTAATTTTTGCGTCCTTGCAGTCGACCATCCTTACTTCAAGTATACAAACAACGCCGGCAAATGTTGAAATATTTTCAAATGTCCTTGATCTGTTGATTTAATTAGGAAACGAGAAACGTTGAATATAAAGATGCAAGAGAAACAAGATCCCAAGGACCAAGGCTATCCATGTACATAGCATGTTTTCCTTAAATTTTGTATGAAATGCAATTTTACATACTGAGTGCTATATAGCGTCGTAAATGTTTCTGTCTTGTATAAAAAATGTCACTAGAAATGTTCATACGTTTTTGATCGAGAATCACTGAATTTAAAGTTTTCGCATTCCATAGAAAGTACACGTCAAGCCCAACTCATTGGAATGTCGTTCGAACTAAGTAACCTAAAAGTGCAGTCAACTGTCAATAAACCTTTATCGCATGTGTTTTTCTTTGATGCTTTTGCGAACTATGCCAAACCAGTGTAATAGTGAGCTTAGAAACTGCCAACTCAGCAAAAAGCGCGGCTAGTCACTCCGCTGGTTTAAATGCATTTCCTTTTGTGCCCAGGTTTATCCATCTTTCACCGTTAAATCCTGGTTGACTTGATGTGGTCCATTTTTATGGTTCATCATGTGCACTTTCCACGGGAAACTGATTTCGTCGGTCTTGTAAAAAAGCTCGTTGGCATCACAGCTCTCCACCTACCAGAAAGAAAGAAAGATAGGCATTCAATGGTTTATCAGCGTTGTGATTCGAGCAACGATGAGACACACTCATGCAAATTTATATTAATTTGTTTGACGAAGTTTCAACTCCAATTATTATATTTTTAATGGGTCATTCTCGAGATAGTTAAATTATGTATAGACAAGGCTGACATCTCCACTCTTTGCAACAGACAACATATAACATCCGTCGCCATGGTGTCAAGGTAAGTTACTGTCGAGTATGTGTAGGTCCATACATAAAAGTATGAGAGGATTATGGCGGCAGACATGCGCACAAGGGTAAATATCCTTAAGCTATATGTATGCACAAACGATCTGCTGGAAAATACGATCTATCACGACCTACAAGTGACCGTTGGTTAAACTGGTGCATATCCAGAGGCATTTCACAAACACGCGTGTACTGATTCTTTCCGAACTGAGTCAACGTTAATACTACCTGACATGCGCATGCTCAGAAGTCCTTGTTGCCATTTTCCTATTGTACGTCCTCGTCTCTCGGACACCGGCGGATAGATTACTTTCAAAGTTGCCAACAGTTTATGTTGCAAAATCTGCCTCACCTTTTTTCTTGATACAGTCCAGTGAGGTCGCCAGTAGTTCCTTTACAATGTTCAACGCACTGCAAAGACACGCGTCTTTGAAAGAGTTGACGATAATACATTGCGACGCGTCGTTACGATGCACCGTAATTTGTTTCAATGTACCAGTCTGATGTACTTGCCACATTCCTATTCTGTTACTACGGTTTCTATGTCTTACACTTTCCCTCGAATATCCCTGGACTGTTTTGTCTGGGCCAGTTTGCAAGTAAATAGAGCAATGTCTATACATGAACCTTTTAGTACTTTGGGAGTGTGGATGATGCTAACCCGCGTTTTTCAAAACTTTAATATCGTTTAAGATGAAGCTGTATTCCATCATCATCATCATCGTTGTCATCATCATCATCATCATCATCATCATCATCATCGTCATCATCATCATCATCGTCATCACCGTCATCATCGTTGTCGTCGTCATCATCGTCACTATTGTTGTTGCTGTTTTATTGTATTTTTTTATACTGGTATTGCAAAAGTGCAATGTATGTTTATCATACTCACATGGGAACGCATTATAGTTTGTTAAGTTCCTTCGTGCACTGTCAGAAACCTAAATTCTTTCCGACTATAGTGAGTACCCGGAAACTAGATTATCGTCAACGATTGAATTGTTTTTCTTTGGTTTGCAGTGTTTATGGTTGGCGTAAGAAACACCGCAAGTTGATAATATTGTCATGCGTTCATCAGAAAACATCACGTGTCTATCTGAAATTATCAGAAAAACTATATAAGTACTGTCTGGCTTTTCATGGTAATTTCTTTGGTTATCGGCTGGATGTCATCATCGCAGCGATCGTGGTATCGTTAATTAGTCTCAGTCCTCAGTACCTCTTGGCCGTGTTGACCGGCACGACCCCTAACCCACTGCCCTTAGTGGTATAGGGATCCAAATTACAATTCGACTGAGCTCTTGTACGGTGCGAGAATTTGGCCAGAAGGGAATTTCCAAGGGCTGAGAACGTTTTGTTTAATTTTAAAATGTACAAATTTGACTTTTGAGGCCACATAGAAAAAAAAAATTTTACGGGTACTTCCTCACTTGAGCCATTATATAAATTCAGTGCAGAGCTACTCATAAGTAAGGGACTGGTCAGTTTCTTCTTCGGCCGGGGGGGGGGGGGGCGGTGGATTATTTTTTTTGCCGACGTCAAAAAGTGGCTGACCCCCCTATTCCAAATTTTGAAAACAGGGTGACCCCCCCTATTCCAAATTTCAAAAACAGGGTGACCCCCCCCCCCCCGGCGCCGACATAGGTAAACAAAAGGTGGACATAAATTATATATATAATATATATATATATATATATATATATATATATATATATATATATATATATATATATATTTTACATTTTACATATATTTATATTTTAAATAGTCATTCTATGTTTTAATGAAATTGTTGACATGTCAGTTGTAAGATAGGAATTTCAAAGTGTCAATCTTAAAGTTTGAATACAGTACATTTTGAATGAGCTGTATTTGAATGAGCTGTGAATGTATTTCACACTTTCTATGCTTAACCAGATGTCCTGAACTGTTGTACAGAAATGGATGTCAATCATTAATATCAAAGAGGAAAAAGCAGTGAATCAAAAACTTTGATGGGTGTTAAGACTTGCCAACCATCCAATTAAATCTCCTGAGGAGCCATAGAGAGCTTTTTAGCCAAATCTGATGTGTACAGTGTCTGAGAGGACCTTTTCTTGTAACATTGAAACCATAAAAGCACAGCTAATAATGACAAAAACTGCCTTTTTTAACTGTTATTTTGTTCATAAAAAAGCATCTTTCTACAGAAAACCTGTGACAACAAAGGAAAATAATTGCATCAATGAGAAGGAAAGATATCTTGTCATTTTTCTATCTCTAAAATAAGTCACTGTATCAAATATATATTGTGAAATATTTGTGCATGTTGCTTTCTCATACTGAATTCTCATAGAGAGAACAGAAAAGTATCAGGAATTTGTCATCCTTTTCATATGAAATGCAGATTTCATAATGGTACACTTTCACTTAGCAAACATCAAGATATCTCTGATTTATTAAAGTATGGCGCCCGAAGGGCGCGCCGAAAAATATGAAACATCCTGATATCTCTGATATATATGCCTTGTATATTAAAGTCATGCACCTGAAGGGCATGCTGAAAAATGTCTGATATATTAAAGTAATGAGCTTGAAGAGCACGCTGAAAAATATTGAACATACAGATATCTCTGATGTATGTATGCTTGATATGTTAAAGTTGGGCGTGCTGAAAATATGACTGATTATTAAAGTTACGCGCCCGAAGGGCGCGCCGAAAATACAACTGAATGATGAATTTGTGGCTGACACTAGCATTTTAGGCAATGATGAGCCTGTGTCAAAATTCAAAAACACACTGACCCCCCCTATTGGGCATTTCAAAAACATGGTGACCCCCCCTATCACCAAAGTCAAAAACAGGGTGACCCCCCCCATGAATCCACCGCCCCCCCCCCCAGGCTGAAGAACTGACCAGTCCCTAAAAGAGTTAGATATTGTGTGAGCACGGCAAACGGCGTCTCTTGACACAAGAGTGACAGAAATGTTGCACAATGTGTCTCCAAAAGTCGCATTCATTCAACCAAGCCGTCGCAAGGTATACCAGAGTCGATGCTTTGAAGTGCGCGGAGTATTTCTACAAAAAATAAATGTTACAGCAATTTCTGTGTGGGTTACCTATAAAGATATCGTGCATGTAATGATTTTACGGTTTGGACCAAAGCCAATAAATCTTCGTGTGATTTTCACTTTAATAACCGGTAGAAAGCCGCCTATAAAAATACGAATACGAACAGATAGCGTTGGGATATATTCGCGCTGTGAGATGATCTTTCGTGAACTCTAGCATCATGGTCGCCTGTCTGACTTTGCAGGTCGCCAGACAACCAGGCCTCGTAATTAGAATTGTAAGCGTTGATTTTCCTCAGGCCAAAAGCCGTGGAGTGGGTCGAAGGATAACAAAATTCGGTTACTGAACTATCAATGAAAAAACACGCTCGGCAGCTGCGGCCAATATCAGAACTGGATGCTCGCCAAGACACGGACACAAAATACAACTGCCGTAAGGGAGTGCCTGTCTTTCATGGCTTCGTCATTTTTCAAACAAGCTGTTCCAGTTTTCACAATGGTCGATAATTGTATGTGAGCTTTAGCATTTTCATCTCTTATTTCCCTAGATATGCCTGGTCTCCGTAGGTATATAAGGTCTTCTCATTTCGAAAAAAGTGATAAAATATCCAATGTGTCGTTTTTAATTTGGTGGAAATATTTTAACTAGTAACTTATTTGGAGTCTGCAACATCGATTTATTAGAACACCATATCTACGCGAAATTCTCCTTGCAGACTCTGTTGATGAAAAATCACCGGACTGACATGTTTGTGGGCAAGCTTAATGCTGTTACACACTAAATACTTGGGTGGTTGAGTTTCCGAGTCATTTGGTACATTGTCGGTTAAACATCGTAGCGATATCATGTAACATTAGACCGTGACAATGGACGAATCTCGGCAAGTTCATCTACAAATCAATATAAACCGTGCCGTGCCTGAATGACCTCGAAAAGGTCTCCAATTTTATGATGACCTTCCGTCAGCAAATTAAGTAATTTGCCGTGTTTCTAAGGTTGGCAAATGATAGGTTTGTCTCGCTTTCCTTGAATCGTGTTTGCAAAATGGCGGCCAAAAGTTGCCTCGGGACACGTCACTTACTGTGGTTGATATATTTCACCAAAACGAATGTAAATGTTGACACAAGGTTGAACCATAAATTTTGGTTTAAATGGTAGAATAAGGGAAAGATAAAGTCTGACGTTTATGGGACTGATAATCCCCGGCTAGAGCAAGTTGTTCTTCATGTCTTGTCGAGCAATTGGATGATTACGGTCACACTTTTCCCAGAACAACTGCACTTATCTGGGGATATGAAAACCAGACTGACGAAGGAGGAACTACGAAATTCCGGAAAGTAAAAGACGAGAAGGGAGGGTCGTGCCAAAGATCATGTTTAACGTTTAGATCATGTTTTAACTTTTGGGCTGGAAATCATAATTCTGTAGTTCCGGAAACTTGGAATTGATATTGGCGTTTGTCCACTGAATGGGTTCTTTGAACGCTGTCAGTTGGTTCATTTATCTCGGCAATAAACTTTTTACAGAGATGAGTGGTGTTGTTTAAAGCATGTGAGGACGACCAGAGACGAAAATCTGGCTTTGTGGTGCCACGAAGTTCCAAAGCAACCGAGTCGAAAAGCTTTCCTCTTATTTTTCGGTACGAGTGTGCAGTTGTGTACCGTCCAATCTCTGTTGTTTTGGGGAGTTCATGACCGACGAAGTGAACGTGATTTTTGTTATGGCAAGATATTCGAAAGCGGCATTAAGTGGGTCACTTTTATCTATGACATTGAAGGGCGAGACCAACAGGGAGGTATTGTAGTCACAATCAGTTGCAAGACTCTCAAAAAGACACGTTTGAAGTACATTCACCAACTCGTTACGCAGATAAGACTATCTACCCTCTTCCGACTGACTCTGATATTCCACCTATCTAGCGCGTACATTTGGTAAAAAAACTGACCTATTTGATCAGATTTTGACTTTTCACTTCTTTTCAAACTCACAATGTCATATTCTTAATTCCATTGCGGGGCATGTCGCGCCATGTGACCGGTATGAAGGACCTGTCTGTCATGTGACAGACACAACGGAGGTCAGACTGGGTCGCATGTCTGGACATATTGAAATCTTCCGTGCAAGGTACTCCCGCAGTTGCGAAGGTCACCAAGCGATCACAAAAACATCCGTCGTTAATATTTATGTGGGCACGGACAACAACGTCGTTTCAGATATTGCGTCATGTGATGATTTTTTACCCGGTAGCTTCTTGCTCCGCCCCGCGAGGTACGATTACGAGTTCCGGCCAACGTAAATAATGTAAGACTACACTCGTGTTTTTGTTGTTGTGTTTTTAGTAGGTCGTAGGTAAACCCCTCATTACGGTAGATATAAAGACAGCGACCAAGCCACACTCAATATTAGTATTTCATATTCCCTGCTACCAGAAACTTCGAGACATCATCCTGTACTATCAAATATAACTTCTTCTCACTTCGAAAGCTCGGAAAACATATCGACGTGGAAATATACAAACCCCGACGAACGCTTTCGTTGATTTTGACTCTCTCTCGAATTTTTTACTTTTCCCTTTTACTCGAAATGTTGATTTCAAAAGTTTTATTATTCGTCGTATGGTGGAACCGATATTTTATAGGAAGTCAAGGTACGTATGCGAGATTATTTGATCAATTCTAAATGTTTTTCTTGAATTGGTTGTTTTTTTGAGGATGTATGCCCTTGTTCATGTAGCCGGACTTACGGATTTGTCAACGTGTTTTGGTCTCTTTGCTTTTGAACGGCTGTTCACCGAAACGTGCGTTTACTTTTCTTTGCGTAAGAGCAGTAGCCACCGTTCAGATCACTGTGGCACAGCCTTTATGGTCGCCATCAAGGTGTAATCGTAAAATAGACGCGAAGGACGAATATGCACGAGAACAGGACTTTTTTTTCGGTCATAGCACATCGCCAACGCTGCGTAAAATACATGGTTACGTTCGATGTACGTACGATTCACTGTACAATATATCGACTCTCTTTCATAATGAATATACAAGTCATTTAGGTGTGTGGCGGCCACGGTCAGAGAGTTTGTCCCTCTTTCCCGCTTCACTTGTTACCTCTAACAATTCAGTCGTATCGATGAATCCTTTGGATGGATTTCATTTTTTTCTTAAAATGACAAATTGCTTGGTGTTTGAATTTTAATACCCATGCTATCGCCTGGATTGCCGACACCCGCTTGTGTTGTTTTGGCCTTTTTGCCTTCGCATAGTAGCAGCATTACGCTCGGATTTCATGCCTGCTGCAGTCAATCAGCCATGTGAGAGTCTATCACGTTGAGTACCAGCTTACATTAAACACTGTACGACAAGTGACAGACGTTCATACCGGCAAACCTGACTGAACGCACATGAATCTGCAGTCTTTTGCTCGCCTTCAGAAAGTTTTGACTCGCTGATGGTGATTGTTAGTATCTCTTTCGACATTTTTTCGTGAAAATGACAATTATTTCAAAACTTAACCACGCTTTTACAAAATATTGACTACGTCGCGGAACTCGTAATCTCGAAGAATTTATAGCGTATTCCTCTGCGTGTCTTCTGTTATGATATTATCCATTGTATATTTTGTCTTCGGTGGTTTACCAGACAACCACACTCTCAAAACAACAGCTACACGAAGATGGCGTGATGAAGTTTGAGAGAGAGAGAGAGTATCTGACGTTGAGTTTGCCACTAATAGTGAAGGGTGACCGCAAATGGGACTCTTCACCGCCCGCCCTGTTCAATCTCTTGGTGTTCAATGCCATGTTAGTAATAGGCAAGGCGCGTGTCCTTATACTTAACAAGGGACTGCATGCCACTCCTATAGAACCTATTCTGTACACAGCTATATAGTATTTGCGGCAAACCAAACGGTGGTCGGTTTTTACAAAGAACGACATGACACCGAGCAGCCTATGTGGGAAAACCTGGCCCCAGGTTACTTGTTCTACTTGGTCTATTGCCAATATAGATTTTTTTGCAATTCTGACCTCGTTTCGTTTTTTTCATGAGAAGACAACAGGGGCGCAATTCATGTAACGGGTGTGGGAACTTTCTTTGGGAGTTTCTTAGCCTGAAGTTCCCTGAGTGATCCATACTTGCTCTTTATTTTGCTGGTTACTCGAATACATACAACTATATGTTCTTGTTTTGCTGGTTACTTGTACTCGAATAGCGGGCCACACAAGTGAACACAAACATAAGTACCTGGGTACTGTTCAAATAAACTTGTATCTGCGAGAGTCCGTTTGCTTACCATGCTCGAAATAGCCTCAAAATAATGACATGTCTTCACGTGTATCTGAAATCTAACCACCGTCAAAATATTTTTGTTTCTGTCGGCACTGGATTTTCCCAGAAGCTACAATCTGCCGCGCAAAACTCTGACAGTCCTCAGCTGTCGACTCACATTTCGTAACCTTGGCAATGTTCCCATATATACACGCCCAAAAATGCTCTACAGTGTACGCGTACATCATCTCAACCATGCGCGGTTTACCTGAACCGGATCCAAATTCTTTCGATGCAAAAATGTAAAATACGTGCGCAAAGTGTTCGACCGAAAATTTGATATCAAATCCTTGAGTAGAAGAGAAACTTCTGGAATGTGTCGTTCGTATGACTTTTTGGGAGCCATTTCATTGCTGCCATGCGTCTTCCATTGTTTACCTTGTCCGCTATTTTCCAAAACTGAATACGACAGAACAAATCAACAGCCTCTCACGACAAAGTAGCAATGTGCTAAGGAGTATAGTTATGACGCTCAGCTGGAATTTATTGTCGATTCTAATAACCTGTTATACCATGACTGCCATGAAACTTAGCATTTCAATTTAAGCATGGATGATAAAGAATTTAGATTTCAATCATACCGAGATAAGAATAAGGATCAGCCTTGAATTTAATCTCTTTCCAAGGCATAGATTTCATAATCAATTTGAATATTCTGATCTCCACAACCATAACCATTCGATTAATGCAGATTAAATTAATCAATAATCTGAAAATAAATTGCAAAAAATTCTACTCAGATCTTGTCCAATTACTGGTGATATCTGTGTCTTATATCTTCTATATATGAGCCAACACATACGTAAAATTTGTAAAATGTAATGTAGTTTTTTCCTTGTCACAATGTAATATTTATATCTTTCCATAAGTCATTCGTTACAGAAATTTTGAAATTGCTTATTATACGTAGAATCATTCATAGTATTTTTCTAACAAAATATTTGTAAGAAAATATTGTCAATCTGTGTCCATTTCAAAATTCATCAATAATGTTTGTAGTTGAAGAAATTGGCCGTACCATTATTGATATGATCTTCTGCGAATAACATGAGCATCGACCGATTCGACATAGTTGATAGACCCATCACCAGCTAGCTGAGTTGTCCCTTTTGGTAGCAGGGAATAAAATGACTGCACTGATTCCCTAAATGTCGGTTGTAACACTGACACCAAAACTGGGACTGTCCGAAGTGGAGAGTTGACAAGGTCGAATCCTCACAACGCATAGTTTGTATTATACGATCAACATCTGAACAACTTTTGGTTAATGAAACAGAAACAGAAAGTTACAAACACACGTTGTGCAAAAATAGTCCCGGCAAAACGGCGCGCGCATTTTCTCCGGAGATGGTTCCAGGGTTGGCATCCGGGCAGTGCACTTTCGGCAGAATGGCAAACAGGCTCCGTAGAATGTGTCACACCACTTTTAAGGTTATTAGTGCAAAGTTAGAGTGACTCGGACATATCAAAATATTTGAAAACCTGAATGTTTGCCAAAATTCACAAAAAAGTGCGTGACTGCGAAGCGCTCTGATGTATCGCTGGGTGCTGGATGAATCTGGTTCAAACTGATTCCTGTAATAGTTCCGCTTAACTCGCTTCGAACTGTTCTGTCGAGACTTGCGTTCGAATCTTTTAACTTTAGTGTAACCTGTGCAATGTTTTTCCTTTCTTTATACACAATATCCAAGACATATGACAAATGAAAAGGTTTTGTTTCGATATTTCTGGTTCGCATTGCAACGATCCTATGTCATGTTTACATGATACACGTATTTCGCCGATCATGTTGTGCCTATCTCTTGCTGCTGTAGACGCAACGCCATTTAAATCATCTTTCCCATAGGACATAAGTTTGCTATGTCATTGGCAGAGCACATTGCGCACTCATGTTGAAATACTGTACATAGCACAATATGGTGAAATTTAGATGAGCTATAGATTGAAATGCACGAGAAATTATTGATGGAAATGCTCTGAACGCAAAAATGCAATAAGTCAGGGCGATGAAAGGTGTGAGTTATAAGGGAGACAATCGTCGGAACTGCGCTCAAACGTCGTATCGGACCCATACGACCAATGGCAACACTGTATCCAAGGTACGATGGTGATTGATGAAAGTTAAAACACGTATGCCATAATCTACATCGTATAATTTAAAAGTTGCAGCTATGATGATGAGGTGCATCTACATGTCGTGCACGAAATGCATTGTTTGTAAACAAGAAAGTCGCACAGGCGCAGTTCCGGCGGTTTCATTTAATACGCCTCGATCCTAATCATGGAGATTGGGTGAGACCACAGTCGTTTGGTGGGCTATTCAGCTCTGGGACTATTCCAAGAATAGACGAGTGTACAGAAGCGTTCTGTACACTCGTCTATGGGGCGATAGTCCCAGAGCTGAATAGCCCACGAGGGACTGTGGTGAGACTAGTACCCTGGCTCCATGGCCAAATGTTAGTTTTCCGTTTTAATAGTTTGTTCTATCACTTTGCTGTTACAGCCGGATTATGTTGGGCCCAAATGTCGAAGGACGGGAGGTGTACTGGTTTGATGATATCCAACGTCACCCGTGAAGAATGTTGCAGTAACGGTGCGGTCGGCTTCGCCTGGTCGAAAGACGACGTGGCGGCAAGCACGCTGTTCAAGTGGACCATAGTAGAACGAGGTGGGCCGGGCGACTGTGCTCTCTGCCACGGTGAGTCATCGACTGGTGAGTAGTCACGTGATGGAAAATCATGACAACCAAGATCAATGGTGTGTGTTAGCGTGCTACTTCTACCCTCCGGTAATGTCAAAAATCCAAAATGTCAACTCTGCACTCACAGAACTAAACATATTTCATGTCACACCAAGTATGTTTACCTAACGCCTTGGGAAATGTAATACGCGTGTGTATGCAAGTTAATTTTAGAAATATGTGGAGTTTGGCACTTAAATATGCACGACGCACATCTTGGTATGGGTAACCAATGTTTCTCCATCGGTGACTACGCACAAGTTCTACACAGAGGCCTGTGTATAGAAAAATCACTTGTATTTCCCTATATTCGTAACAAATGTTTTCTACACGTGACCAGTCATGATAGTATAAATGCTCATATCTTTTACCAATATTCAGTTACACTTTTCTGCTTATGCACCGTTAAAAATGTCCTTTGTCAGGAAGTGTAAATCATCTTTCATGTAATGGATTTTAATCGTGTAGAGTCTGTCCGTTTGATAAATAAATTGGCAATAAGTTTTCTGGTCCCACGGAAGAATGAAGAATCGTTTATCCATACAAAAGCATGAACAGCATGAAGAATGAAGAAATTATCATGAAGCAAGCACTAAAGGAAATGAGGGGGGGGGGTGTGCAATGAGAATATGTATATATATATATATATATATATATATATATATATATATATATATATATATATATATATATATATATATATATATGTATATAATAAACACAATACTTCTTTGAATCCACTGCGACAATGTTGAGAGAACCAAAGTATTGAAACATTTGTATTCCTCAAAAATGTGTAACACTTGTTCTCATCGGCGGATTTCATGTGTTTCATTCACGTTCCATTTCTGTCCTATCTTTTCGCTGGCAGACACTTGTGACGGTGTGGATTGTGGTCCTGGCAAGACGTGCAAGATCAGCAGCAGGGGGAAACCACGCTGCGTGTGTTCTCCCAACTGTACGAACGTCCCCGAGGCGCAGTCTGCGGTAGCGATGGCAACTCCTACCAAAACGAATGTCGCATGAAGAAAGCTAGTTGCAGACAAGGCGTTGACATTCATGTGTCCTACCAGGGAGTCTGTCAAAGTATGTGAATGCTATCAATCATTACTGTTTCTTCAATGATGATGATGATGATGATGATGATGATGATGATGATGATGTTGGCGATGATGATAGTCGCTATGTGGCAGTAGTGATAATGTTGTCTTTAGTTAGGATCATGGTTGTCATGAGTGCAACAGTTATCATGCACGGAACTTTTCTTTGCTTTGAGCTTGAGGGCAACGGAAACAGCATAACGTCTGGTAGAAGTTTTTGTGTAAATTCAAGCAGCTTTTTATGTTGCAGACATTTTTCACGAAAATACCCACATTCTACCTTTTAACGATTGCCCGACGATTATTCATGCTATGTTTATGGGAATTTTAAAATCTCAATTTGCTACGTTTATTTTCGACAGCTTCATCTTGCGATGGTGTCGTCTGCACCGACGGCAAAAATTGCGTCGTCGACCAGAATAACCATCCTCACTGTGTTTCGTGCATGGTGGATTGTCCGTCCCCTGGGCCACTGGAAATGGTGTGTGGGGCTAACGGAATCACCTATGAAAGTCTGTGTCAGCTGAAAGTGGCTACCTGTTTGTTGGGAAGAAGTATTGGGGTAGCTTACGACGGTGAATGTCAAGGTAAGTTTTAAAACTCGAAGAGGAGACACGGAGCTCAATGTGACAAAAAAAGTTTTCTCTGAAGGTCATAGACCCGTAATAAATAAAATAAATATAAAATATAGACCCGTTTTAAATTTTACATTTGGGATCCTGTAAATATTTTTAAAGTAAACATCGGTGCCTTCTTCGTTTTAGGACATGGTAAAAAAAAATTTAAAACAATACGGGTTTCCCATTTTAACTGTCTTTTTTGGACCTAAGGTGTACAGTTACAAATGAGTAGAAAGCATCAAGCGATTTATGCACAACGTTGAGATATTTCAAATGAGACCGACGCCATTGTCTTACTCTTGCAAATACAGCATCTTGTTTAAAACATTCATTTATTATTAAATTCAAGTAATAACTAAAATGCAAATGTCAACAATAAATTAGACACTGCAAAGGTTCATGTCTGTTGACTAGCTGAATACTGGATATTCCAACGTGATAATTTGGTCAGAAACAGTAACTCTATCACAAGGGGAAAAAAATATTATAATTGAAAATATAATAAAACGTAAAAAGTAAATATTTATACGCTCTCACAGCTCATGCGCACCGTTCTCTTTACAGGGTCACAGTCTTGCGAGACCCTCAGTTGTGTTCAAGGGAAAGAATGCTTGGTAACGCCAGACACCGGTGCGCCTCGATGCATGAGGTGCGATTTGCCGGACTGTGTCCACAGCGAGCTACCGTTCGGAACGGAAGTTTGCGGAACTGATAACCGCACATACACGAGCTGGTGCGAAATGCGAAGAAACGCATGTCATCTGGGAATCGTCATAGATACCAACTATTTTGGATCGTGTCGCGGTATGTATCCATGTATTCTCGTTTAATTTACTGCAAATTTAGCTGTTATGGCATTCTGGATGAAAGACGTTTGCTTACTTGCACCTGTACGTCTGATTCAGCCAATCATTAAATTTTACACCTGTATGCATGCAACATCGATAGCCGAAGACATTTAGTGAGTTAATTCCCCGTCCACTTAGCTACCTTAAAGGTATACAGTCACCTGTAATCTAAATGTGCCCATATATAGTCAAAGGGGCGTTCCTTGGTATTTAAAATACCCATGTGAGGGCGCTGTTTTTAAAAAAGCGGCCACCCGCTTAAAATCTGTGATTGGTTAGATTTTCTCTTTCCATGGTAACTGTGGCAAAATTGAAACAGCTGACAGTATACCTTTAACTTCTAATGTCTACACACTACCGTTATATTCACAATTCAAAACTCGACGAAAATTGACCTTTCCGTCTATCATTTATCCGATATACTGTTCTCGGTATTTTTCAACACAATCCATGAAGCATGCTAATATCGTTTAGAAAATGACATTTTAAAATGTTTGGGAAAATGTCAATTGGCGAGGGCATGCATACCTGTGGACATGAAGGTATTGATTTGTGCGTTTGTGTACGCCAAATATTTAATGCCAAATGCTCGCACACGTTCAAGTGGGTGCCGTACATCGCAAATCTACATAACTATTGCTTGGATATACACGTGCATAACCTGGCTTTGAGCAAAATTATTTGTTGAACTGTCTATTTATTGTGCTGTGTGTGCATTAATCCCAGTCGGAACCAAGTTGAAATCCTTAAGCTCCTCGAAGCATTTATTAAGAAACCTATTCTTGTACTACTTACCTACCCATGCTTTTTTCAAAATCGGATTTCGTTTTTGCCACCCAGCTGTTTCTGACCGAACGAATCGCACCAAATCGTCGGAAACACGCAATTCACACGATTTAAAAGATAGAACTGATCCATTAATTCTCATGAACGAATTTGATTTTTGCCTATTTTTGGTCAGTTTCTGGCGTTTAAGTGTTCTTAATAACGTGTTGACCACTTTGTGCTATGCTTTACAAGAGAAGTAGTAGGTATGCGCCAGTGCGCGATTTCGACCCGTTCTGCGAACTACATCAGCACAAGCGACCAAACGACTTGCATTGGTGCATGGGCATTAAGAATTGCGGACCCTAGAGAAAGTAAACAAAATTGTCGCCAAATTGCACGGTGATTTGATGCGAGGGATAAGGGTTGTCATAGTATCACTGAAACAGCGATCATTAGTTAATGATATTAAACTACTTTCCGGATGGGCCCATGTTTTTTCATGTGTTCGATCTACTGAATTGGACGGATTTTAAGTATATTTGAGTTAATCTATCTTTCTTGCACACGCATACTTGCAGCTGCCGGCCAGTACGAGCCAACGTCCAACGAAATAACGGGTCAACACCGACTTCAGTCTCCCAGGGATGATTCACAAGAGGGTGTGACACAGGGCGCTGATTGGTCAGCCGATCGCGACGTCTTCCCTTTTGATTGGCCGGAAGCCAGCGATTACAGTGAAATCGAAGAGGTTGAATTGCCTCCAGGATTTTTACTCAGTGAATACATCGAGACGCTTCCAGAGAAAATGCAATACACATCACTAGAGGAACTTGAACAATTAATTCGGAACTCATAACAAACACACGTTTTTTTTAGATAAGCCATTATGTTGAAATGTTGATGCTTTGTATAATTTGTGTGTAATATATGTTTTTATATTCTTCTGTTTTGCGACTTTTACAATATCGCTTAGTCATAAACGGAAAAAGAATTTATTTATCTTTGATGATGACTGCAGAAGTATCAGTTAACCGCAGAAAGCATTGACTGGAAAATATGTAAGGCTTTATGAGACGAAAACAGTTTGGCTATTTCAGACGAAAGAGGGCGCGCTTCAACACGTACTACCTCGATACTTGCTCTCTAATTTTTTATTCCAGTTGATGGCAAAAATGTTCTTTTCATACGTTATTTGTATGGTCTATCATCTTTCGATTGTTTTATTATTTATAAACGTCCTTTCTCCCGCTTTGTTGAAAGATACTTCTTTACTATTTATAAATGACAGGATTCAACTAGCGTAACTTTCTTTGAATTGTAAAAAAGTTTTTAGAGTCTGCTTGAGTCGGAAAGTTGGCACCTCTGAGTTGGGGTTGTTGCTTTTTTAGAATAAGTTTACCCAGCAGCTCAATAGAGAATTTTAAATGCTACTGAAGCAGCATTGATTTGATATTATTTATAGAACACAAACGGTTTGTTGGCGTTTAATTTTGGCGAATTTTTGTTCTCAATGGTGATTAGTGTTCATGTCTCCGAAAAGTTGGAGGTATTCGAACAAAACTGTCACGGCACAAACCGACAATCTATGGTGCAAAAACCTGAACTTTTGTGCTTGAAAAGATGACGATACAGGAATTGATAATACAGTCGTGCATCCGAGGGGGTGTTGTTTGCACTCTGCCCCACGCATCTTCTGATCTCGTCGCCACGAGGGAACGAATGAACCAGAAGGTGCATGGGGCAACTTCACAAAGACATCTTTTACACTTTTAAAATCCCTGTTAAACTCTTTGAGCGCCAAAGTCAATTTTTGTCTGATACTCCAGTCAAATTTTCTCAGATTTTTGCTAAAATTTTGATAAAAAACTGTAGCTATTGAAATAAATGCGATGTCTACTTGCTTCAAAATTAAAAAAATACAGAAAAATTCATCAAAATTGGTAAAATGTTGCACTAAATTTTTTGGCGGGAAAATTTACAGCATTCAAAGGGTTAAGTTACATGTACATGGGTTGGGTACTCCG
The DNA here is from genome assembly GCF_041260155.1 of Ptychodera flava. Lineage (NCBI taxonomy): Eukaryota > Metazoa > Hemichordata > Enteropneusta > Ptychoderidae > Ptychodera > Ptychodera flava. The sequence goes on from NC_091948.1 coordinate 10,296,639, forward strand.
TACGCATCCTCTGGTAAACTGTTCTCGGTTTTGGCCGTAGCTTTAGGCGCGAAGCAGACATACTTAAATCACAGTATATGTATAGTCACGGTTTGTTTTTGACTGATCTTGTTTATCGAAATATAAAAAACCTATTTATATAGATATATGAATATATGCTTTTTTACTCGAAAAAATGACAATTTTGGAAGCTTAGAGAGTAATTAATAAACTTTTGCATAAAAACTCTACTGCCTGTGTCGTCAATCTTGGATGACCTACGGGTTCCTAGAGCCTCTGTATAGTAGATTATCTGTTCATATCCACTGTATAGACTGAGCTTAATGATATGATGCGCGTGTTTTTCAGATTTGATATTTGTTTAACTCTGAGAATCGGAGTTGTAACATGTGTGTGATGATGCTTTGTCTGTGATTTGGGAGTTCCAGTATTGATAATCCGTCGTGTCAGGGCGACTCTACCGAACTGCTGGATGCAGGGTGTACGATGATCGAAGGCGCCACCTTTGAAGTTTCAAATCGGACAATCATTTCATCGTAGTATTTGCTTGTAGAAGATGAGTACATTGTTAGAAACCTTGAATATGCCTATTGAATGACTACCTGGTAAAACACAATTAGGAAATGAAAAACTCATATTACCCCTATGACGGTCCTTCCAAAGAAAAATAGCGTCAAACTTTGAACTTTGATACCAACAGTGATGCTTGGCTTGCAGTGAGCTTGGATTAAAACACATTTTGCAAAATCGTTGTCTGGTTGAATCACAGACAGTGTTCGTATCAAATGACTGACTAGGATGATTGTAAGAGTTGCTGTAGTATAAAAACAATATCCATAGATTTACCCACATAGTAAATCCCCCAGTACCGAAACTAAACAAGTCGTTGGGAAAATTGTGCATTATCAAATATGTAACATGACCGATACTGCCAGAAGGAGCTGTACTGTATGATCCATGTATTTCCGGAATTTAATCGGATTTGTAGCTTTTTCGACACAGAACAAAAACAACATCACCATCCAAACATGTCCGCCTTGTAAAGTATGGTACAAAGCTAACAGAAAGTTCGCACACAATATAGAATGGTCATTGGTCAGTTTATCACATCGACTTTCTGTTATTTTTTCAAGGTAAGCATAGAGCGTCCAAAGTTCCATGAAAATGTACTTTGGCGGCAATGTTTCTAGGGAATTGCAGCCAACTTCAAAATTATAGACATGTCTCATTCACACTCGTTTTTTTTCGTGTTCAGGGAAATAACAAGAATACATACAATTTTCAGTGAGAAAAAAATATGACATATGCTTAGATTTAAACCAAAGTATTGAAAATATTATGAAAAGGCCCCGCTATGGAGATTCATCAGGTCATACACAGAGGTTTGCAGACAAAACAAAAACCGACACGGTTACAAAGATACGTTGTCAAACAAATGTCAGAATTTTGTATATCTCCTCAGGGACAAGGAAGAGAGACCACAACAAGATCTGACTTCTGAGAGAGAGAGGTACAGCGGTACTGCTTTAAACACGTACATTTGAGATAACTGAAAACACCAAAATGTACATCATATGGATCGATTTATGCCGTCAAATTTATCTCCACGCCGTAGCTATATTCTAAGGGCTAGGACAAAACGACATATTGAGTGCTCGCATAATTGCATATAAAACGATTTGGATAACATAAGCTTGTTCACACAACGGTCTTACTCCCCCCCCCCCCCAAAAAAAAAAGAAAACACACAAAACAAACAAAAGGCCTATAACTGTTAATATGTTCATTTTACTCGAAGGTTCAACACGTACTTCCGACAAACATTTATCTGACGGTGAGGAAACATCCCCTTGCGATTTCATACAAAGAACACCTGTCAAATTTGAGCCACACTTATCGCCTCAGCTTTCTTGTAAAACAAGATCCCGTTGTCACTTAGCGAGTTTCTGTCCTGAGTACAGCAATACCCAGGAGGCACGTGACGAAACTACTCGAAGTCTTTTAGGGACTGGTCAGTTTCTTCGGCCGGGGGGGGGAGGGGCCGGTGGATTATTTTTTGCCGACGTCAAAAAGTGGCTGACCCCTATTCAAAATTTTGAAAACAGGGTGACCCCCCTATTCCAAATTTTGAAAACAGGGTGAACCCCCCCCCCCGCACGCGACAACTGTAATATGTAATAATATAATACTGTAATATATATATATATATATATATATATATATATATATATATATATATATATATATATATATATATATATATATGTAAATATATATGTTATATTTTACATACATTTATATTTTAAGTCATTCTGTGTTTTAATGAAATTGTTGGCATGTCAGTTGTAAGATAGGAATTTCAAAGTGTCAATCTTAAAGTTTGAATACAGTACATTTTGAATGAGCTGTGAATGTATTTCACACTTTCTATGCTTAACCAGATGTCCTGAACTGTTGTACAGAAATGGATGTCAATCATTAATATCAAACAGGAAAAAGCAGTAAATCAAAAACTTTGATGGGTGTTAAGACTTGCCAGCCATCCAATTAAATCTCCTGAGGAACAATAGAGAGGCATTTTAGCCAAATCTGATGTGTGCAGAGTCTGAGATGACCTTTTCTTTTAAAATTGATATTTGTGCATTTGGCTTTCTCATACTGAATTCTCATAGAGAGAACAGAAAAGTATCAGGAATTTGTCATGCTTTTCATATGAAATGCAGATTTCATAATAGTACACTTTCACTTAGCAAACATATCTCTGATTTATTAAAGTATGGCGCCCGAAGGGCGCGGAGAAAAATATGAAACATCCTGATATCTCTGATATGTATAGTATGTCTTGTATATTAAAGTAATGCACAGGAAGGGTGTGCTGACAAATGTCTGATGTATTAAAGTAATGCGCTCTAAGAGCACGCTGAAAAATATTGAACATACACATATCTCTGATATATGTATGCCTGATATGTTAAAGTTGGGCGTGCTGAAAAATATGTCTGATTATTAAAGTTACGCGCCCGAAGGGCGCGCCGAAAAATGCAACTGGATGAAATTTGTGGCTGACACGATGCATTTTAGGCAATGATGAGCCTGTGTCGAAATTCAAAAACACACTGACCCCCCCTATTGGGCATTTCAAAAACATGGTGACCCCCCCCCCCCTATCACCAAAGTCAAAAACAGGGTGACCCCCCCATGAATCCACCGCCCCCCCCCAGGCCGAAGAAACTGACCAGTCCCTTACCTACTTTCTTTTAAAATCACTGCTCAGTTCTCCCACTTTTACATTTCATTCAGTATTTAGCGGCAACCCGAAAACATTTAGGAAAGGGCATTCGTATTTGTCATTTACTTGTCAAATGAGGCTGTGTCGGCGGGTTCCATCATACACCCTCTAGGGTCTATAGTTCCATGGTCACCGATTGATGGCGTACTATATCCTGCGTATAGGTGCAAAGGTAGGAGCGGAGCGAGCAGTGAAATTTAAATATTAAAGTGAGCATATATCAGAGAAAAGTGACAGCATGCTAAATTTGGCTGAATACATTCTCTACAATTTATTATAGAAATATAATGTTGTGTCTTCATTACTTGATCAATAATTATATCATCCACTTGTATGTCGATAAATTTAAAAGCAATTCATTTTTTTAGAAATCTACACCGAAAGGGAAAAACAGCAACTGAATCTTCGTGAGCTCTATGCTTCTTCGAAGTTTGAATTTTGAAGTAAAGTTATATGAGCGTAAAATCAACAGACTAGATGTAGTGCAAAGAGATCTGTAACAAAAAGTAAATCAAGTTTCATATATATTCCTTTTCTTCGCAAGATCTACCCACAACATATGCTTTTATGTAGAAAATGGCAACATCTGTGACTTTGGGTATCTTCCATCCTAAAATGGACAATAGTTGTGGCTTCCATATTACTTTTACTTCCTTTGTTCTGTAAAACAATGACCTTGTCTTGTTCTTCTCGAAGACTGATATTCGGACTCTTGAACTCATACAATATTCTTTTGGCCTACCACTCGTGGGACTTGTTTTGAAGTCTATGGAATAAATGAAGTTTTCACAGGCTTAGTTTTGTGAAAATCGGGAACTTTATTTTCCCATAGAGATAAGGGAGCTTTCAGTAATTACAGGGGGGTGGGCCGGGGGAATTTCGCGAACACCTGTACCGTAAAATGTGACCCTCCCCCCTATCCTCCTGTCTAAAATGTGACCCTCCCCCTTGTCCAACATTCTAAAACTTGACCCCCCCCCCTCAACCACTACGGTATTCTCCCCGGGAATAACTAAAACAGTATCAGCTAATTTACATAACAATTGGTTCAATTGTTATGTTAGGGACAAATTACAGAGGGGAGGGCTGGTGTTTTTGGAGGGACAGTCGCAATTTATCACGCAAGAATTTTTGAAGAGATATGGTATTTCATAAAGTTTAGGGAGGGTCATCATATTTTGTGCAACTATAAGAAGGCAAGATGTAGCTGATTTAGTGCTTCATCCAAAAATATCAAATCATAATACATGGAGTCTATCAGGCAAATTATTGACAATTTACCCCCACAAAACATGCTATATCTGTATTTTATATATGTTTGATAATGTATTTAAATGTACTTTGCTTGAATAGGGGAGTAAAATGAACATTTGTGTACAAGAAATTGATTTCTAAATTTCATCTAAAAAGTTGGTTCACTGACTATCCACGTGTTTATGATGAAATTATGAAAAGTTTTTTTCCAATACAAAAATAGGTAAATCTTTGCATTTGTGTACTCTTGATTATTGATATTAATTTTCTTGATTAGACTAGAGTGGTTAAAAGTCTATGGTTGTGTAAGAAATTTGATTTTGGAATTTCACCAAAATGTCATTCAATAGACTATGCATTGGGCTCTATGATGATATTATGAATATTTTTTTTCAGTACAAAATTAGATAAATCTGTTCATTTATGTATGCTTGATTATTAAAATTATTGTTCTTGATAAGACTAGAGTGGTTAAGAGTCTATGGTTGTATAAGAAATTTGATTTTGGAATCTCACCAAAATGTCAATTCACTATGCATTGCGGTCTATAAGTGTGTGCGTATTTTGTTGGTGATTTCCTATTCAGGAATTATCACACGGACAATCAAAGTTTTGGCCATAATATCAGCTTCTGTCAAAAGTGACCCTCCCCCCAAGATAGGTTGATAAAAAGTGACCCTCCCCCTTGAACTGTTTTCTAAAAAGTGTCCCTCCCCCCAATTCCCCCGGCCCACCCCTCTGTAATTACTGAAGGCTCCCTAACACAGGATTGGCGGCCATTTGAATTTTAAATATCGGTAAATCTTGGGTTATATGTTTCCCTGGTACCTAGTTTGCACGCCCCCCGCCAAGAGAATGATTGAAAGATTCCATTAAAAAGGTTTGAGCAAAAGTTTAAATCTTTTACTTTCAAGGCGCATACTTCTCTCATTGTGTTCTGTTAAAACGCTTGTATATACAAAATTAATGACCCCCTTGTAATAGATTAAAAAGGACGCCCCCCCCCGTTTTTAAATTGTTAAACAAATACAGCCATTCCCTTGTCACAATACCTGGAAGCTGCGCGCAAACATCCCTTCCGAAGAAGTTTTTTTATTGTACAAGTAAAGCAAATGAAACACTGTGTTACAGAATAGTCTAAAAACATCTCAGAATGCTTTTCCAACTGAAGTCATTCACTGTGACGTTTACAATTCTTGATGAAATTCACGAATTACGCCTGAATAAAGAAAGAAAATTTGTGATTGTCGGGAAGAATCAGAAAAATACGGTTTTCAGTCGACTTTTCGCCAAGTTAACCTTTGACTTCATGAATTTCTCGCCCATCTACAGATTTCCGGTATAGTGATTTGGTTTTGACGTCACCCTTTACTAAACCATTGTTTTCTAAGTCTACGATATTGACTTTCTTCATTTTCCCCATCTATATCTCTCTTTCGCAATTTCCCCCACTGTTAAATCCATTCATTTCTTTCATCATTTTGAGATGTCTGTTTTTTTTTCCATAGTAGAGAATAGTGCCTTTGTTCTTTATGTGATCGCATTTACTACAGGGAAACCAGGATGAATAAACAAACAAACAAACAAAACCACAAGCCAAAACAAACAAACAAACAAATAAAGAACCAACCAACTAATAAAACAACACAAACAAATAAGTAATAAACAATAAATAAACAAATAGTCGACAAAACCCGAATGAATGAAAACAAATAATGAGTAAATGAATAAATATATGAATAAATAAATATAAATAAAAACGATGGATAAGAATTGAAATAATTGACCGAACAGCACATTCACCATATTCAATTACTACGTTGGTGTCACTTTAGTGGGTAGTAAAATTAGTTAATTAAAATTAATAAGTTGCATGTGTTGTTCGGTGAATTATTTCAATTCTTATTCAATTTATATTTATTTATTTATTTATTTATTTGGGTTTTTGTCGGTTATTTATTTATTTGTTATTATTACTTACTTGTTGTTTTGTTTGATTGGTCGTTGTTTATCATTTTTACTGTTTTTGTTTGTTTTGTTTTGTTTGTTTGTTTGTTTACCCTGGCTTCCCTGTGATTGTACATGAACCACAGACTTCACCCAGAAGATTGTGCCTTGATGTCGGCAGTTTCACTTGCGGGAGTCCTGGTATACTTCCGCTTATTCAACATATCCAAATACACAATTGGGATTCGGTGTTGATGACTTTGAAAGCAACATGGAGGTATTCTTGTTCACTTGATAGTGTTTGTCAAATTTCCCGATGACAACAAACCCAACAGAAATCCTGCGATTCAAGTCACCAGTATCTCACCGAAGATCCGAGTTGCGCCCTCAACGTTGACATTTACTTGAACTTAAAATTCAAGATGGCGTCGCTGCTGTCGGCTTCAGTTAGAAGTTGCTCTTGCCTTTTGCGTTCTGCCACACCATGCAGGTAACGTTCAGTTGCATAAATCGATTACAGATTGATTTTGGTACTTTGTCATGGATTTACGTCGTACCTATTTATCTTTTCCACTCATGTGACCATCAATTTTGATATGGAGAGCGAGATTGGGTAGAAGCCGCTCGGGCCTACATATTAACCCAAAAGTTCATGGTTTGATCTGTGGTACGTCCATGGTTTTATCACGGTTTCTCTACCCCACAGTAACCGTGGTTTGATACACCGCAGCATGATATGGTTTGATACACGGCGAAATTTTTTGTAACAGAAAGTGCAAGAAACGGGGATTTAGATGGGCACCTTCACAAACTGTGCAGTACCTGATAGCAATCATTACCTTATGCCAGGCTGCTATATCAGATCCCCTTGAAAACCGATGCAATCATTGAGGATGTGTGCACTGGAAATTGTGTTTGACATTTGTTCCAAAACTTCATACATGTACAAAGATATGGGAAGTGTTTCATTCAAGATGCTATGGCAAGAGAGATTGTGTCCCCTCCCCCCGTTCTCCTTGCTACAAATACAGAGGTTTAGATCTATTTGAAGAGGATTTACCAATTTTGTGATTTTATGTGTATTTATCAAAAAAGTGCCATAATGAGGTGTAGTCCCATCACAGGAACTATAAATTCCCCCTTCACCGTTTGATTCTGAAATAGATCCTCAGATTATGCACAGAAATTAATCTATTAATATTATATGTCACATACATGTCACTAAAGTTTGCATTGGTTTTGTCCCTGAACTAGAGCACTGAAATGAAGGGTGTCAAAAAATTTGTTGGTATGTATGTTGTTTAGTGTTCCAACAGCAGAAAAGTGTATCATATATGTACTGAGGAAAATGTGTGTGTTTGTTCTCTTACTTTTTCTTCTTCTCCTCTCAGGACTTTAGTTTTGTCGGTTGCACGCTATGTGGAAGAAAACCCAGAAGCAAAGGCTTTGGAAGAAGTGAAGGAAACTGTACCAGTGAGTATAGAATTCATTGTTTTTAGGATTTCATAACTGAGATTATGGCTGGGATTGAGATTTGCAGATAACATACAGTAGGTACCACGAAACATTCAAAGTTAGCATCATTGCTGTCATTTACATACTTCATGATGATGTAGATCTTGAAAATTCATTGCTGAATACTTGGTTTCATGCTAGTTTTCTGAAACCTAGTGTCTCAAAATATCAATAAATGCTCTTTGGTGTGAAACAAATATGAAAATAAATTTCGCTGCTCTGCTTGTCTGGTTTCCAGTGAATTCATCACCCTGGCAGACTGGCTAACCTGTCAATTCACCATTACAACACACCAGTCTATAATTATGCCGTATATATGCATGTATCCTGTTGTTGTGTTTACACTGACATTGCTCATAAAATCAGTGAAATTATACTAATTTCCATGAAGTGAATATGAACATTAATTGGAATATATTTGACCACTGTATCTCCAGGTTGATATGACTCCAGTGGGTGTAATATCAGGGGTTCCAGAGGAACACTTAACCACCAGGACAGCCAGGATTTTTGTGCCGGCCATGAATGCCATGCAGTCGGGCAGCAACAACACACACCAATGGGCGATTGAATTTGAAACCAGAGAAAGATGGGAGAATCCATTGATGGGATGGTCGTCAAGGTAAGGGGTCATGTCAAAATCAAAGTGGCTGCCATCATGTGTGAACTGCTTTGAAATGTTGCATGATCACTCGCGATGCCAGTTCAAACCAATGAATATATTTCTGAGTTTGTACAAACATTCATCAAACCAAGTGGACTTTCCATCTGGTTATAGGAAATTTTCACCCTGCTGTGCATAGTGTTTTCTTCTTCAGATTAGCCATTTCATTGTTTTATCTCAGAGATACTAGATGGACCGTTGAAGCTGTACATGGCACTAGCCGTATGTGGTCAAAGAATATTGTAAGTCTTTGCAAATGGTCTGCCTGTAAACTCTTTTGACTCGAGTTTTCAGTGCCAGTATTGAAGGAAGTCAATTGGTCATTGACATGAGAAACAGTGTAAATAGACAATGTGTGGACAGACCATAATAATCTAGATATACATTGTCCACAGCTTGTGAAAACTTACCACGGATGATGGAGTCCAGAAGTTCCAAATAGAAGCATATATGATTTATGGTGCATGACCATATTCAGTCTTGCGAATTCAGACAAAGAACTGCATGTACAGACAATCCCCAACAAGATCAGTAAATGTAGATCTTTAATGAAGAGTTAGTTGTGAAACTCTTTTAGATGTAGATATGAATGTTTCCATTGCCTGTTGTTTGTTTAAGCATGTATAACCTTTACTTGCCAGACATTATCTCTTTCCCATCTTCCAAGTCAGTAAAAAGCAGTATTGCACCAAAACTAAATGTATTTTCACCCACTTAGCCTGGTATGTTATAGCAGCTTTAGTCTGTAAAAAACATGTTTACAGTATCTCTGTCTTCAGGGACCTTCTAATCTTCAAGTCTTTGTTAAAATGCATCATATGGGACATGTTTTGCTTCACTAGTGTTAACAAACTAGACCTGATCGTGAAATATGAACTTGGGAAGTAAAGGGATAAGCATGTAAGTAAAGTAAAGTAAGCCTTTATTGAAATCGTATCCCAGTTGGATCTTGATCATAAAGTACAATAAAGGTTTTACTAAAACAACAATGAAAGAGTATATATACATATATATAATATATATATATATATATATATATATATATATATATATATATATATATATATATATATATATATATATATATATATATATATTATATATAATATATATATATATATATATATATATATAATATATATATATATATGAGGTCAACATATTACAGGTTCATAAATAGTTTACTTTGTTTTTTTCATTTTTCTTTTTCTGAGTTTAAAAACATGTATGTATGTATTTTCCCAATTCACATAATGATGCTTTATCTGTCCTTGAAAAGATGCTTACAAGGTCTTGTGTGCCTCTGAATGTATGTATATGTACCATGCATTATCATGTGAATGAGACTTCATCAGTTTACCCTCTAAGTGTAAGTGACATGCCACTGATTCAACAAAATTCTTTTTCGCTCAACAAAATTATACGTATTACATGTTCTTGTAACTTGTAATATATATCGACACACAAAAATTTTCAGATATATCTTAACTTTCTCAAAGACTTAAGAATGTCACAATACTTGAGGGTACAGTGCGCCACGTCGTCTATTGTCCTGACTGTGCATACAGTTAGTTCATCAGTAGACAGGTTTTATATTCACATTTTGACCTTGACTTCAATGAGGGGGGTGGATGTGTGGGACACAACACAATGAGCTATAGATGTGCTGGTATTTAGCTTCTATTCATGATGAAACCAATTCCGTCGTCTTTGCAGAATGGCAATATAAAACAAAAATTTTTTTCTCACTCATTCCTGTAGTGCTGACCCGTTATCAAACGTGATGGTAAGATTCAACAGCAAAGAAGATGCAGTCAGATTTGCTGAAAAACACGGTGAGATATGTACAGTGTGCCTTCTCTTAGTACTTTCTTTTACAATATCTCTTGCTCCAAAACACTCTCAGAATACCATGGGTTTCCCTCCAGTGATTACTGTCAACTGATGCATGGTCAGTATGTATTTCTCATGTGGAGGTGAATTTGGTGAATGTTTCTGTCGTGATGATGACATCTCAAAAAATATGAGAAATTTGAAAATGCAATTTCGATAGGAATAAGGCATCCATATCAAGACTGTTGATGGGCATTGAATAGGTAACTTATCAAATAAGTTGCAAGTTTACGAAAAAATTGAGTGTTTTTTCAACAGAGTTGAGTCTGATAACTGTATACTGCACCCTCGTCGGTCCAAAAAGGATTAAATGTCTGCCTTTGTATCCCAGTCTTATGTGAGCAAGTGATTTTGTCTGTAATACATTGTACATCTGTGAGATCTCCCTTGTGTATTTACATTATGTGAAATGACAGTCAAACCATAGTGTTTCATGATCTTGTTACAGAGTGTAGGTCATGTAATTTCATAGGACAATGCTCAACTTAGCGAGACAAAGGGTCTCTCTTTTTGGACCTTTTTGCAACATCAAGAAAATATTGAATACTTGCACGAAGTTACACTCAGTGTACACAATGGTGACTGTACACAACCGCAGCAGTGTCAAAATGACCCCTTTGCAGAATGCAATGAATGATTTTGTTTGTGACCTCTAGACAAAAATGGATTTTTCCTCTTCTGACCTGTTTTCCTATGACAATTAAACATCGATACAATGCAAGGAAAAGCTTCTATATCCTTGTCTAGTGCCTAATATGAAAGGCACTGCCAGGTAATACTTCATTATAAAAGCTTACATGAGATTCATACTTTATGTAACAATGTATGCTCAACCATGCATGGTAGCACTTGTCCAGGGATCATGATTTTTTGATACAGACAGTAAATGTTTCACTAAATGTTAAATCTTGTCTGGCTGCAAGCACAGTTTAGGTTGTGCACAGTTGACCAGTATTTCAACATGTTTCAATTATTCAAACAACGCAATTGCAAACTACTTTTTCACATCAAAACAAAGTTCTTGAGAAAAAATAAACAAAAAAAAAGTGACTTTGTTTCTATAAATGTGAACCCTTTCGCCACGTTGGTTAGGCCAATAGCTCTTCTTTTCCATGGTGAGTATGGACCTCTGTTGAGGAAAACCAGAGGTGAAAGGTCAGTGATGATGATAGAAATGCAATACTTCGTTGTAAAAACTGTTTTCTCTTATTTCTCTTCTTGCAGGATGGAGATATGAAATAGAGGAAAAACGTACTCCCAGGATGAGACCCAAGTCATATGGTGCAAACTTCTCATGGGACAAGAGAACCAGAACCTCATCAAAATAATTTTCTGAAATTGCAAAATAGAGACTGTAAGATATGGACTGTTTGTGAATGAGATATTTTATGTGAAAACAGTTAGAATTATGGTGTGATAGTTTGTTTTGCAACTTTGCAGCCAGGAAGAAAGTGTTTTGCCAATCAAAATCCTGAGAAAACGCTACGACCTTTATGCATAAGTTTCCAAAAGATATTTTAGTCGTCACTGCATTGATAAAATCAGTACATGTAATTGCTAAAGGTGCATGCAAAAACACGACTCAAAGCTTCAACAACCAGTACCTGAGATGTGCTTGGTCGTTCTTTGTACGTGTTATTTATACAATGTGTGAATGCAAAACACATGGAACAAAGCTTCAACAACTGATTCCTGTAATGTGCTTGGTATTTCTTTGTAAATAAAGTGATCACCAACTTGCATTTTCATGACCCCTGTGTGACCTTTACATCCTGGCATATTTTTAGCTCCGCTGTCAATGACGCAGAGCTTATCAAATAGGCTGATTTTCCGTCGTCATCCGTCATCGTCATCAGTCGGTCTGTCTGTCGGTCGTCCGTCAACAATTGCCTTCTCCTCTGAAACCGCAAGTCCGATTGCTTTGAAATTTCATGTGCAGTTCACTTGGGGTGACCTCACTTAAGTTTGTTCAAATCACGGTGAAATTTACATATTTGTATTTTTTGGGCAATTTTTGTCAGTTTTGGTCAAGAAATGTTTAAAAATCTTCTTCAAAACTACAGGTCAGATAGCTGGCCGTTGAAATAAGTTATCAAAGATTTCCACCTTCTTCCCAACAGGTGTGTCAAAATAGTTATTCTCAGCATAAACACAGCGAGCTATATCGGCTGTTAGGTGCTTGTTTTGGTATGGATCTGCCATTTCAAATTCAAAGTCTGCAATAGTCAACCATACTATTCAATGTTTGGACAACTACTTGAACAAAGAAGTTCGTGATAGTCTGCTTGAGCGATCGATTGTCCGCGTGATCTATCGATCACGTACTCGTTGCTCTGCCCTCTACTTCAACCTAGGGGAGAACCATTTGATTGGTGGGGGGGGGGAGGAAAGAGCTATGTCAGCAATTTTGTTCTCGCCTCGGGTCACGTGCCACTGGTTAACAACTGCACATCGAAAAATTTACCAGTAGTATTCTATGAGAGCACAGGACAGATGACAAGAAATAAGCAGACAGAGATTGTGTAAAACGAAGGATTGTCTCAATGAATTCTTTATTGAAAGTAAATAGTAAAAAAAAACTGTGAAAAAACTACCAGAGTATCGTGTGGAAGTGCAAGAGGCTGAAGGGGAGAGTGCGAGATGTCCCCCCCACTCGTATCAAAAATGTTGAAACCTAGATGTGTGCAGTGATCATGCAAGTCTGGCACAATCTGAGAGGTGTTTCAATTTGTTTTTAGCTACTATAGACTATAGTCTATAGAAGCTATTGGGATGGGTATCCGTCCGTCGTCAGTCTGTATGTATGTATGTATGTATGTATGTATGTCCGTTTGTGAGGCGTCCGTCCACTCAAATATCTTGAGAACCGCAGTACTTACTGATTTGATATTTGTTGTGTAGATGAAAAATATGATTTTGAGAAACTATTTTTTTTTTATTTTTTGATATTGTTGAAAATAGGCAAATTAATGCCAAAAAAGGTGTTTTTGGTAAAAAATCTTCTTCTTCATAACCGCTGGTCAGACAGCTTTGTTATTTGGTATACAGGTCCCTGGGGATAACCCAACTTAGATTTGTTCAAATTGTGGTGAATATGCAAATGTGTATTTTTAAGGAATTTTTTTGTCATTTTTGGTCAAAGTTTGACTTACATTGTATGTAATTCTTGTACTGTATAAACCCTATCAATTCACCCAGATAAAATAATTAATATGATTTTAAATAATTGAATTAATTAGGAAATCATCAAAGCCAAAATAATTTTAGTGTGGCATTATCAGAAAGTTCAACTTTTTTTGACAGTTCATAGTGAATTGAGGATTAAAACATGTAAAGGCAACTTTCCTGAATCCCAACTTTGATATATTCTGAACCACCATTTATGTTATCTAAAAGAAATTGCTCATAATAGTTTGTCATGATAGGTCGGTCAAATAAATAGAGATAGAGAAAGTTCTAATTTCCATTTATAAAATAGAGTGGTCAATTAAAAGAGTGGTCAAAGTGATAGGGTTTTTATGGTAAGCTGGGCTGTAAGATTCCTCATGTGCTATTTATAGCAATTATGCAATCTGTGTAACAGTGCAATGAAAGTGTAACATGATTCCTTATAATGCTTTTGATGACCTTGAACTTCTAAGTTTCAAACATTTGTCTCTTCTGTGTGCTTTCTCTGATTACCTACAGTCTCAACTTATTCAACAGAACTTACTTACAATGTTAATTTGAAAGTTAAAATGTGCTTGGTTAATAGGATGAAACTACTGATATTAAAAGATAACCAGCTCAAGATTCTTTATAACCTGACAGATATGCTGTTTTTTATGACGTAAATCTTGATTTAAGCAAGTCTTGTTTACTTTAATTAGAATGTAATTAACTCTCGTTTATTTGCTATTATAGACTAATATAGTCTGATGAAATATGCAAATCTGTATTTTTACGGAATTTTTTCCATTTTTGGTCAGGCCATCCTGAAATGAGCTATCAAAGATATCCACCTTCTTCATCAATACATGTGTCACAAAAGGTTATTCTCTACATAACACAGCAGAGCTCTGTCAACTGTTGAGTCGCTTGTTTTTTCAAAACCGCTGGTCAGACAGCTTTAATATTTGGTGTACATGTCCCTAGGATGACCTTAGTGAGATAATTTCATACAGTCAGGAAATACTTAATTTTGTATCCATGTCTATAGTAGCTTCAGGGACTTTGGCCCTATGTTTACTAGATAAAACTACAGTATTTGAAAATTACATAGGATACTCCAGGGGAGCTTGAGAGGGTTTGTCCCCTGTCGCATTGAAAATTTTGAGAAATTGATGTGTACAATGGTGCATTCTGTGGTGTTTCAATTTGTATTGCACAAAGACTGTTAGAAAATGGCATTGGACACTAATATTTTTATCATATTTTTGCATGATCAGTGTTTGCGTAACAATAGTCAACAATTCAACATTGAAGACATTGGACTTCCTCATGTATTTTGAAAACGCTACCGAAAGTGGTGCACCTCCAGAGGATGAGAGTCAGACTTCCCAAATTTTGTGAGGATGTTTTTACTTCGGTCTACTATGATCGAATATTTTTTCTCAAGACACTACTGGATCATTTTTTTATTCTTCTTCTTCACCCGCCGACAGTTTTTTCCCCCCAAATCCTCCATTCATCCCTAGAAATCAAATGTTTCTCCCCTTAGATAACCTAACTATAGTTCGAACAGACGATCGATCGAGCAGACCAGATCGGGCATTCTTGGGCTGGTACAGTAGGTTAAATCTGGTAACCACGTACACCTGCTAGTAACCATGTACCAGCCTAAGAATGAGAAAAAAATACAGAGGAAAAAGGCTCACTGGTAAAAAAAAAAAATCCTGACGAAATAACTCGTTGGAAACTTTCAAACAACTGCACTGGTCGTGAAAAGAAACATTGAACACAGAAATCAAGAAATTAAAGGTATACAGTCACCTGTAATCTAAATATGCCCATATATGGTCAAAGGGGCGTTCCTTGGTATCCAAAATGCCCATGTGAAGGCGCTGTTTTTAAAAAGCGGCCACCCGCTTAAAATCTGTGATTGGTTAGATTTTCTCTTTCCATGGTAACTGTGGCAAAATTGGAACAGGTGACAGTATACCTTTAACTGAAGAATCATGTAGAGTATATACCACATTACGCATGCGTAATGGAAGTCAAGCCCACCTCTCAAACGACGTTCAAAACAACATCTACCACCAAAGTTTAGTTGTACCCACAGTTGCGAGTGTAGTGATACATAGCGGCCGCCGCGTAGTATGCATAGAATAATGCATACTACGCGGCGGCCGCTATGTATCACTACACTCGCAACTGTGGTTGTACCGGTCTTGTAGCGTGCTCCTATCTAAGGGAGCGTTCAGTTTTTACGGCTTGGGGGGGGGGCGGCAAAATCTTGTCGCCGGTGTTCAAAAAAATATAGACCCCCCCCTGCATTTTTTTGTGAAAAAAAGATGACCCCCCCCCCCTTTGTCAGACGAAAAAAATTGATGACCCCCCCCCCCCTGAAAAATAACCAAAACCCATATGTCAAATTTACCCGCATGGTTTGGATTTGAAGTCCGGTACGCGGCGCACTTTATTCGTGTAGCAGAGATGCCAGTGCACAAACTTCTCAGCCACATCCATTGAAACGCCTGTTAATTAGGACGACTGTAAGGCAATTTTTAACTTCATTTCCATATACAACTCATGTCCAGGACATTGTATAAAGTAAACTTTATGGAGTGGTTCGCCAAAGGCAGCCCTCCGGTTAAGAGGGTCATGGGCCATTACGTAAAGTCAACTTTATTCTAGTGGGCCACCAAAGGTGGCACGCCGGTAAAGAGGGTCGATCATGGCTATTGCATTAAGTAGACTTTACTGGACAGGGCCGCTGAAGGTGCGGCCATTACCATTATTCAGTGCGTGATCCCAGGGGTCCCTCAAAAATGTTTCTAATACAAGCCACGGCTTCAATTGGGAATTTTACGGTAAGATTGCCGTGGGGTATTACATAAAGTCAATTTATTGTAGTGGGCCGCCGCAGGCGGCCCGCCGGTAAAGAGGGTCGATCATGGCCATTGCATGAAGTAAACCTTATTGGAGTATATCGTCTGTAATGTTTGAGACTAAATCAAGAACGATAATAGTAATTTCACCACTAAATGCCATCATAGAACAAAAGAGTCAGAGACTTAAAACTAAAAGTCATTCTAGTCTTACAAAAGTGCCCAATTGCACTTGAGTCCTGAACGATAATCAGTATTTATGCCAAATTCATCAAGCTGCAGTATGATATTATGCATAAAAATGTTGTATTTCTGTTAGTGTATTTCTATCAAGTGGAGATGAAATGAGGGACCGAAGTGAATTTACTTCAATATCCTAGTATATTTTCAAATCAAATCCTGAACAAGGATTATATATGCTAATTAGATTATGAATTTAAATGAGTTCATAAATAAAATGATCTTCCTGCACTGCTTTGTAGTGTAGGAGAACCCTGCCATTTTACTGTTATACTATTGCATGATTTGAAGGTTTTCCTAAAATATTTGAACTTTTTCTATGTAACTGGCCCATATTTAGAGGTTTTTTATGAAAAGTGACCATGTTTAAAGACATTTTGGTGAAAAAGTGACTCATTCTGGTACCATACTGGTATTGCCTTGAGATTAGCAGACTATTATGCAAAAATTCTATCCTTTTAACTAGTGTGCCACATTGATATGCCCTATTTTTCATTTCTCTCAATTGTTTTACTTTAGGTGACACATTACAGACTTCTGACCAGAGAGATGAACTTGTCAAATTAATTCAGTCAACCAGTGACAGAATACTCCAGGATTATCAAAATGATTTACTTTCTGTGGATGGTAAGTAATCATTAGTCTCAATGGATGAAATGGGGAATTTGTTCAGATGACTTTGTCTGCTTCAAAAATATGCAAAAGAGCAAAAAAAAAACCAAAACAGTGAAAATGGTCAAAAAATAAAAACTCAGGAACACTACTATTCTTTGACATTTGGCATACATGTACCTTGCGGCACAAGGTTAAAGTCAGACATATCCATATTGTGATGAAATCTGCAATTGCAAGTGTTTAATTAATTTTTTGGTTATTTTTTGTAATATTTTAAAATGTAACAACTTAGCCGGCTATTGAACCACTCTTTTTTGGGAGTGGAGATTTAGCCGAGTGGTTCTGTCTGTGGCCTCTCAGCTAGGCGACTGATGCCATATGTTGTGGGTTCGAATCCGATTGAAAACTATCCGAATTTGATACTTAACTCTTTGAACACCAAGGTCAATTTTTGTCACCTTTATAAAATAATTCTGGTAAATTTTTTCAGTTTTTGCCAAAATTTTGATTAAAAACTGTAGCAAATAAAATATGATGTCTATGTGGTCCAAAATTATCCAAAAAATTACAATAAATTTCCAAAAAACTGGTAACATGTTGTACTAAAATTTTGGCGTGAAAAAATTGTGGCTCTCAAAGGGTTAAGTCATCCTGTCAGAAACTGCTCTGCCAATGGCCTTCAAATTGATATTAGAAGTTCCTGGCGATGAAGTGAGTAAGCTTGTAAAACAATAGGGTGAAATTTTGAAGTCAGGGTTTCGGGATGAAAATAAATACTTATATTATTAAAATCAAAACAGTCTGGTGGATGCGATACTCAGAACAAGCAACAAAGCACTGGCAACCAGCATCATACTATAGTATAAGCAGTCATCGCCATTGATGTGAGCAACAGTAAATCTCCAGCATTCTCGTGAGCTAGAGCATGTTTTCCGCTCCACAGACCTACACAAAAATCTTACAGGTAGCCCCAAGCTGTTGCCTTAAAGAGGCCTGATCAGAGGTTTACGACGGTGATCTTCAGACTTGATGGCAAGTTCTGAGGATTATTGTGTTGCGGACAGCTTTATTGTACAGCACGCGTTAAAATAGCCAGGTTCATGAACTGACCAATACCACTTCACCATCATTTCCGTGTATGGTTTCCAGGTTCATTGATCATTTCGCAGGGAAAGTGTCATATACAATGACTTGCTTTTTGTAATTTTTCATTTTCTTTGTAATTATCGAAGTATATGGGCCACAGTGAGAGCCAACTAATGATTGAATTTAAGTCAATACCAGAATTTGGTTGTTCCTACACTTATCGATCACCTCTAAACCTGTCCTTGGAATTGTGTCTCAACTTCAGTTTTATTGACGCTATATTTTTTCTCTCCTCAGCTGTATCACTTATTATCCATACCCTGATTCAAGATGGCCATATGATATTTCAATGTTCATCACAACGAAACAGCCCAGGAGATACGAATCATGATGCTTTTGGAGCAGAAATACGTCATAAGAATATGCATATGTATTTATGCAAACAATGTGGAATAAGGTGTACAAATTCTAGTGAACTGGAAGAACACGTCAGAATACACAGGGGTGAATGGCCATTTGAATGCAAAGAATGTGGTAAAACATTTACACGTAAAATCTCACTGAAGAATCATAAGAGAATTCACTCGGGTGAAAGACCATTTCGATGCACAGAATGTAGCAACACATACACATGCCAGAGCAGTCTGACGGCTCACATGATAACCCATTCGGCTGAAAGACCATTTGGATGCGAAGAATGTGGTAACACATACGTAACTCAAGGCCGTCTGAAGAAGCACATGAAAATCCATGCCACTGAAAGACCGTTTGGATGCAAAGAATGTAGTAAAGCATTTAAACATAAAAACATACTGAAGAATCATATGAGAATCCATACAGGTGAAAAGCCATTTGTATGCAAAGAATGTGACAAAAGATTCACACATCAACCCACGCTGAAGAATCATATGAGAACCCACACAGGTGAAAGACCATTTGTATGCAAAGAATGCGGTAAAAGATTTAAGCGTATTACGACACTTAAGACTCACATATTATCCCACACAGATGAGAAACCATATGGATGCAAAGAATGTGGCAAAGCATACAAAAGTCAACACAGTTTGAAGAATCACCAGGAAAGTCACTCAGCTGGAAGACCATTTGGATGCAAAGTGTGTGGTGAAACATTCAGCCAACTTGCACTTAAAGATCACTTACTATTCCACACAGGTGAAGTGCCATTCAAATACAAAGAATGTGACATGACATGCAGAAATCAAGACAGTTTGAAAGGTCGCCAGGGAAGCAGAAAAAGGCCCTTTGTATGCAAAGAATGCGGTAAAACATTTAGACAGCTGGCCACAATCATGAGTCACATAAGAATCCACACAGGGGAAAGACCATTTTTATGTGAAAAGTGTGGAAACACGTTCACAAGGCAAGACTGTTTTAGGAGACACATGAGAATCCATTCTGGTGATTTGAGTGCAAGGAATGTGGTAAAACATATAGACAAAGAGCCACATTGAGGAATCATATAAGAATCCACACAGATTGAAAACCATTACAATGCAAATAATGCGGTAGAAGATAGGCATATCAAGAAACACTGAAGAGACATATGGGAATCCATACTTGAGGACAATTTGAATGCAAAGAATGTGGTAAAAGATATGCATATCAAGCCACACTGAAGACTCACATGAGAATCCACACTCGAGGAGGACAACTTGAATGCAGAGAATGCAGCAAAACATTTCAAAGCCAAGCTGTACTTATTAATGACATACGAACCCACACAGATCAAAGGCCATTTGAATGCAAAGAATTTGGTGAAGGATTTAGACAGAGAGCCACACTTGCATGTCACATAAGAATCCACACCGGTGAAAGGCCATATGAATGCAGTGAATGTGAAAAAAACATACACACGTCAAAGCCATCTGAAGAAACTCATCAGAATCCTTACAGGAGAAAAAACATTCAGCTGTGTCATGAGTGTGTCAAACATTCAATCTTATTGGGAATCATTTGTATGATGTAGCTCTGCCTTCATACTCCCCTCTTAATGATGCAAATTATGGATTGGGTGTGTCGTTAATTAGACAAATCTTTCTCAGATCCTCATGATTATTCCTTTTATAATGTATATATGAACTTGTGGTATCAATAAAGATCAGGACTTAATTTGGTCATTCATTGACATAACACAGAGTTGTCTCTGGCCATTCTGTGTCTCTCGACCTGAACCTATTACTTGTACCCCACACAATCTTCACATCCAAGACCAGATATGAACTGAAAATGCTTACGTGTTTCATTATTATTGCAGTTATGTGTAAATTTGAACCTTTGGCACATGTTTGCAACTTCATCGAAAGTATGATGATCAACATAACGAACAATATTCACCGCCCATTAATTCTAAAAGATCATGAAGTATACAAATATGTAATTAGCAAGAATAAAAATACCTCCTTTGACTGCTGTCATTGTACCACCACTCAATAATGTTAAATCATAGTATCTTCAATGTACATACCAAGTTTGGTCAATTTTGATCCAGTCAAATCAAATTTGCATATTTAATGAACTTTCCTAATTAGGGATATTTATCTTATTTGACTCGATCAAAATCGACCAAAGTTGGTATGTATATTAAAGATACTATGATTTTTCATTATTGAAAGTCATTAAGCGTTTTAACTGCAGCCAATTCCTAATTTACATATTTAATGAACTTTGCTAACTAGAGATATATATTTAATTTGACTGGACCAAAGTTGATGAAACTTGCTTCATGTATTGAAGCTACTATGATACCATATTTTTGAAAGTCATTAAACATTTTTACTTCAGCCAATTCCCAATTTGCATATTTAATAAACTTTCCTAATTAGGGATATATCTGAATTAACTTGATTGTAGTTGTTGAAACTTGCTATATACATCAAAGATACTGTGATATAATATTATTGAAAATCAAAAAAACATTTTTACTTCAGCCAATTCCTAATTTGCATATTAAATGGTTTTTCATAATTAGGGATATTTATCTTAATTGACTTGATCAAAATTGATGAAACTTGCTATGTACTATAATACAATATTATTGAAAGTCATTAAGCATTTTCTCTTCAGCCAATTCCTAATTTGCATATTAAATGAACTTTCCTAATTAGAGATATATATCTGAATCAACTTGACCAAAGTTGACAAAACTTTCTACATATATTGCAGATACCATGATACAACATTATTGAAAATCATTAAGCATTTTTACTTAAGCCAATTCCTAATTTACATATTTAATGAACTTTGCTTATTAGGGATATATACTGGGATTTACTTGATCAAAGCTGGCAAAACATGCTATGTACATTGATGATTATACCAGGTTAAAACAATATCAAAAGTCATTTCACATTTTCATGTCAGCTAATTTATAATTTGCATGTCTAATGAGCTTTCACAGCTCGGCATATATGGCTTGAAGGACGTGGCCAACGATAATTACACTTGCTATATTAAGTGGTGATCAATGACAGCAGTAAAAGAACTTTAATATTTTTATTTCAGCTGATTACATATTTGTATACTTCATGACCTAATCGGCGGTGATTATTGTTCATTACGTTGATCATAATACTTTCAATAAAGTTGCAAACATGTGGCCATGGTTAAAATTTACACATAACCACAATATACAATGAAACAAGTGAGCATTTTCAGTTCATATCTGGTTATATAAATGTGAAAGGTTTGCTCTATCAAGAATTCCTCACAAGAGTGACGGGGTCTCTGTTTATTTACGCCATGCAAATCAGATATATATCACACTGAGTAGGAAAAACTTCTTTTGTCAACCTGTTTCTCAGATTCTACTGTAAAACAACCTTTGCTTTAGTGACTGACATTATATGTGATGATGGGTTGTATGTTTCTATAATGGTAAGTCTAATAGAATCTCACACCCCCAAGGACCTGGGATCAGATTTCTCACACGAGTTGGGGATATTTTGTCTCACACGAGCCGGAGGCGAGTGTGAGACAAAATATCCCCAACGAGAGTGAGAAATCTGATTCCAGGTCCTTGATATGTGAGATTCTTTTTCCCACACCGGCGATCCCACTCTCCCAGTGGCCAGGAATGTGATAAACTATAATCATTGACAAGTGTGTGCTTGTAAACACTGGCTAAAACTGTCAAAAAGTTGGTATAAGAAACAACAGCATGGGAAGTACATGAAAGCCTGATAATAACTGTGAAAAAGACTTCTGGCAAGTTAATCATTGTTTCAAAAGGTCATGTCAAAACACCTTATTGAATGTGTAGAAGGTTTTTCAAGTACATGGAGTAACACAGCAATACATGAAAGTTAGAAGAAAAACTTATCAAACTCACTGTAGTCGAGAAAATCATCAATATCTTTCAATCGATCCTTTTGGTGAATTACAAGTTCAAGATAAAATGAAAAGCAACAATTTCAAATCCAAGTTTGGGCATAGACCCTCGAGAAAAACTCTCGAGGGTCTATGGTTTGGGTAACCTGAGTCACTATGATTACAGATTAAGTTCAAATTCTGTATTCTATAACTTGCTTTTATGTTGCATAACAGAATGCATATCTTGGAAATATATCCAATGCAAAGACACACCATATTAGCGTTATCCATTTTGGTCGCTTTTGAATTTGATTCTCGAGTGCCGTGCTGTCAATTATTGTTGTTTTCATCAAAAACTACCAGCAGAGCTATATATATCGCCCACTTGGTAGCCTGTTTATAATGAATTTGAATCTGTGGAAAAGTCTCCTGAAAAAGAATAGATGGTACATTTTTCCCTTTCATTGATATATCTGATAGGGAAACTGTGTTTTCGTGTCAGCATGTTATTAGTTGTGTATTTTTTCTGTAGTTTGGTCTGATTGTGTATTGTATGGTATATTCATGTTTGATGTGTATGTTTCGGCTATTTGGTGTTAGAAATTAGCCATGGTGAGATTGTTGTAATTACTTGCGATATGAAATTACGAAACTCAAGATGGAATAAATAATATCCTAACAATAATATCCTAAAGGCATAAATGGACACATCCATACTTTACTGAATTAAAGAAATAAAATATTAATCTCATCATTACAAATGGATCAAATCAGAACAAATATATAGTTTGGTAGATCGCATGGTTTTCTCGCAAACACACCTGCGATCTATATTTCCCTTGCAATATCTACGCAACTAAAACAACTTTTACAACTTTACAGCACGCATTTCGTTGAATTTATTTTTCTCAGAGGAATATCTACTGCTACTGACACGTTTCAACACCACGAATGTCGCAACATCTAACTTCAATATCCAAAGGCAGTGTTGGTCGCTGAGAAGTATCATGATCGTAGGTGCACGTGACTGCGATCGATACTTCCCTTGCGATTTATTCTTTTCCAATGTATTTTACTGATTTCGTTGAATCTATAGATTCATGAATCATTTGCAAGTTATGATCTAAATCATACTTAAACAATTATCCGATATCGATGTCACATCAACATAATTGTTTTTTAAATCAGTCAATATTGGTCGCAGGAAGTATTGCCAGCAGGTAACTCTGCGATCGAGACTTCCCTTGCAATCTATACTTCCCCTTGCGATCGACGCTTCTCCAATCACATTAATATCACCTTTTGATTTGTAAATTCAAATTAATACTAAATCATACAAAACAATTATCCGGAATCGATTATCGATGACGCGAATATCATAACAGCCAGTGTTGGTCGAAGGATGTATAGGACGCAGGTAACTCTGCGATCTATACTTCCCTTGGCATCCGATTACGTCATAACATGTCACCAAAACAAAGTCAGTCAGTGTTGGTCGCAGGTAACTCCGGGGTCTATACTTCCCTTGCGATCTTTCCTTCCCTGCCCGGCTTCCCTGTAAGCATCAGAAGCGTTACGTACGTCTCAAGGTAGATTTATTAATACATGTCATTAGTACAAAGTTAGCCTGACCATACTCTCCTTGCGATACTCTCCTTGCGACCTACGCTTCCAAATGCATTTTACTGATCGTGTTCAACTTATAGATCCAAGTTAATACTAAATCATACCAAAACAATTTTCCGGGATCGATTATCGATGCCACAAACCTCGCAACATACGATTCACGGGCATCACCGCAATGCAATGGCTAGTGTTGGCCAGAGGAAGTATAACTCGAAGGTGTCTCTGCGAACTATACTTCCCATGCGATCTATACTTCCCTTTGCAATTACGCTCCTCCAATAAAATTACCGTTTAATTTATAAATTCAAGTTAATATAATAAATCATAATACAACAATGATCTGGGATCGATTATCAATGCCGCGAATGTCATAACACATCACATCAACACTATTGTTTTAAAATCAGCCAGTGTTGGTCGCAGGATGTACAGCACGCAGGTAACTTTGCGATCTATCCTTCCCTTGGCATTGGGATTACGTCATAGCATGTCACATCGACACAAAGTCAGTCAGTGTTCAGAGTGTTGGTCGCAGGAGGTATAGATCGCTGGTAACTCCGAGATCTATACTTCCCTCACAAACTTTACTTCTATTCCCTGTACGTCTCAAACGTAGAACTATAAATATCTGGATATCATGCATGAAGTACATTGTTTGTAAACAAGAAAGCTGCACACGCGCAGTTCCAACGACCGCCCCTTTAAGTCACTGTCTGGGTCACAGTCACTTCCAGCTCCATCACAAAAACCAGATATGAACTGAAACGCTCACGTTATTCATTATATATTGCAGTTTTGTGTACATTTAAATTTATGCCACATGCTTGCAACTTCATTGAAAGTGTTCATGATCAACATCGTGAACAATTTTCACCAAATCATGATCAGATATAAATTACCTGACATGGAAATGCGAAATGACTTTCAATATTGTTTTTAGAGGTTATTACCTGGTATCACCAGTGTACATAGCATGTTTCACCAACTTTGATCAAGTAAATCCTGGTATATATCCCTAATTAGGAAAGTTCATTAAATATGCAAATTAGGAATTGGCTGAAAAAAATGCTAAATGACTTTGAATAATGTAATCATCGTGTCTTCAATGTACATAGCTAGTTACGTCAACTTTGGTCGAGTCAATCAAGATATACATCCTTAATTAGGAAATTTCATTAAATATGCAAATTAGAAATTTGCTGACGTAAATATGTTTAACGACTTTCAATAATGTTATATCATATTATCTTCAATGTACATAGCAAGTTTCATCAACTTTGGTGCAGTAAATTCAGATAAATATCCCTAATTAGGGAAATTCATTGAATATGCAAATTCGGAACTGGCCGAAGTTAAAATGCTTAATGACTTTGAATATTGTTGTATCATAGTATCTTCAATGTACGTAGCAAGTTTCGTCAACTTTGGTCGAGTCAATTCAGATAAATAACCCTTATTAGGAAATAGGAAAGTTCATTAATAGGGATTTTACCTGAATTTGATAGACAGCTACAATAATAATAAATTATATATTACAAGAAAGCTCTCTTCAAGACCAATTGATTGCTTTTTGTTTGATGAAAATCGGTTCAGTACATGCAGAGATATGTTCTGTTGAATTTGAAAAAAAGGCTTCCCATTTAGAAATTATGCAATAGTAGACACCTGGAGTTATCATAACAACCAGGTGACCCCATTTTGAATTGCCATTGTTTGAGGAAACTAGAATTGCAATTTCTAGTGCTTTTTGCAATAACTCAAGCATTTCTTATTGAAAATTGATGAAATTTTTAGTTGATATTGCTGATGAAATGTTCAGTGGTTTTTAATTTTTATAAATGAAAAATGTTATTTAGAATGCTGTTTACAAGGTAAACAAATAAACAATACCTGTAAACAATCAAATGATACCTGTGACATTTTAGAATTTGATTTAAATTAATCAAAAGGAATTTTTTTAATTTTTTTTTGTGTGATTACAACTATGCCTATGAAATACGTCTGATTAATGTAGATTTTAAGTTTAACAATAATTACAAAGAACTTTTCAAAAAAGTAAAAAAACTTCGTTCTCAACCCTTTGTCTATGCCGTAAAACAGCAACACGCATTTATAGAATGAACAACTGAATTAAACTGGATGCAAAATTACACTGCCCCGGAAATACCATAGACCCTCAAAGTCAGCGGTCCGAAATACAAACCAGACTAAAACCAACTTTTCCAAAGTCCGGGACACGATCAATGAGGAAAGAACAAATTAATAATCTACGGCCTTGTTCTTCAGAGAGAACCAAAATAGTCCCCTTCTCCGGAACTAAAGATCGAAAGTAAAATTTCACTATAAAGCATCCGCAAAGTGCGGTGCACGTACGTATGCCTACACTGCAGTGCTGGCTTGACAACTTCTCAGTGTCTATCGAAAAATATCACCTGGAAATCAAACTACTTCGAACAAGATAACGTTTGAAAGGGTAAAGTATAGAACTATATATCTCTAGATCCTTGCGTTTGATAAGAAATCAGACAAATCTAGCTGCAAAATCGTGAACGTCGGAACTCAGCTTAGACATCCTGACACAGAACATGCGGCGAAGCGCTGATTAAGTGTATGTGAATTCCTGGAAGTGCCCGAATGTAAAGTTGGAGTGAATCCATACTCGCTAAAAAGGGCATCATTTTTCGCATCGTCAGAGTCACAATTATTGCAGAGTTACAATTAATATTTATCATAAAATTAATGGGGGCCGAACGTTTAAGGAAATCAAGATTTTCTTTCAAAAAGCACAAACGAAACACAACGTTTGATCACAGATTGAGTTTTTCTTAGCTGATTTTAACGTCCCCCCCCTCAAAATGAAGCCAATGATCTCTACTTTCGTACCACCCCTAAAAAATAGTGATGCGATCAGAATAAGTCATGCGGACAGCCTATCAAATAGGTATATGTTCGATCTACTTCGCGGGACATTTGAGGTCACGGCACAACGCTCACAATGGACGCCAAAATCGCCGGTATGCGTGAGTTTGTAGTCGTGCTGCTTTGCCATTTATCGTAGTACAAAAGTGAAAATTTCCCAAAATGAAGTTAAAATAATAATTCAACACTACAGTTTCATTGTCTCTGATTATTTGGTCTATTTAAGAATTAACACGAAAGTTCGGACTAGACCTGCATCGAACGCGTACGTTCAACACAAATGTCAAGTGACCTAAAATCCATATCATTAACTATGCAAATTGGGAATTATATTTAAAACTTTCACAACTGATATATGTTGATGTGATCAACATTTGTAGCAAATCTCATCAACATGTGTGCAGTCGTTCTCAATGTATATCCGTTTTTTTTTTTTAAATCATTAATTATGCAAATGAGCAAAAAGTATGCAAGCCACACCCACCTAAAAACTAATCAGTTCTTGCCATTTGCTAACTGAATCTATGTACCAGATTTGATTCTGATCTGATCAGCCGTTTTTGAGATATCGGACCAACAGACAGCCATCGCTGCGACATAGCCCACGTGTGTGAACAAGTGAGCTAATCAACACCTGATGGGAATACCACATGACGCATGCGCATTAAAAAAAGTTATGACCCTACGGTTATTCGCATCGCACCGGCGACGACGTCGAGCATTTTGTAAAGCGCTCACACCTAACGTCGTTCATTTTAGGCCACGTCTGGCTTCTTGCTCCACGATCTGACGAAACAGTAACGTTTACATGTAACTGGATAGGAAAGCATGGCCAGTCACGAACCGATGTACAGTTTTACTGACCAAGGTATGCGTTCATTCACGGTCCCTCCACAAAATGCTCTGGCTCGCGAGAATGGGTTTACAGTCATTTGTCGGTATAACAGCGAACTCTCCATTGACATTCACCGCGTACCTGACCATAGCTCAAGCGAATATTGAATTTACCGGTAATGTCTTTGGAAGGGATTACACTGTCTTTTTCCAGGATAGCAGTGTGCAGCAGCTCCTGAGTTCTAAATAGTGATAAATCATAAGGGGTGACCATTTGTTTGTTTGTGGGGGGGGGGGGGGTTGGATGAAATGGGTATAGCAACAATTTTTTTAGCTCACATTTTGTATACCAATGTGAGGTTATCCTATAAGCTGAATCAGTTCATTTGCATCTGATTTGCATGTCTGTATGTCTGTATATTTGTGGGTATGTATGTGCGGATGTATGTCCGTCACACACAAAGGCTCCCATACCGCCAAAGCTACCGTCTCAGTATTTGGTGTACAGGTAGATGTCTCAGTATTTGGTGTACAGGTAGATGTAGGGGTTGAGATGTGAATTTGTTCAAATGAACACATCAGTGTCAAAAATGTGCAAATGAGGTAAGAAAAAGGGAAATACTGCAAGTGTGCAGGAGTGGTGGCAGTGAACTGAATCAGCCCACACATCTGAATAAGAGGATTTTGACCTTTAACCTATTTGTATGCAGGGTACCTATTATGTTTGGGAGTGGTAGCAGTAACTGAAACAGCTAATTGGTCATTCCTGTCATTGTTTATGAACTGTGACATATTAACAGATCTGCTGAAACCATATGGATGTCTATTTTTGTACATCCATGGTAGAAAGATTCTCTGCTATGCATGTTGCTAAAGTTGACCTTCAGTACCTAAAGTTTCAGACCTTATTTACTTTTGTCATTCTTAATTTTCTGGTTCAAATATTTCTTGTTGTTTTTCTGGTTGTACTGTGCAGAAATTGTCATAACATCAACGTATAATTTTCCTGCACTGAACAGATAGAAATAACACTTATTGTTGATCTTTGTTATGTACCAATTCTGATCAAATTTGAGCGACACCGTATAATTGCGGTATTTTTAGTCCCCACGGACACCGTCCGGGGGGACTTATAGGTTTGGTCATGTTCGTGCGTGCGTGCGTCCGTGTGTCCGTGCGTGCGTGCGTCCGTGTATCCGTGCGTCCGTCCGTTCACGCAGATATCTCAGACATGCCCAGGTCAATTTCTTTCAAACTTTGCACAAGGATAGTACCCTACCCCATACAGATGCACGTCGATTTGTTTCACAATGCGATCAAATTTGGCCGTGTTAGAGGACTTTTTAGTTTTCACCTCCATAGACTCCCATGTATAAGGCAGTCTCCATAGACTCCCATGTATAAGGCAGTCCATAGACTCCCATGTATATGGCCAAGAAAAATAAAAATTTAGTTTCTCATCGTATTCATATTGCAAAAAGGATGCAGTGACACAGTTTTTAGTCCCCACGGATGAAGTCCAGGGGGCTTATAGATTGGGTCATGTCCGTCCGTGAGTCCATCTGTGAGTCCATCCGTTCACGCAGATATCTCAGATATTTTGACAAAATGTCACGTGACCTTGGTGACCTTTGACCTCAAATATATATATATGTCCATAACTCGGTAACCACAAGTGCTACACCCTTCATATATATGGTATGATGGGACAGCTTATGACGCCACATATCGTACCTCATTAATTATGTGCATATCTAATTTTGAGCGAGCCAATAGAGCTAGAGGTCTGATTTTTGGTATATAGGGATAACTTAGCAATACAATTATTTTGACAAAATGTCACATGACCTCGATGACCTTTGACCTCAAATATACATATTTGTCCATAACTCAGTAACCACAAGTGGTACACCCTTCATATATGGTATGATGGGAGACCTTATGATGCTTCATACTGTACCTCATTAATTATGCATATATCTAATTCTGAGCAAACCCATAGAGCTTGATGTCTGATTTTTGGTATATAGGGATAACTATAGGATAGAAATTTTTTGACCAAATGTCATGTGACCTCGATGACCTTTGACCTGAAATATACGTTTATGTCGATAAATACGTAACCACAAGTGCTATGTCCTTTATATTTAGTAGGATGGGAGACCTTATGACAACACACGCTTTACCTCATTAATTATGCACACATCTAATTCTGGCCAAGGGAATAGAGCTAGAGGTCTGATTTATGCATAACTCAGTAACCACAAGTTCTATACCCTCCAATTCTGATAGGATATTAGACCTTAAGATGTCACATCTTGTACCTTATTATTATGCGCATATGTATTTCTTGGCTGGCCAATACAGCTAGAGGTCTGATCTTTTTTCCCGATTTAGAACCATAACTTAGACATGCCTCATGTGTTTCAAATTGGGAACAACGACATAGACCTATGTGCCCATAGATCTCAACATATACACTCCAGTGATGCTTCTTAATGACCACATTTCCCTGCCCCATCAAGACTAATACTCCTATTACAAGTGGGGACTATGTCATTGTCAATGACTTGTTTACTCATCCTGACAGCACTGTTTTTGAAAAGGTTGACTTGAAACATCATTTTTTGGCAAGTAGAGTTTAAGCAAATTTGTTTTTCACAAAAAATAAAATTGCTAATTGGTAAGCAATGATATCACCCGTACCCGCACAGCACAATAAAGTAACCAAAATTCTGTACTTTTCCTGCTCTGCATATAAGCAGTAATGGGGCACATATAAAGATTGTTTCATAATATTAAGTATAAATGCTGTCAGATATTTCAGTAAAAATTCTTAAGAAAATTACATATTCTGCAGGTACTTTTGTGAAACAAGTTATGGCAAACTGTGGTGGGGGTCATTCTTTGAGAAAAGTCAGCACTTATTTTCTTCTGTCATTTCCATTAGAAAAAATCAATATCCTTTGTTTCATACAGCAGGTCTCCCTGCTTTCCATTTTATTATTCTGTATTGCTGTGGACATAATCTGTGGAAAATTTTACAGAACCCTGTGCCAAAACCACTTGTGTGATAGCTTTGATATTTGGTGTACAGTTTCATAGGGATGATCAAAATATGATACATTCAAATTATTCTACAATTTTGTATTTTTGGGGCAATTTGGCATTTTTGGTTGAAAAATTTGTTACTCAAAATGTACGGTACTTGTCTGATATCTTTGATATTTTGTATGCAGGTTCCTACAGATGAACTAAATGTGACTTGTTGAAACTATGATGACATCTGCGAGTTTGTAATTTGGGGCAATTTTGACCATTTTTAGTCAAAATATGTGTTTCTCAAATACTACATGTCTGGTAGACATGTTCTTTAGGATGATCTTAATGTGACATGCTCAAATTATGATGAAATCTTCAAGGTTGTATTTTTTCAGCTATTTTTGCCATTTTTGGTCAGGCCATCCTGAAATGAGCTATCAAAGATTTCCACCTTCATCAACCCATGTGTCAAATTTAGTTATTCTCTACATAACACAGCAGAGTTCTATCGGCCATTAGATCACTTGTTTATAGGTTTAAAAAAGTCTGCAGAGTTGTTTTGAGTGCAACAAAGTTTTATATAGTGTGAATTTATTCTTTAAATATTTATTCCAAAATTTGTTTATGAAATGTTTTTGGGTTCAGCAACTTTTCTCAGCTATCCCATGTCTTCATCAACACTTTTGAAACTATGTGAGCTACATGTACTTTTCATCCCAATATGGTTATCATGGAAATACATGACAAAAAATGGACACTTTTTGTGCTTTCTAACCCCAAAGTACCATTGTCTGTAATTTTGGATTTTGTTATTGTTTCCTGCTCAGAGTTATCATTGAAGCACAGCTGATTTGCCAAACAATTCGAATGTGACTTACCATACTGGTATTCCCATGAGACAGGCAGACTATTATGCAAAATTCTATCCTTTTAACAAGTGTGCCACATTGATATGCCTTATGTTTCATTTCTCTCTATTGTTTTACTTTAGGTGAAGCATTACAGACTTCTGACCAGAGAGATGAACTTGTCAAATTATTTCAGTCAACTTGTGACAAAATACTCCAGGATTATCAAAATGATTCACTTTCTGTGGATGGTAAGTAGTATTTTTAGTCCCCACGGACACTGTCCGGGGGACCTATAGGTTTGATCATGTCCGTGCGTGTGTCTGTCTGTCTGTCTGTTCACGCAGATATCTCAGAGACGCCTGGAGCTATTTCATTCAAACTTGGTACAAGGATTACTCCTTATGTCATACATGTGCACATCAATTTGTTTTGTGATCCATCCAATATGGCCATGTGATGCCTAGGTCAATTTCTTTCAAAAATGCACATGGATAATACACTTAGGTATACATATGCACATCAATTTACTTTACCATATGATCCAATATGGCCACCAAACAGCCAATTTTTTTCCCTTTTTCATGTCTGAAGCCATTGACTGCTTTCTTTCAAACTTGGTACAAAGCCAATAGACCGTGACTTACATCTGCATATCCAATTATTATAGTAAATGGTACAGTCTAATATAGCTGGAAGATGATCATTTTGTTTCGATTTTTACATGTTTTAAGCCATTCTGCAGACTTGCTAGGATTGTTTTCTGTCAAATTTGCCACAAGGACAGCGTCATCTCATAGTGGAGGGACAGTGATTGAACAGACAAGACATGCACTACATAACTGCCAAAGTGTCTACCTCTGAGGACATTCTGTTGTTTCTAGATACTCCTAGCAATAAACTCTGTGTGAGGCATTTACAGCTCTGCGGTGTACTAGCATGACCTCAGTAACCTGTTGGTCAGGGTTGACCACCCAAAATAGAATCTGTGGTCGAAATGAGATAATTGGTGGTCTTTTGCCACATGACCACTGGATATTTCAAACGCTGCAAACGGTCCATATCTTGTGAAAGCAACAACTTAGTATAGTCACCGACAAAAACTCTTCACAGGTGAAAGGATAATTGCTGAAAACAACTTAAATTGCATGTTTAGAGGATGACAAACCACATTAGCTAAATCGTGAACGATAATAAAAATAAAATGGTGGAAGTGTCTGTGGAGTGGGGCTATTCTATTTATGTAACGGGGACGGCGGGACTCAGATTCATAAAAGTTCTTGGAAAACGTGCCATTTTCCTTACATTGCTGTCACAGGAACTTTGATGTCTCATTGTTTTAACATCATTTAATAGTTTCTTTGATCTGAAAATTAAGTTTGCCAACTTTCACGACCTATTATACTCTAAAATCAGGGGGGAGGGGGTTATACTGGCAATGGCAACAGTAGTACTATGGCGACAGACGAAGAAGTAAAAAAATTTACTGCAATGAAGTGAACAAACACAACAGATTTCGAGTCACCAGTTTGGTGATTGTTTTGACTGTTTAAGTTGCCATTTAGTGAATCAATTGGCCATCTGGTGAGCAGTAGGTTGGAACAGTGTCTGTAACCATAGGCCAGATTTGGTTGAAACTTGGTATGCAGGTTCTTGATGGTGAGATTGTTTAAATTGTGGTAGAATTTTTACAGTTGTATTTTTTGGGCAATTTTTCACGTTTTTGGTAAGAAAAATTTATTTGAAACTGCTTGGAAACTTGGTATGCATGATCTTAGGGTTGGCTTCTCTTAGATGGATGGATGGATGGGTTGGTGTGTGTGTGTGTGTGTATGTGTGTATGTCTGTAGTCTGTCTGTCTGTCTGCATGCATGCATCTCGAGGTCTGTATGTATATATGTATGTGGTATGTATGTATGTCTATCTATATGCATGTATGTATGTATGTCTGTATGGTATATCCATATGTATGTATACGCACGTACATACGTACATTTTTTCGTATGTATGTAAGTATGTGTGTGCAAGCTTCTTCCCTTTGGCCATTTGGAATATTACAGTAAGCAGTTGCACAGCCAATCCCAACAGGGATCAACAGCACCAACATAACAGATCCAGTGGGAACTATATCATTCACAATGACAATTATCGTGTTTTAATTTATGTTTTCCCTTCCAACAGCTGTGTCATTTATTGTGCACACCCTGATTCAAGATGGCTATTTTAAACTTGAATGTTCATCACATGGAAGCAGCCCTGGAGAGAGAAAAAAGAGCTGGACAATTCACACGAAAACCCATGCTGGTGCAAGACTATTTGAATGCAAAGAAAGTGGTAAAACATTTAAACATCAACACAGTCTGACAGAACACATCAAAATCCACACAGGTGAAAGACCATTTAACTGCAAAGAATGTGGTAAAACATTTGGACGTCAAGCCCGTCTGAAAGAACACGTCAGAATCCACACAAGTGAAAGACCATTTGAATGCAAAGAATGTGGTAAAACATTTACATATCAAGACTCACTGAAGTATCACATGAAAGTCCACAGAGGTGAAAAACCATATGCATGCAAAGAATGTGGGAAAAAATTTGCACGTCAAAGCTATCTTAAGGTCCACATCAGAATCCATACAGGTGAAATACCATTTGAATGCAAAGAATGTGGTAAAACATTTTCATATCAACACTCACTGAGGCGTCACACGAGGGTCCACACAGGCGAAAAGCCATTTGTATGCAAAGAATGTGGCAAAACATTTAAACATCAACACAGTCTGACAGAACACATCAGAATCCATACAGGTGAAAGACCATTTGTATGCAAAGAATGTGGCAAAGCATTTCCATATCAAGTCTCACTGAGGCGTCACACAAGAGTCCACACAGGTGAAAAGCAATTTGTATGCAAAGAATGTGGCAAAACATTTCCATATCAAGTCTCACTGAAGTATCACATGCAAGTCCACACAGGTGAAAAACCATATGCATGCAAAAAATGTGGGAAAGGATTTGCACATCAATGTGGTCTGAAGTCCCATATCATAGTCCACAAAGATGAGAGGCCATTTGTATGCAAAGAATGTGGTAAAACATTTCAATTTCAAGACTCACTGAGGCGTCACATGAAAGTCCACACAGATGAAAGGCCATTTGAATGCAAAGAATGCGGTAAAGCATATAAACATCAACAAAGTCTGACAGAACACATCAGAATCCACACAGAAGAAAGACCATTTGAATGCAAAGAATGTGGTAAAGCATTTCCATATCAACACTCACTGAGGCGTCACACGAGAATCCATACAGGTGAAAAGCCATTTGTATGCAAAGAATGTGGCAAAACATTTCGAAATCAAGCCTCACTGAAGTATCACATGCAAGTCCACACAGGTGAAAAACCATATGCAGCGAAAAATGTGGGAAAGGATTTGCACATCAATGTGGTCTGAAGGCCCATATAATAGTCCACAAAGATGAGAGGCCATTTGTATGCAAAGAATGTGGCAAAGCATTTCCATATCAAGTCTCACTGAGGCGTCACACGAGAATCCACACAGGTGAAAAGCCATTTGAATGCAAAGAATGTGGTAAAACATTTAAACATCAACACAGTCTGACAGAACACATCAGAATCCACATAGGTGAAAAGCCAGGCCCAAGCCCTCAGAGCTCTACAGCCGCTCGGTTAAGCTAGCCGACATGTACAGTAATATCACAAACCGTTATTCTTTATTAAATAGTCAAGTCATGTAGACATTCTACACATTGATGATTATGCAGATCCTGCGTTCGCCGGGTATATAATGCCAGTCAACATGTAGGCCTATAGGCCTAAACTAATATCACCTACGGTGATTCTTTTATTGAATAATCGAGTCGTATATAGACATTCTACATATTAAATACAATTATTATCCCAGCAATGTGCCAAGCGCCTGTGCATTAGCTAGCAGTGACCCACTTCCCTATCCTGGGATAGAAGCAA
The DNA here is from genome assembly GCF_041260155.1 of Ptychodera flava. Lineage (NCBI taxonomy): Eukaryota > Metazoa > Hemichordata > Enteropneusta > Ptychoderidae > Ptychodera > Ptychodera flava. The sequence continues at coordinate 10,332,760 of NC_091948.1, forward strand.
AGTTCACTCAATTTAGTCTGATGATGTTTTGTGACAAGCTAACATCGACATCTGAAGGTATTCAATCAATCAAACTGTGGCAAGTAGGCTCAAAGAGGCAGATCTTGCTGGGGGGGGGGGGGTGCTCCCTTAGAAAGGTGTAAGATAAAACTTTATTAAATCCCTACAAGGGAAATTAAATTGTATTGTAAGTGTATGTGCTTTCTGAATAGGCCACTTTTTAGTCCCCATGGACACCGTCCGGGGGGACTTAAAGGTTTGGTCATGTCCGTGCGTCCGTCCGTTCACGCAGATATCTCAGACATTCCCAGGTCAATTTCTTTCAAACTTTGCACAAAGATAGTTCCCTACCCCATACAGATGCGCGTCGATTTGTTTCACAATGCGATCAATTTTGGCCGTGTTAGAGGACTTTTTAGTTTTCACCTCCATAGACTCCCATGTATAAGGCAGTCTCCATAGACTCCCATGTATAAGGCAGTCCATAGACTCCCATGTATAAGGCAGTCCATAGACTCCCATGTATAAGGCAGTCTCCATAGACTCCCATGTATAAGGCAGTCCATAGACTCCCATGTATAAGGCCAAGAAAAATAAAAATTTAGTTTCTCATCGTATTCATATTGCAAAAAGGATGCAGTGACACAGTTTTTAGTCCCCACTGATGAAGTCCAGGGGGCTTATAGATTGGGTCATGTCCGTCCGTGAGTCCATCTGTGAGTCCATCCATTCACGCAGATATCTCAGATATTTTGACAAAATGTCACATGACCTTGGTGACCTTTGACCTCAAATATATATATTTGTCCATAACTCAGTAACCACAAGTGCTACACCCTTGGTATGATGGGACAGCTTATGACGCCACATATTGTACCTCATTAATTATGCACATATCTAATTTTGAGCGAGCCAATAGAGCTGGAGGTCTGATTTTTGGTATATAGGGATAACTTAGCAATACTATTTTTTTTTCCAAAATGTCACGTGACCTCCGTGACCTTTGACCTCAAATATACATATTTGTCCATAACTCAGTAACCACAAGTGCTACACCCTTCATATATGGTATGATGGGACAGCTTATGACGACACATATTGTACCTCATTAATTATGCACATATCTAATTTTGAGCGAGCCAATAGAGCTCGAGGTCTGATTTTTGGTATATAGGGATAACTTAGCAATACTATTTTTTTTTCAAAATGTCACATGACCTCGGTGACCTTTGACCTCAAATATACATATTTGTCCATAACTCAGTAACCACAAGTGCTACACCCTTCATATATGGTATGATTGGACAGCTTATGACGCCACATATTGTACCTCATTAATTATGTGCATATCTAATTTTGAGCGAGCCAATAGAGCTAGAGGTCTGATTTTTGGTATATAGGGATAACTTAGCAATACAATTTTTTTTACAAAATGTCACATGAACTCAGTGACCTTTGACCTCAAATATACATATTTGTCCATAACTCAGTAACCACAAGTGCTACACCCTTGGTATGATGGGACAGCTTATGACGCCACATATTGTACCTCATTAATTATGCGCATATCTAATTTTGAGCGAGTCAATAGAGCTAGAGGTCTGATTTTTGGTATATAGGGATAACTTAGCAATACAATTTTTTGACAAAATGTCACGTGACCTCCGTGACCTTTGACCTCAAATATACATATTTGTCCATAACTCAGTAACCACAAGTGGTACACCATTCATATATGGTATGATGGGAGACCTTATGATGCTTCATACTGTACCTCATTAATTATGCGTACATCTAATTCTGAGCAAGCCCATAGAGCTGGATGTCTGTTTTTTGGTATATAGGGATAACTATAGGATAGAAATTTTTTGACCAAATGTCATGTGACCTCGATGACCTTTGAACTGGAATATACGTTTATGTCGATAAATACGTAACCACAAGAGCTATGTCCTTTATATTTAGTAGGGTGGGAGACCTTATGACAACACACGCTTTACCTCATTAATTATGCACACATCTAATTCTGGGCAAGCGAATAGAGCTACAGGTCTGATTTTTGGCATATAGGGATTAATTAGCAATACAATTTTTTTTCAAAATGTCATGTGACCTTATGACCTTTGACCTTGATTATACATATATATGCATAACTCAGTAACCACAAGTTCTATACCCTCCAATTCTGATAGGATATTAGACCTTAAGATGTCACATCTTGTACCTCATTATTATGCGCATATGTATTTCTTGGCTGGCCAATACAGCTAGAGGTCTGATCTTTTTTCCCGATTTAGAACCATAACTTAGATATGCCTCATGTGTTTCAAATTGGGAACAACGACATAGACCTATGTGCCCATAGATCTCAACATATACACTCCAGTGATACTTCTTAATGACCACATTTCCCTGCCCCATCAAGACTAATACTCCCCTATTACAAGTGGGGACTATGTCATTGTCAATGACTTGTTCAAGAAAAAATGCCTACATATAGGTAAACTTTTTATACAAAAAATACTGGTAGAGTTGACTTTCAGGTCCTCAGATTCAGATCTTAGAATCCGAATTAACAAACTTCGACCAGGTCCCTCTTTTGGAGGGACTATGGTTTGACGTTAGGACTTCACAGTTATCTCAAAACTCATGCTGAACAAAAAGAAGTACTTTCTTACTAACTGCAGCAGCTTCCTGAGCTAGGCTATAATGTGTAGCCAGTGAGTGGCTATGAAAGAGTCTAATCAATGCATGCAGGTGCAAGCAAGACTGTAACGGTATACGCCCTCTCTAGACCATACATGGAGATGTATATGATCAGTAATCTTGACCTGCAGTGATCTATCAAGCTGACCACCATTTTAATGAGTAAATCTGTTGAATTTGAAACAGCTTTTCCTTTACATTACATATTCCATGGCAAAAAGGGACTCTATCGCTCTGCAGATTGTAATTTCCTTCTCCAAATTCGAGCTACGCTCTGCAAATTGTAATATCTGAAGAAGGAAGTTACAATCTGCAGTGTGTAGGTCAAATCTGCATAGCATGGCTAAAATCTAGAGAAGGAAATTACTGTCTGCAGAGGAATATTGTCATTTTCAGCCACGGTATATAAGAGGTAAACTACAACTTTCAAAGTAATTTGCAATAGCCTTTCTACTTGTGCGACATGAATATCTCAGTAAGTGTTAATACTGTTTCATTTCATCAGATGGAATCCAGATTATACGTTGTGCTTGTTTTGTACCCTGCAGATACTTGCAAATAAATACATGTAATTACTTGCAGAACTGCAGTCCTACTGCCTGTCCAAGAAGCTGGCTAGAAAATAGTCAAGTTCAGAATTTACGAAATAATCTTACGTAGTTCTTTCACTGGTTCCATGATGCAATGTGCACTAGGGTATACAAAGCATACTTTACTCATAGAACTTTTTGCCATAGGGTAAATGCAGGGTATGTTACTCATAGAACACTATGGCAGGTTACACCCAGACCTACATTTTTGTCGCCGATGGACACAAAATACGCGAGATATTTTTTGGCTTTGCAAATTTGTGTCATCCTTGTATAAATAACCGTTGTACAACACAAATTGAGTATGCTGTCTTTGTTTTTAGTATGTACACAATGTTTGATACAGCCACAGTGATGCATTATGGGATAACAAGGAGCATGTCTACAGCAGTATACTCACATTATCCATCATTTTGGTTGATTTAAGAAAACTTTATCAGATTATAATGAAGGTAGTATGCACCTCGAAAGTGAAAGACTTAAACTTTTGCTCAATCTTTCCTTAAAAAATCTTTCAACCATTCTCTTTTAAAATCAAGAATAAAAATTGGGAGTCACCATGCAAATTTTGGTCCCAGAGAAACAAATAATCCAAGATTTACCGATATTTAAAATTCACAATGGCTGCCATTCCCTTGTTAACTCTATAGAGAAAATTAAAATTTTCGAATTTCCAAAAACTAAGCCAGTGAAAAGTTTTCTTACACCAAGAGTATTAAAATGAACTCCCCACAAGTGGTATATCAGAAAAGAATTGTAAAAGTTTGAGAGTCTGAATAGCTGTCCCCGAGGCGCGTTCTACCTTAAGAAAGGCAGAAGTATGATGATGTTTTATTTTAAAATCTTGAGACTGTAACTTTTCAATGGCAATAAAATCCGTCCAAGACCTTTTGAATATTCTCTGTAATATTACAAAGAATGTAGAATGAAATAAAAATATTCATATGTACCATATTGCAGAATTTTGCAAGTGATATCTGAAGTACATTCCATAAAACATTGAGAATATTTCAACTTGAAAAACAGACTGTGAATTCAACACAGCCTTTTTAAAAACTCATTTAAAACCTAGCAAAAATAGTGAACTGGTAATGAAAATGCTGTAAAAAAACCCAATGAAATGATAGTGCAAACTATGTGATTTCTACCAAACTATCATCCCTTATCAGATATGGCGACATTCAGGGTAAATGTGAATAGGAATTCTTCAATAATCCTAATATACTTTTGAACACAAAAACTTATTCACATGTGACTAAGACTGGAAAAGAGATTAAAAATATTAAAAAATCTTCAGGATACGTGTAGAATATATGTCAGTTCTTCACATGTACAAATATATCACTTTTAGGCAGTGTTATGAAATGAAGTCTTCATTGTTTCTTCCCAAAGTCTATGATCACCATTTTGATATCAGGAGTCTATGGATCAAGATCAGGTCACTCTTCCCTGACTTAACCTGCTCACCCCTAATTCCCTGTAAACAGGTCCAAACTCACCATTAATAACGATGGGTTTGGGCCAAACCATGGTGGTGTGAGGGCTGAGGATGATAAATACCAAATTGATCCATTTTCTGTCGAATTTTCAAAATTCTCTGAGAATACGCCTTTAAGTAAGGCCTATCATTGAGATGTGCCGCTAGTTCAAGATAAGTTATGGTTTCCGTGTAATTCATGATTTTTAAAAATCAAAACAAATGCACGTGGCTATCCCATGTCAAATCGGGGAGCTTTTGTAAACATTGTGGACACATTTGCATCGCTATTTGCATAATCCATCTTGAGTGACACAACGTTGCGTAATTTACATAGTGACGTTGTTGGGCTTCTCCAAAAACCAGGATTACTCCCGCCTGTCAACAATAAACCGTAACAATAATGTTTGTTGAAGCACAGTCCCTCCGAAGCCTAGTCCAATAAGTCAGTTTTCGACATACAGAACTGTTTCCGCTCAAAACGCATTGCGGCCAAAAAACTACGTGTTTTACCAGTATGTTTCACGTCTGTCCATACCCGATAGACACACCCAAAACTGTTCTCCATCCAACTTAATATTACGACCGAAAACCAAAAAAATACGTCCACTTCTGTTAACATTTGTGTGTCGACACGCAACAAAGTTCTACATTCAAAATTCTTCGATCCTGCTCTAAATGAAATTAGGGCCGGAAAAAAACCAACCAAAAACCACGACTTTTTCAGGTATATAATGTCGGTCAATAAGCTGTTCCCAGAATCCCAACCTATGATGACGAACATCAAATTATTATGTCCGTTTCTGATTATATATTGTATACCTGATAGAGTCCGATATCCAAAATTGTTCCTGCTCCGAACTAATTGTAACCGAAAAAAAAACGAAACATCTTTTTTCTGATGCAGTGATTGTGTTTTACACATCGGTCAAACTCGGTAAAGTTTGCGTGGTAAGCTTATTATGCACCGTCGTCAGTGCATCTGAACGTAATCACAGTGAATAAAGATTACACCAAAGTACCTCACCAAGGGTTTCAGTGTCGTTTTATTTTGGAAATGGTTGCGATGTCATACAATCTGACAGTCAATCGGGCGACATCCCCTCCCACGAACTTGTATTCCCCCGAAATTGTGCGCAAAAAAATACGCCGACCTCTCCTCGGACCGATCGGGAAATGTTGCCGGGTAACTCACGTAGACTTTTCTAGATTACATTCGAATGACCTTGCTTTGGTTTGGAATCTCCACTGACTGACTGGAGCTAGGAGCAATTCAAGAACCAGACCACGGGACCCTTTATGAGCAGACATTCGCAGCAAAGGCATGTACCAATGATCAGATGATTGGTCAAAGGCCATCTCGATTGTAAAGTATGCAATAATTTACAGTCCAAATTCGTGTCCATATGATCTTTTTTAAATATTTCCAATTTTTGTTTGACGCAATTTTAAACTTTGGCAAGACTTTTATAGGAACATAAACCAAACAAAAATACAAAAATAATTACGTTAACTCGAAAAATTACATCATCGCCGAACTTGCCATTTCGAATCGACAACTGGTTTATCGCATAGATGAACTCAACCACGCTGAGAAGTGCTGCTGGCCTATCCACTGCTCTCCGTACCTCAACGCAATAGACAGCACTTACGAACGAACGATACCATTTCTGGTTTCAACATGTCAAAGAAGGCGATATTTTAGTGTTGAACCGAAGTACACGACCCGTATTTCATTCTTTGTACAAAAATTAACGGTTGTGGGTTTTTAAGAATAATGCATTCTATTAATATCCCCGTGGTCACGGATTCGCAATAAACTTTCAGAACAATTAACTTGCCTTCGTAACTCTCCGAGACCCGCGATCAAATTGTTGTTTGACCAAATGTGAAATGTTGGCGAATACATTTTACGAGCCAAAAAACCAGACAGATAAATAAATTTACGCAAGCCACTAAACAAAATGGTTTTCATCATGCCGCTCCAGATAAGGCTGATAAGGCCACGGTCAGTGATCGTTGTCTGGCTCAGAACACACAAAGCCAGAAAAATCGGAGAGTAATTACTAACTCGCTTTTTAACGGCACCGTTAAGTTCAGGCTGTTTGCTACAGTGGTTCGGAGATGTGACCCTTCAAAAAAGTGTACCACAAGCTTTCCTTTTATGCGAAGGTGCGTAGAGATTTACATGCATGAATAAATGACACCTCTAGTGAGACAAATTTTTGGCCAGTCTACAGCCTGGAAATCACATGGCTAAAAAGTTAGGTCGTGTGGCTGGGACAGTTATCGCTATATAATTTAAATATACATGTTAATGGAGAGTTATAATGAGCTGTTTGTTGAAGGCACGATAAAGTTGCTACGCTACTCGTCAAAGTACGGAAACATCAAACTTCGTACGGAAACCCTAATTATACAAGTAAGCTTATATGGTTATGGTAGGAGGTTGAACTCGCCGCTTTGCGGTGCTTGGCGTCTTTTTCGTCATTTATTAGATTACTTCTCACAACTTGTGAACAATAAAAAATAAGTCCGATAGTATCAAGTTTACGTCGCGTTGCGGTGTTTATCTGGGGAACACGGGCAAGCGTATTTACATATAAATATAGGACCCGCCCGATATTAGTAATGACTGCTGACGTCATCATATTCACCCGCTGAAGCCATTTGCTGCAGCGACGTGCCGAAACGAAGACTCCAAAAATCGGCGGTTTTCTGCGATTTATTTTATTTTCCTGGGACGTTTTCTTTGAACAACTGTCATCCTCGGTTGACATTATCACTAGGTAACAAAATATGCCCACGTTTAACTATCAAACGCCTTGGCGTCGAAGTAACAAAACAGGTTTTTTGCGTTTTTCTCAAATTCAATGTGTGAATGAGGTAGCCTTCTTTGGCACCTCGTCAATTCGCGCTCACAAACACTAGCTGCTTGAAATTCACACTGTCCATTGGAAACATAATGAACTCAAAATCAGTGTCTGGGATTTCCTTTATATGCTTTTGTTTTTTTGTTATGCGCTCTTGAAGGTGTTAGACTAAGGTGCTTTTCAAGGAATTGTAATTGTCACGCCATATAATTTTAATGGAGACGCCGAGAAAAAATCGCAGACACGGATTTAAAGGATATTGTCAAGGCTTGTCAATGAACAAATTTCAACCGGAAATCTTACAGCCTGCTAGCTAAAGGGGGGAAAACCCGTTTTTTGGAAGGTTCAGCAAAACGCTTGTCACATGACTCTTATGCAAATAATGACCGTTTACTGTGCTTGGTCGGATTTCTCTATATCAGGGCTTTCAGAAAATATATACTTTATTGGCGTTTGGGACGTCTTCAAGTGAGAAAAAAAATAAAAAGGCTGAAAGTGTCTAAAAGGTATTTATTATCCTTAAGGTAGCATGCTTCTTGAAATTGAAAGACTTCAACTTTTGCTCAAACTTTTCTCAAGGAATCTTGAAACAAGTTCCTTTTGAAATCAAGAATGAAATTCAGTGTAAAATTTGGTACTACTGAAACAGAAAATTAACAATGGCCACCATCCCTGTGTGGATGCTGTGGCAAAACAAAAATTTTATATTTAAAAAAAAAATTGATGATGAATACTTTTTTAACTCCACAAACTTCAAAGTGAGTCTCAACAATTGGTAGACTAGAAAGTAACTGTAAATACTGCAGAGTTGGAGTATCTGTCTTCAAGGCATCCTGGTTACAAGTTGTCGGGGAAAGGTGGTTATGTCAAGATCTAAAAGTTGAAATCTAGATATACTTTCAATTTCATTTTAAAACAAACACATAGAAAACCCTAAAAAACATTTTGTTTAAGAGGTGAGAAGTTCACTTAATCTGTAGAACCAGCTGTGTTTCCCTTTACACCACAAATATCACAATATCCGACTGGTATGTGTAAATGAATATGAGGAAATTACTGATACTACTAGAGAACATCATATCATGGGGATAGCAGCACAACATCAATTGAGTATTGGAGGTGGGCAGATTATATGTAAATTTGATGATCTGAATAATGGCAAAGATCTTCGATTATGAGATCAAAATGTTAGTTTACATGGATGTTTGCAGCAACAACTTTTATGACTGAAAGAAGACTTCGCCACCTTGAATTGCAAACATCCTTGCACCAGGAGCTTAAAACACACCCTCTGATCAGTAGAACTGTTTTTCATTTACTTTACACTTGTCTTGCACCCCCTAGAGTTCAATTTGGAGGTGAGGTGCACTATAAATCTTCATTATTACTTTTGTCACTATTTTTATCATGAATACTGTACATTTGATAAGCCTCTTAATACCATAGAGAGCTAGGTTTTCAAAATACATGTGACACAAACTATCCATGAATATATGAGTATTGTTTTGTAGTGATCATTCCAGCAGTTGATGTATTGTTGTATACTCTAATTCTGCTTTTCAAATCACATATGAATACTCTTCCAAGTTTGAGGACCTGCACTGTCTCTTTTTTTTTTATTTATTATTTGGATTAACTTGATCCTGATTGGCATTATGTTATTAGCAATAGAATTATCCACCTCCTCCAAGATGCAAAATCTCACAAAAACTGATATGAAATGGCTCAATGTAGATAACTTACTTCCTGGAATGTCCGCACTATTTTATAAACAGAATGACAGAACACTGCTGAGTTTATGACAGATTTTCAAGCTTAGTGTCAACTGTTTTCATGTACGTTGTCACATACTCTATGAAGTCAAATTGCAGTATGTCCAACTTTGTGACTAAAATAGTAAAAAGAAGCAAAAAAAAGCTACTGCATCAATTCTTTAATGCAGCTCTGCTTCACAGTAAAATATCAGCTGCACTGATAAACTCTAAAACCATTAAAACCCCATTATTGATTTCCTCTTCTTTCCTCGTGTTGGTGAAAAGATTTTACCCAGAGAATTCCTGGCGGATGGCTTGCCAAGTTGATGATGTCCACTGGTTGGTTTGTCTATCTCATCCACACGCACTGGCAGTGAGTTACTGCTGAAGGCTTCTGTCATATGTAGTCTGGATGACAGCTGTGATGGCAATGGCAAAGATTGTGATGTGGTATTTTTCTCCAATGTTTCCGGTGTTTGTAACTCTCGGACTGGTGGAGATTGTGTTCTAGTTGATATTCCACGTTGTACTGCTGTTGTGTGAGTTGCTGGTGACTGTTGAATGGGAGTGTAAGCTGCTTTTGTGGGTATGGCTTCTGATTGTTTGGTTGGAGTTTCTTGTCTCCTCACTGGTGTACCTCCTAACTGTTTGATAGAATTTTCTGGTCTCCTTAACTCTGTGAAGACTAACTGTTCAGTTGGAGTTGGTCTCCTCTTTGGTGTACCCCCTAACTGTCTGATTGGGGTTTCAGTTTTTTTTGATCCTGCCTGCACAGATTGCTTGATTGGAGACTTTGGTCGACTCGTTGGAGTTCGTTTTGACTGTTTGGTTGGAGTTCCTGGTTGTACCACTGATCCACTTTCATTAACCATAAATTCTTCCATGTTCTATGATACAAAAACAAGAAGACTTTATGCTATATGGTGTAACAAGCTGTCAAAATTATGTTTGATGAAAGCTTTCAAAATCGCTTTGAATTTTCATGAGTTTCTTAGCAGATTTCCTTTTGTGTAGAAGGTCAAAATGCTAGTGTCCCAAAGATTTGATGTGATGATCAGTATTTTAGGTTTTTAGGTCCTTGTGTTTAACCCTTTCACCCCCAGTTCCCTGTATACAGGTCCAACTTTACCATAGAAAACAATGGATTTGGGACAAACCATGGTGGTGAAAGGGTTAAGCTATGGCCTCTGGTATGGCCTAACAATCCGCAACATCCGGCTGTTGGCCATAGATCTTTTAAATACCTGTTTTTAATGGATCTTCTTGAAAGTAATGATGATAAAGACAAAGTGAAAAGTGAAAAGGAACACGACTCTGGGGTTTTAGTACAAGGATGGGATTTAGTACTAACAAATCATTGTATGAATCAGAGATCTAACATTGCATCATTCAAGCCAAATCTAAATAGACTCTCTTTCCGAATAGGTATTAGAATAATTGCAATTTTCTGCTTACAAAGAATTCAAAAGAATGGTATGAAATTTGAGGAATTTAAACCCTTTTCCTGCCAGACAGTAATAACTGTATCACTTCCCCATCAGCCAAGTCAGTAAAAAACGGGATTAGGCCAAAACCATATGTCTTTTCACCCACTTGGCTTGGTATGTTACAGCAGCTTTCGTCTGTAAAAATCATGTTTACAGTATCTCTGTCTTCACGGACCTTCAAATCTTCAAGTCTTTGTTAAAATGCACCATATGGGACATGTTTTGCTTCACTAGTTTCAACCAACTTGATGGTGAAATATGAACTTGGCAGGAAAAGGGTTAAGGCATGTATGAATGCAGGCACAAATCTCTGTAAGCTAAACAGCAAAATTTATGCGGATGTATATCAGAACACACCTTCAATATTCTGTACTTACCAGTTTGATTTACCAAAAACGAAGAAGGGTGCTGCAAAAATCATGTATTGCTCAGAAGAATTCAAAACACTTGAAATGCTCTTGCACTTATTGCATGATATGCATAGGGTATTAGAAGAAGAACTGGATGCCTCTTGTATCACAACACAACAATACAAAGATTATTTTTCTTCCTGATCACTGTCACTCAGATACTGTAATGTTTCCGAGCATATGCACTGGGTAATTACTTACAGGAACGTTGCCATCCTCATTGTATCCATGTTGCCAGGAGTTCCATAGCAACTGACTCATTCTGTCCTTGGATTCCTCTGGCTTAACCAAGCCTGTCACGTACTCCAAAGATCGATCAGCCTCTTCGTGTAGTCCAAATGCCTCTCCATTCAAAGGTTCTCTTTCTTTGAAGTGTTGAATCAGATTCGCACTCTCGGTTGTCTTCCATCCACACTTGTCACACATGTCAGCGTTGTCTCCATTTGTGAGATGGTTCAACTGTTCACCTTTGTTACACAGTCTACACGAAGTACTGGATTGTCTGGGAAGAGTCATTCCTACAAAAAAAAAAATAACGTATTGTGGGCAAGGATAACACAATTGTCTTGCTGTTGAGTGGCGGTCACTATCAGGAAGAAAGTTGTCACACAAAGGTACCTATCCCAGGGGCAATTGTATGGGGAGTTGTCAGTTGACTCTTTTTACAATCTTAGTATTTTCTTTTTCTCACAACAAAGACTAAGTGATAGATTTCAAAGATATTTATGGTGGAGTTGTGCAAAACAGCATTAATGTGAGTTCACTGCAAGACTAGAAAATTGGAAGTTTCACTGGAGCTGAAAGGGGCAGGTATCCCTGAGCAAAGTGACTAACTGTACACAACTTTCAATGGAGAACAAAAGACTAAAATCACATAAACAGTCAATGTTAACAACCGCTAATATGCATGCAAAAACCAGGGATTGAGGACTGCCTGTTTTTCGACCTGTCAGACCTTCAGTTGCGTCACGGTTTATTTCCATTATACCTGTGTTGTAACCTTTAAGAATAGGAGAAATATTTGCATGAAAGGCACTGGTACTGATTGGGGGTGTGTAGATGACAGGTATAAAATTGTTGCAAAGCCCCTACCTCTGATTGGTGTTCCAACATCAACTCTTTGGACTGTTGCCAAGTTGGGATGGAGCAACTTCTTTTGTTTTCCTTTGTAAATTTCAACAAGTCTCCCCAGCCATTCCCTACATCTCTGTTCTTTGTCCAGTTCCAACGTCTTTGGTTGAAACCCTGGACCGGGACATGCTGTCTTGTCTGATAGTCCCTTGCCTGTGCTTTGTGAGCATTGATAACTCTGGTAAAAGATATCTCCCACAGAATTCATCTGCATCAATAAACAAAAAGATGGAATATGTAAATGACAAAGCAGCTGCGGAACAGATCATTTATAGAAACTGCTCACACCATATTCTGCTGATGGCTGCTACACAGGTGCCCTGTTTTTGAACTACAGATACAATCACTGACTACACACACTTCTGGTATTTCTCGTACACGTAACACAAACTTTATCTTTTAAAATGCTTCTGTTATTGATGAAGTACATGTACAAATACTTCCTAAAACCTCTGTGACTGACTAAATATTGCACATATGAAAAGCAATACATACTATTAAATTTACTTTACTTTCTATTAAAACACTTTTAAATGTGATTAAATTTTTTCTCTTCACTACTGTGGCGATATGATCAGTATTAGGCTAAGCACTTACCTGTTGCTAAATAAAAGAATTAATACCACTGCTTAAAAGAGAGATTCACTTGTTGATTGGTTAGAAAATTGAAGATTAAGAAAGTACCAGGCGCAAAAACCTATGTTTGAGATCAGCAAGCAGCCCTAGCATTTTGCTAACTTTGACTGGTTATGTCTCCATCACGAGAGAATTACATCAGAGAAATAATACACATGAAAAAGTTCACCAATTGGTTAGAGAATTGAAGATAGGGAAAGTACCAGGCACACACAACTGTGTTTGAGAATGGCAAGCAGGCCTAGCAGTTAACTAGCTTTGACTGGTTGTGTCTCCATCAGGAGGGAATGACGACAGAGAAATTACACAGATCACTATACAACGGACTGTGGTATTCACCTGTAAGACAGAAAATGCTGGTTCATTGCCATGTCTGACACTGGCTAGTCCTATCAGAGGGGTGTGCAGTCTCTTCATGACGGCAGATTCCAAATACTGTTCAAGATCACTGTTCAGTGATGCATACCATGAACTGCAAAATCAAAGTCAGAGCAAAGAATTCACAAGAAAGTTGGACACTGGTGTCATGTACAGCCATGCTGGTAATATGATTTAACAAGTGTCTGTAGCGAAAATGTCGCCATTTATTCTGATTTAATTTGTTGGAGGACCAGAAAAATGGGGCTTCATCAATGAAGGATGAGGGCCAACATTTAGTCACATTGAAGGGCAGCTTTCAAGGGAGGGGGTTGTCCTGTCTGTGGCTGCACTACTTTCTTGTTGATAAACGTTGCTTCTTCTCAGAAATTTGTGATGAATGTGGAGCAAATGTGTAGCAAAGTCAGCATTCGATGCATGTCCATAATTCACCAGTTTTGTAGCTTTCGAATCACTGCAAGACTTTGCCAAATAAATTTTGGTTGCTTCCCTTCATTTAAATGAAGCTGCTACAGCCACGATCAATGCTTTTGGCACAGCCACCATTTTAAAATTTTGGATATGCAAAAGGGATGTAAGAATACCGGTATGTTGTGCATAGCAACAGATGCATTGTATGGGTCCTATTTGAAGAGCTGCACATCGGACGACTCCCTCCCTTTAAAAGCAGTCACTGAGTCAATGCTCAATCTCTGTACAGTCAAATATTTCACAATGAAGAATACTTTACGTTTTCATAAAAAATGCAAGAAAGTAGGATTAAAACACACCCCTTGGAAGTCAGTTTGGTATTTATTTAGTTACACTGAGCACTGTTTAGAACTAAGGACATTAATCGCTCGCGCAGTGGGCAACCAAAGGCGGCTGCAAGCGGCTCACTGATGATATGCATGCGTCACTGCAGTACGATAAGCATAAAATTCTTGATGGCATTGCAATCACATTATTCTTGCCCTCTCACAGACAGCCGTCTTGCACTGTCTCAAGGGTCACTGCCATAGCCGTCTTGCACTGTCTCAAGGTTCACTGCCATAGCACAAAGTACCCTGCAGCACGCACTGAGTAGTTGGTGCCAGCAAGCTGCCAAACACGAAGCCAGCAAGCCAGCCAGGCTGTGGAGGCTATCAACACCTGTGCTGAAGAGAGGTGCTATCTTAAAAACGTCTTCATCTGAAACCTTACAAAGGACAATGAACTGTCACTTTTAATGTAATTACATAGGCTCAGCCCTAGTGTGATTAATATCATTGATAATGAATATGACGAGCACTTACTTTGGAGGGGCAACCTTCCAGGGAGTTGATATTGCTTCAGCTGGACTTGTACCTTTATCTGTAAGAAACAGTATGGTCTATGATGATGTGCCATGGTCAAATTTGCATTGGAACAAATTGAACCACAACAGCAACTCTACGTTTGCCATGCCAGAGAAAGCGCTTTGGAATCTACTAAAGGGTTGAGAAAATACATTTATTTCTCTTGATTTAAAAGTTTGTAATCAAACTCATGCAAAATCAGTAATGTTCGCTTACTGGAATACTGGACACAGTGAGTTTCCAGGCTTGTGTTTGATGACATCATCACTATATGCTGCCCATCGATGATGTCATCCATGATGTCCATGCAGAGTGGTGAGGATTGCAACAAATGACTCCAGGTTAACACCTTCAAATCAAGATTGACAAAACAGAGTCAGAACAGATGAAGTGATTTCACGTTTAAAATGGTGCTTTTTCTAATCATGGTAAGCTCATTAAGCCTTTGCACCCTGACCCCCTGGTGACCTGTGACATCATGCAGACATATATTATCCAAGCTGAGTTCAAAGGCCTAAGTGTGTGAATTCAGTCGCATTGGAGGAAAGCAGCATTGTAATAGTAGAATAACTTGCTTGTATTCCAACAGTTTTGCGAAATTACTACATATTACAGACACACATTATGGACAGAGTGAGGTAATTTTGAAAATATTGACACCGCTTTACCTTGTTACCTTGTTTCTTTTTCTGACATATATATGTATAAGTATATTGATTATTAACTACTACTTCAGCACTTTGACAGATCTGAGTTAACGTCTCCCAGGCCTAAACCCTATACGTATGAGTAATTCAGGTATGTTGCCAAAAAGTCAGGTCTGAAAGGGTTCATGTTTAATATTACATTCACAACCATGAGTGTTTGATGATCTTCATATATTGTAATTTTATTTTTTGAATAGAAAAGAAATCTCTTTTCTTACTTGGTTTGTATATATGAAAAGCATAACTGGTTTACAGCAAAAATAGTGTTTTGTACTGCTGGCAAAAAACAAAGGGGTGGCCAATTTACATAACAATGTATAATTTGCATATTCTTTTGTTATGAAAATGCATCCTTTTGTATTGTTATTAACATATGAATAGAATGCTCCAAAAACAGAGGGGTGACCCAACCCTCAAAATCCCCTTGTGGAGAACCCTGAAAATATACATAAATCAGATTACACTTACTGGTTTCTGTGGGAATCTTTCATCAAGTAGCAGCAATGCATTCTGGGTAGCTATGAAATGGTGATATTGGTTTCTAGGGTGTTGTTTTGTTGCCATGACACGTCGGTTTGTTCCCAGATACATCGATGGTAAAGAGAATAACGGTGTATCCAGACAACAGCTATTGTCCTAAATGAAAATGACATTGTGTGTGTCAGGAATTTACTATCGGTAGACTTTCAAATTCAAAAAGACAGGGTTTTAAATTTAGCACATCAACTTAAGGTGGTGGTATGAGTTTATCTATAAAATTGTTACATCTGCCTTAGACTGTGGCTATGTTACCAAGCTTCATTATCAAGAATAGCTTAAAATGATGGAATATTTCTGAAATTATTTTTACCCTAGCTCTACATTTGCTTACACCAAGAGCTTCAAAATGAACCCCACAAGTGCTAGATTAGAAAAGATTTTAACAGAGATGACTTTACCAAACAAAATGACCATTATTCAATATTATATTACAGCTTTGTCAATGTCAATGAATTTTGTGACATCATCCCCTAAATTATTACTGATAATGTATCTGATTATCCAGTATTGTGGCCTAAGATGTTTCCTACATCTACAAATTCCCTGGCATTGCAAAAACTATAAAATAATAGCAATAATGTACCCCCTCCTGGCCCATGATGGACTACAGCAAACTTTACACTTCATAATGTATTCGGCTGTGCCTTGTACAGTATGTTGCACAAAGTTTCCTTTCGTCCATTCTGGTCCTGGAGGGGGTACATTATTGCATAAATACTACATCACGTAGTATGTGATGTCACCACTTGTCCTTGACCTTTGGCGGTGACACGGTCATTATGTCAGCCATTATTCTCTTACATGTTCTAATCTGAACACAGAAAATATTTGGCAATAATATACTATCACATGCACAAACCAAAAATCTGTTAGTTTTTGCAAAGTACACAGAGTTTATTTTGACAAAATTTAAAAATTTCACAAAGGTCACCCCAAGGAACCTACTTATTAAATTTAAAAGCAATTGGATCAGCTGTTTTGGAAAAGATGCTTGGAATGTGAAAAGCTTATGGACATCGGTGCCATCGCTGCCAGACGACAGGCAATGGCGGACAACCACCTATCTGATAAGCTCCGCTTCGCAGACAGCAGAGCTACCATACAGGTAAAGTCCTGATGATTATAAAGGGTGGTGTGTTGGATGTATCTCTGCATGCAGAATTTTATTTGAAATACCGTACTTGTAAAAATACCGCAATTATACGGTGTCGCTCAAATTTGATCAGAATTGGTATATACCAGTATGGGTTACCAATGATCAACAATAAATGTTGTTTCTATCTGTTCAGTGGAGGAAAATTCTACGTTGATGTTATGACAATGATTTCTGCACAGTAACAACTAGAAAACGACAAGAAATATTTAAACCAGAAAAACAAGAATGACAAAAGTAATTAAGGTCTAACTTTAGGTACTGGAGGTCAACTTTAGCAACATGCATATCAGAAACAAGCCCCTCTTAGTTTAGTATAAACGGTCTTCCCCATCTACTGTCTATGGTTGCAGCTGGTCAGTTAATATGTAACAGTTCATAAACAATGACAGGAAATGAGTCAAGATCAGTGGAGTTGGCCTGTTTCTCACTGGCATGCCTCCTGTACATTTGCAGGATTTCACTTTTTCTTACCTCATTTGCACATTTTTGACACTGATGTGTTCATTTGAACAAATTCACATCTCAACCCCTGCATCTACCTGTACACCAAATACTGAGATGGTAGCTTTGGCGGTATGGGAGCCTTTGTGTGTGACGGACATACATCCGCACATACCCACAAATATACAGACATGCAAATCAGATGCAAATGAACTGATTCAGCTCATAACCTCACATTGGTAAACCAAATGTGAGCTAAAAACTTAAAAGGACTTACCCTGAGATCCAAAAGTTTTAAACCTGTTCTATCCGTAACAACAAGTAACCTAGGATGTCCGCCAAAATGACATTCCCTCCATTTATCTTCACAGGGGAAAAAAAGACCTGAATCGCTCTCAAAAACATCCTGCAAACTACAACCACAGAAGGTTGAGGTGAGCTTCAAATATCAACCAATAATAAAACAAATTAGATTACTTTTCAAGGCATACAAATGATAGAACTTGAACAGTGCTTTATTGTGACAATATTGGCAGTGCAATTGGTGTGCAATATTGGCAATTCGTTAAAAAAATTTAAATACAGATTTGAGAAAATTAATTTGGTACTTTTGGTAATTTGAAGGACTACAATGATGTATACCTTAAGATGGTGTTTTGCATATAACGAAAATTTTTTATCTTAATTCAAAATTTCTACTTCTGATGAGGAGATGAAAATGGTGATTTTTAGTGAAAACAGTGATAGACATTTTGAAGTTTGAACATTCTAAACTAATGTGTAATTTTCACCTTTGACCAACAGTCCACAACTTGATAGCACCAGTGTCTGTGGAAATAACACATTCTCCTGGAATGTACTGGCTGGAACAAACACAAACAAGATGAAACATGAGTGTGTCTTTAAATTTCACACAATCCATGTAACGATAAAGCTTTTTAACCGTCTCTGAAAGTGCCCTCTACATCCCTGTGACCACAACTTTCCAGAACCAATACATCTCAAAACCACACCCAGAGACAATATACTACAAAATTTTGACCAGTTCACGATTTATTTGCACTAGCGATAGCAAGTGCATATATGGAATGATAGACTCTCGAGAAAAACGGGACAGCCAACTGCGATAGAGAACAAAGGTCTATGGGATTAGCAGCGTGCGATCTATCTTGGAATAATTAAGAGGTGTTAATGGGTTGGGGACGGAATGAAGCTGGACCCGATCGACTGCACAACGCCCTGTTCATAGACACGTGCATGCGGGTATACGTTTATAATGTTTTCGGATTACAAGTTAGTACGGATTACCCGCAAGTCCAATTTTAGAATGAAAAGTGTTACAACTATTTTGAGAAGAATTCGTGAAAATTGTTTTAAAGTACTTTTTACATATTGGTAGCGAGATTCGATGCAACTAGAAGTCTGCAGGGAGTTAGTATGTTGCTGTAAAGTGACAAAGTTTCGAATAGAAATCCGAAACACATATCACTGCAGTTCCAGACTTGACAGCAGTTGACATCACAGATTTGTTTACATTCCGCAATCGTCCGTGTATCTCTGAATTTTCCGTCGTTTTTGCAGGTTTTTAACCCTCGGAATATTTTCTGAGCGAGGAGTGCTCCATGATTCGGTAAAGTATGTATGTTAACTACTGAAATGTTGTTGTTTGAAATTTGTGAACGGCCAAATTTACGAGGACAGCGTTCAGCTTTGTGTAAATGCATGTCTACCTTACCGCTTCTGACTCCACCACCTGTTGGAGAGTCCCGATTTATCGCAAAGTTTCTCCTGACAGCGAAAGTCAGTGTTACAAATATATTTTCTAGTACTTTGCGGATGTACACATGTGTAGTAGCTTATCCGAACTTTGGTGTTTCTTTAGGCTAAAACAGTACCAAAATCTTACAGGTCGTGTATTTGAGCTCCGATGGAGTAGTCATTTTTTATGTACCCTGATTTTCGTCAAATGTTGCATGACAGATGAAATAAAGGTCAGATTTTCGTTTCACAGGACTGGGGAAGTGTAGAGCATTCAAACTTGTAAATGTTTGTTGTTATCGGAGATTTTTATGGTAGGGAATGTAAACTTATATTGTCGATACCTAGCAAGAGTTTTCTGCAGCGTCTATGGCTAAATGTACACTGTTTTTATCGTCTGGTTTTTTCCCGTTGGCTTCGGCTAGAATCCAAAATGTGATCTTCATCGTTACCAGAACATTCACCATGACTAGTATAAAAAAAACCCCTCAAATTCTCTGTGTCATTACTCGGAACGTGCCATGCAAGAGCAAAGTGTACATATTCAGAACGTCAGTTTGATCGTTAATGAGATTCAGTGTTAAGTATGAAGTATTGTTGTCGGGGACCGCTTGGCAAATAAACTTTAATATATTCCAAGATAGATTGCACAAAGAAACCTCAGCAGTTGCCTGTCCCGTTTTTCTCGAGGGTCTATGATGGAATGAACTGGTCAAAACTGAAGGGTATACCCATTGTAGAGATTGTTTATTGCTATTATACCATAAAACTTGTTATTTGAAATTCTCGCATGAAATGTCAAAAAGGGGATCTTTCTCTTGCTGACAGCTGTGCTATATTGCGAATATTGTAGTTATTTTCATTCTTTCAACCAAGCCATCAATATATTGGTCTGATATAATAGAACATATACACCACAAGTAGCATCTTATTGACTGAAAGTTACCACAGATGTCAGAGTTTCCTTGTTGTCATTGAAAAGAACAGCATTTTATCTGCTTTCCTTAAGAAAACCAAGTCATTGTAGATGACACAGTCCCCACTTGTTAATGGGTACTTTGATTACAAGTCCTCAGAGAGGATAGAGTCCTCTTCATGAATTTGGTCTGATGTCCTTTTACTAAGTTTGAATAAAATCGGTGAATAAAATCGGTTGAGACGTGCCCTAGTTTTGGCTAAGGACATGAAAAAATTGTAACAAAATGGCTGCCATGCAGCCATATTGGATCATATCATGAAACAAATTGACTTACATATGTATGACATAGGTTAATGTCCTTGTACCAACTTTGAATAAAATCGGTTGAGATATGCCCGAGTTATGGCTCTGTACATGTAAAATCATAACAAAATGGCCGCCTGGCGGCCATATTGGATCGTATCACAAAAACGATTACCGTGCATATGTATTACATAGTCAATGTCCTTGTACCAACTTTGAATAAAATCAGTTGAGATATGCCTGAGTTATGGCTCTGTACATGAAAAATCGTAATAAAATGGCCGCCTGGCGGCCATATTGGATTGTATCACAAAACAAATCGACGTGCATATGTATGACATAGGTCAATGTCCTTGTACCAACTTTGAATAAAATCAGTTGAGATATGTCTGAGTTATGGCTCTGTACATGAAAAAATCGTAATAAAATGGCCGCCTGTGGCCATATTGGATTGTATCACAAAACAAATCGACGTGCATATGTATGACATAGGTCAATGTCCTTGTACCAAATTTGAATAAAATCGGTTCAGATATGCCTGAGTAATGGCTCTGTACATGAAAAAATCGTAATAAAATGGCCGCCTGGCGGCCATATTGGATCGTATCAAAAAACAAATCAACATGCATATGTATGACATATGAAGTAATCTATGTACCAAGTTTGAATGAAATCGCTCGAGGCGTATCTGAGATATCTGCGTGAACGGACGGACGGACGCACAGACGGACGCACGCACGCACGCACGGACATGACCAAACCTATAAGTCCCCCCGGACGGTGTCCGTGGGGACTAAAAACCAATTTAAGGTAGGATGTGCCTCGGAAAGATATTTGGACTCTCAAATTTTTAAAATACTAGTTCGTTTTTGGTGTACCACTTATGGGAGCTCATTTATAAAGCTCCTGAAAACTGAGAGTGAATATTATCCCCCTAGTGTTAACACAGAGATGGTGGCCATTTTGAATTTCAAATATCAGTAATTTTTATGTAATGTTTTTCTGGAACCAAATCTTGCGTAGTGACCCCCGATTTTCATTCTTGATTTTAAAAGGGAATGATTTTAAAGTTTCCATTAGGAAAGTTTCAGCAAAAGTTTAAAGTCTCTCATTTTTTAGGCACATACGACCTTAATTCTTTACAAACAAGAGCACTGTTGCAGAACAAACATGGTTTCAAAATGGCTTAACAAAATGTCCTATCTGTCCATAAATACTTTTATCATAGAATTGATCACTATCAGACAGAAAATGTCCCAGTTAGACAAAAATACTTTACCTGAGACATATTGATGTCAGCGAACTGTTGAATTGAAGAGTGTCTTTAACCTTGACTTTAAAATTTCTAGAACTGTCACCATCTTCTTGAACTTCTAAAATATGACAACGATCAGATGTTCGGACTCCGACAAAACCTGTAAAATATGAATGAATCACCACTTCTTAGCTTTCTCTACTGGTATTTACACTTGTCTTATAAAGTCTTTCTTAATGTATTTCTATATACTCTCCACCATTCAAGGCCAGTTGATGTAACTTTTGATGATTTTCTTTCAATTTTTGTTTTTTTATGTCAGTTGCACGTTCTTATTCTACTTCCCCAAGCATGTTCACAGAACTTCTATTTAGCTTGCCAGCACAGTGTCTGTATGTGTAGAATGCACTATTACTGTTTACATTTGAATTCTAGTCTGGACCAGAATTCACTTGTCAACAATAACAATGCAGTTTACACATGTACAGGATGTGCTGACAAGCCGAATACTGTGTAACTCAACATGCCTTGGGAACTGAGTAGAACAAGAAACTGAAGTATACATTAAAAACAAAAATAGTGAAAAAGTCATCAAAAGGTACAGCTGTAGGCCCTTTGAACCTGTTCATTTATTACTCTACTTTCTCCATCAATAATAACTTTTAACCCTTTGCACCCTGACCCCCTTGTGACCTATGACATCATACGGACATATTTTTCCGAGCTGGGTTCAAAGGGTTAATATCTGACATACTTACTTGCTTCAGGATACTGGACTGAGTTTATTTGATATATACTTCCATTTATTTCATATTGTTGGAGTTCTCCAAACTCAAACAGCTGCTGCGCCTGACTGCTGTTCACATGCAGACTTCTCAAATCTGAATATGTGTTAAGGAATATAATTCATATCCATTACCTGTTCAAAACCAAATACAGAGGCTGTATTGATTGCACCGGTATATTATTCTTCTTTATTTTGGTTTGAAGAGCTAAACTACATGTGCACTGAGTAGCTGCGAGAGAGGTTCTGTCTAGCCACAATACTTACTGTCACTCTGGTAAAAAGTGTATCAATACAACAATAAATTAATTGACAAGGGTTTTCAGAAAAAAGTCATAAAGTCACTCTGTCCATTTGAAAGTTTGATATGATGAGACTTTTCAGTTATTTTGAAAGAAGGCACCGTCATGTCAGATTTTCCATCTGTCCTGCTGGTAATTCAGCAGATATCATTGCCAGCTGTCATACAGAACTTAACCCTTTGAGTGCTGTATTTTTTTCCCATCAAAATTTCACTGCAACATTTTACCAATTATTATGATTTTTTCTGTAATATTTTGAGAATTTTGGACCAAATGGACACCACATTTCATCGGCTAAAGTTTTTTATCAAAATTTTGGCAGAAATACGAAAAAAATTGACTGGAGTATATTTTATAAAGGCGACAAAAATGTCTTTGTTGCTCAAAGGGTTAAAATAGCTCTTGAGGCTTGGCAACTAAAAAGGTGTCTGGAAACTAGCGTCTAAAATGGTGTTTATTTGGAAATCTAATATATCATTCAAGTAAATAGCAACATACAGAGTACAATGACCAAACGATGTCTTATGTAAACTTTGCTGAGAATTGTATCTCCTTGTTCCAAAGAGTCTTCCCAGAATATGTAAAGTTCATTCCAGTTACACATATTATTTTTATCTAATTTGATACGTGAGATTCACAATAGAAAAATCCATCAATTTTCTTCATTACTTATAAATAATCAGTCTTTAGATCATTTAGATCACAGTTATGTTTTTAAACATACTAAAAAATGCTTATAGTAGTTTACATTCAGGGAGAAATCTGCATACCAGTAATTGTGTGAACCATACTCTTGCAAATTTCCCACATTTGCTTTGAAAGGCTACATGGGGTGTAGACAGTAAAGGATACTCAATGTGTTCATTAACATTCCTGACGGGTAAACAAGGAGTGAATTGTCACTGTCTCTATTCATCACACCAAGAACACCTCCACTGTACCTTGCATCATAAATCTGCAAAGAAAAGTATTCTGCAATTTGATAACACGCATTGAAAATTTGACAAACGGATGAAGTTTGCAGTTTAAAAAAGCTGTGAACAATTTTATCTCACAGGAATATTTAAAATTTATAAATCATTTATAACTTCCAAGCTTCTTGCATCACTGGTTGAATTATACTTGTACAATTTCTATAAATACAACATTACTTGCTTGCTGACAAAATAAATGCTATCAAAAGAATTAATTTACCGGGCACTCCATGTCAACTCTATGGGTAAAAACAAAATGTTCGACTTTCAAAAAACTAAGATGACAAAAACTTTATTACTCCAAGAGCTTTAAAATGAGCCTCCACAAGTGGTAGATCAAAAATGAATCATCGAAATTTGAAAGTATGAATATCTGTCCCTGAGGCGCACGCTTCCTTAAGTGAATAAGTGCTCCATATCATTTACAACAATTTTTGTATACATGGTATACAATTGCAATATTAGACAAGACAGTCAAAATTAAAATCCTATCTTGTGATATTGATTTCAGAATACTGAATTTGGAATTAAAAGTAACCAATAAAGGTTTTGGTTATCATTATGGAAGTCCTAACTTTTCTGTAAGTTGCAAATCTACGAGCTCTCAGAGATTTTAAATCAGAATCAATGTGACTGATTATGATTAAAACAGAACTGGTGGCTTTACTTTTATATGTACGTAATACAAAAAACAGTGTTCTTATATTGTTCAGTTTTTAAAAGGAGCAAAGTGCTACATTTGATAATGTGCATAGCTGATGACAGCGTTTCCAAAATATTTATAAATTTGTGACAGACAGAGTGTGAACAAATCTGAATAATCATGAGCAATTCATCAAAAAATTATAATTACAGCTGTAAAACAAACAATTAAAATGGTTTTGACCAACTGAAAAAGCAGGAAAAAGTTGAAAAGATAGAAGGTGCACATCTACGAAAAATGCACTTATCCAGGTTGACTGTGATGAGGGTACTAAACCATTATCAATACAACCTGTCCAGTACATGTAGTTCACAAGTTCTGTACCTTTGGCCAATATTACCCTTGTAGTCTATTTTCACAAGCTTGAGACTAAATACCCATGTGCACAAATCTTAACTTTGTACTCTGATCTACATACCCAGTGTTTCACCTAGAATGGTACAGTTAAAAGACACTATTCCCCCTTACAGTAATGTTTTAGGGAGGTTGAACTCAAAAAACACGGTCTCTTTATACAGGCAAGTTTTACATTTGATGTTGCAGTAATGTCACTTGTGATACACATTTGGGAAATGAACAAGAAACTATACTTGGCACTAAAACAAACATGAAAAAATACCGTCAATGACGCAGTCCCCACTTGTTAATGGGTACTTTGATTACAGGTCCTCAGAGAGGATAGAGTCCTCTTCATTAGGTCTGTGATAAAAATACTTTTGAATAAATTCGCTTGATACATGTCTGAGCTGTAGTTCAGGAGATGAAAAAATCGTAATAAAATGGCCACATGGCGGCCTTATTGGATCGTATCACAGAACAAATCTATGTGCATATGTATGACAGACATCTAGCTCTATGGGTTTGCTCAGAATTAGATATACGCATAATTAATGAGGTACAGTATAAGGTCTTCCATCATACCATATATGAAGGGTGTACAACTTGTGGTTACTGAGTTATGGACAAATATGTATATTTGAGGTCAAAGGTCATCGAGGTCACGTGACATTTTGTCAAAATAATTGTATTGCTAAGTTATCCCAATATACCAAAAATCAGACCTCTAGCTCTATTGACTCGCTCAAAATTAGATATGCACATAATTAATGAGGTACAATATGTGGCGTCATAAGGTGTCCCATCATACCATATATGAAGGGTGTAGCACTTGTGGTTACTGAGTTATGGACAAATATGTATATTTGAGGTCAAAGGTCACCGAGGTCACATGACATTTTGTCAAAAAAATTGTATTGCTAAGTTATCCCTATATACCAAAAATCAGACCTCTAGCTCTATTGGCTCGCTCAAAATTAGATATGCACATAATTAATGAGGTACAATATATGGCGTCATAAGGTGTCCCATCATACCAAATATGAAGGGTGTAGCACTTGTGGTTACTGAGTTATGGACAAATATGTATATTTGAGGTCAAAGGTCACCGAGGTCACATGACATTTTGTCAAAAAAATTGTATTGCTAAGTTATCCCTATATACCAAAATCAGACCTCTAGCCCTATTGGCTCGCTCAAAATTAGATATACGCATAATTGATGAGGTACAATATGTTGCATCATAAGCTGTCCCATCATACTATATATGAAGGGTGTAGCACTTGTGGTTACTGAGTTATGGACAAATATGTATATTTGAGGTCAAAGGTCACCGAGGTCACATGACATTTTGTCAAAAAAAATTGTATTGCTAAGTTATCCCTATATACCAAAAATCAGACCTCTAGCTCTATTGACTCGCTCAAAATTAGATATGCACATAATTAATGAGGTACAATATGTGGCGTCATAAGGTGTCCCATCATACCATATATGAAGGGTGTAGCACTTGTGGTTACTGAGTTATGGACAAATATGTATATTTGAGGTCAAAGGTCACCGAGGTCACATGACATTTTGTCAAAAAAATTGTATTGCTAAGTTATCCCTATATACCAAAAATCAGACCTCTAGCTCTATTGGCTCGCTCAAAATTAGATATACGCATAATTGATGAGGTACAATATGTTGCATCATAAGCTGTCCCATATACTTTATATGAAGGGTGTAGCACTTGTGGTTACTGAGTTATGGACAAATATGTATATTTGAGGTCAAAGGTCACCGAGGTCACATGACATTTTGTCAAAAAAATTGTATTGCTCAGTTATCCCTATATACTAAAAATCAGACCTATAGCTCTATTGGCTCGCTCAAAATTAGATATGCACATAATTAATGAGGTACAATATGTGGCGTCATAGTGTCCCATCATACCATACATGAAGGATGTAGCACTTGTGTTTACTGAGTTATGGACAAATATGTATATTTGAGGTCAAAGGTCACCGAGGTCACATGACATTTTGTCAAAAAAATTGTCGTGCTAAGTTATCCCTATATACCAATCAAAGTAAAACTTAAGTTGCCCACGCGGTAATAGTTGAAAAAAGCAACATGAAATGGGAGAATAGGTTTCAATAACAAAGTGTGTCATTAGAAAAATTCCTCATGGAAAAGAGGGTTTGTGAGAGTATAGGATAAACTTTCATGAAAAGCGTTAAGAATAAAAAGTGACATATGTTGAATAGTGTCACAAGATTAAATGTAACATTGGTTTTTCATAAAAGTCTGAGCAAAATTCACCAGGAAAGTATTTTTTTGCTGAAGTACTACGGAAATACTTCTGAAATATGGTAAAAATATTTTTGTATATGGTTTTAAGTTGTATGTCATTATTATGCTCTATGTTTTTATTTCAGTAAATGCACTAACAGAGATTCAGTTGTATACAACAACTTTATTTCACTTTTATTTGTGTTTGTGAATGGGTTCTTTGATTTGAATTTATCTTCATGTAATAGTAATCCTCCCAGTGGAAATCTGTGAAGAGGAAAAAAGGAGGTGCAATGATATTAGTACAGTGCATTCTGAATGTTAATCAAAGTAAGAAATGCAAATGCGTAATGCTTACAATTACGCTCATAATGTTTTAAGTATTTCATACATTCCCACCACAGGGTCCTCGAGCTCCGATGATGATGGTGATTAAACATTTAAAAATGAAGAAAAATAAAAATATATTGGACTCAGTAAAGTGTTGTTGTTGTTGTTGTTGTTATTGATGTTGTAGTTGATAGTATTTGCAGAAAATGACAAATTATGCGCTGCAAAATTCAATACAGCCTCACTGTACACATGGAGGTAAGCTACCTCCATGCTATACACAAGCGCTGCAAAATTCAATACAGCGATATTGATGATGATGATGATTAAATATTTAAAAAGGGAGAAAAATAAAAATTTATTGGACTCTGTAAATTTGTTGTTGTTGTTGTTGTTTTATTATTGTTGTTGTTGTTGTTGATAGTATTTGCAGAAAAGAACAAAGTATGCGCTGCGAAATTCAATACAGCCTTACTATACTATGCGCTGCAAAATTCAATACAGCCTAACTATACATGTGCGTTGCAGCCTAACTATACTATGCGTTGCAAATTCAATACAGCCTAACTATACATGTGCGTTGCCGCCTAACTATACTATGCGTTGCAAATTCAATACAGCCTAACATTACCCAAGGGTTGTCACTTCATTGCCACACACTTTTTTTTCAATCGCCAAAAATGCACCTAGCAAGCATCGAAATCGGTAAAATTCGACGTAGGGTCAAAGCACATTGGTCCTTCTCAATCATACTCAAACATTTTACCTCTTACCGATGAAAAGTCGAGAAATCAGCAGGTTTTTCAACGCATCTTGTCGTCTCTCACATTCCAGATTTAAAAGACCGCGCGGTACATTAAGTCAAGTGGGCGCATTTCAAATCGAACCAATAGCTGAGCCCGTACTGAATGAATGGGCCCGACGTGAAAACCCGGCAGTAACGTAAGTTTCTCACGTCTTTGGAAAGAACTTTCTCTTCCTATGGGTGAACTGCAACTGTTAAAGTTACCAGAATTTCATACGCAGACAGTGTCACCCATAGTCTTCAAAAGACGTAAGAAACTTACGTTACTGCCAGGTTTTCACGCTGGGCCCATCCAGCTCTGCTATTGGTTCGATTTGAAATGCGCCCATGTGACTTAATGTACCGCGCGGTCTTTTAAATCTGGAATGTAAGAGACGACCAGATGCGCCGAAAAACTGCTGATTTCTCGACTTTTCATCGGTAAGAGGTAAACATGTTTGAGTATGATTGAGAAGGACCAATGTGCTTTGACCCTACGTCGAATTTTACCGATTTCGATGCTTGCTAGGTGCATTTTTGGCGATTGAAAAAAAAGTGTGTGGCAATGAAGTGACAACCCTTGGGTAATGTTAGGCTGTATTGAATTTGCAACGCATAGTATAGTTAGGCGGCAACGCACATGTATAGTTAGGCTGTATTGAATTTGCAACGCATAGTATAGTTAGGCGGCAACGCACATGTATAGTTAGGCTGTATTGAATTTGCAACGCATAGGCCATAGTATAGTTGGGCGGCAACGCACAGGCTGTAATGAATTTTGCAGCGCATAGTATAGTAAGGCTGTATCGAATTTCGCAGCGCATACTTTGTTCTTTTCTGCAAATACTATCAACAACAACAACAACAATAATAAAAACATCAACAGCAACAAATTTACAGAGTCCAATATATTTTTATTTTTCTCCATTTTTAAATATTTAATCATCATCATCATCAATATCGCTGTATTGAATTTTGCAGCGCATGTGTATAGCATGGAGGCAGCTTACCTCCATGTGTACAGTGAGGCTGTATTGAATTTTGCAGCGCATAATTTGTCCTTTTCTGAAAATACTATCAACTACAAAACAACAACAATAACAACAACAACAACAACAACTTTACTGAGTCCAAATACATTTTCCTTCATTTTTTAAATGTTTGATCACCATCATCACCGGAGCTCGAGGACCCTGTGTTCCCACTTGGATACATGACCTACTTATACAGAATCAATATATATAAATGTAATCACAATGAAACTTGAGGTATGACTTAATATAGTGTAGATATAAACAATCCATATAAAACCAGAACACATTCAGCTGATTCATATTTCATCTGTTGAAACAGTGTGTCAATGACACTTGGCTTATTCAATGTGGCAGGCACAGTGAGTAGTACCTGTGGGAATATGCATACCAAGTTTCAGAGCAATCCGAAGAGTGATTTCAGAGACAATGATTTTTGACAATACTAGATACTGCATGGGCCAACATCCCACAATATCCCACAAAATGTGTGGGAAAATAAATGTGGCTGCTTGACATGAATAGATTCTCTTAGATGTACCTTGAACATCACTCTGTAAAAAAATTTGTTATCAGAATAAGAATTGTTCATATCTAACATTTATGATAAATTTTCAATAAAAGTTACAACAAAGAAACTAGACATGAAAGCAAAAAATCAAAAGAGTTACAGTAAGTATAGCTTTCATTATCCCTGTATTATCAAACATCAAATGCTGAATTACCTGAATCAATATACACCCAAGGATACTGAAATTTCACCAACATTTTACAATTTGTATTACATTTATGCTATGAACACTTACTTTACACGAAACCGTTTGTTAATATCTTTTGAGGAACTGGGAAACACGTAGATTCGTGTCATAGAATTACTAGTTCTTGAACCGGTTACTTTACAGTGTACATGCGTCAACTGAACTGAACTTGGCAGTACCTGTATTTTAGCAGTTTCTCTTGGTAGTATCTGTTTTTTAGCGGTACGATTTCTTCTACTCAAGTTCAACGCGTGCACGCATCCAAATACACCATCATCATATTCTATTCTAATCTGCATTACCTCCCTACAAAGTACTGTACACTTCAGTGTACAGTTCAGCTCACTATGTCTGTTTGTAAAAGTCAATATATTCACAAAATTCCATATTCAATGATTCATTTTGACTTTTTAAGGTATTATTATTCCCGCGACTAAAACGCTCACGTTACGTTTGCGGCAAACCTGCTGCAATGAGCAGTATCTTCTGAGTTGCCTGTTTTGAAAACATACACACACATGATACATTTATGAGCTATCATTCATTTCGTGTAACCTAACGACCATTCTGCTGAACCGCTATCTTTGGAGCATGAAAATGGAAAATCTTATTTGACGTCCAAGGTTGGTGTCACTCCGGCGCGACGCAACTACTTGAACTGAGGGCCCACAGCAAAATCGTTCCCCGTAGGCATCCGGCCCGACAACAAACTGACGTTTTGGGTGATTCCGTAGTTTACATAAATTTAACGTGAATTAGTGACACATGCATAATGAATTTGAAAAGCTGTACAATTTGCTAAGCACTGTGATTTGGCTGTAGAGACAATTGGAGCTTAGCGTACCGCTTGGCTTCCTGCAGACATGGCTTCGACCTCAACCCACCCCAATTTGCAAGGACAATAAATACAGCACGGCGAGGGAGTCGCGAACGGTCAATTTGGACCAAAATAACGTGATCGATGCATGAACTTTGAAACATGAAATGGACTTAAGAAAATTCATGATCACTGGTTCTGACAAACGGACACACGGCAGTGTTTGGTTTCTGACCCTTAACTATAAACAACCTGATCAATTCATGAAAACACACTTGTACCATGGACGTAGTATAGAGAGTATACACAGTGAGGCCAGTTCAGGGTTGTACCGACGACTCGTTTATGTTCAATGACGTTTTAACTTGTATGCGTACGGGGACTTTGAAATTTGAGAGTGATACCTTCGTTTATGTGATTTGATTAAGCTAGCTGAAAACTATCATAACTACAAAGACGCATGAGTACTTTGCTTACCCTGGTAAATGAAACGGACCTAATCATTGTCAGAATGGGAAAATTTCATTCACACGGTCAAGAATGAAAGTCACCAACAAGATCAAATAACATGGTCAATCACTCAGATATGACAGCTTGCAAACCATGAAATTTCTTACCTGCTCATCAAGTGAACGACTTTGATTCCAAATAACACCGCACAAACTGTATTGCTTCTCTTCTGGTCGGTCCAAAATTAGAGATCACACACGTTTTCAAGGGCACCGAGAGATCAGCTGCCCGAGATCAGACTATCAGGAAACATCAGTGATGATGACATGCGTGCCGAGTGCAAAGTTGAGTCACGTGTTGTAGGGCTACACCATTCTTTACTACACAGAGAGGGTTCATAATCACCATACCGATTATGATGTGACCATGGGTGTTTAAGACATACGCACTTATAAGTTATATCTTTATCACTTCATTTACAAAACTACATAAAATTCTAGGGCGTACAATTAGGTATGGACCATTTGTTATCGGGGGGGGGGGGGGGTTCCAGGAGGACTTGTCGGGTCAAAAAACTCCATCCAGTTGCTTACTAAAAACATAGGGCCAATGTCCCTCTGAAGCTACTATACACATTTATGGAAAGCTAAGTATTTCTTGAATGTATGAAATTATCTCACTAAAAATTATCTCACTAAAGTCATCCTAGGGACCTGTATACCCAATATTAAAGCCATCTGACCGGCAGTTTTGAAAAAGCAAGCGACCTAACAGTCAACAGAGGTACGTGTTATGTTGAGAATAACTTTTTGTGACACAAAGGTGGATATCTTTGATAGCTCATTTCAGGAAAGCCTGGCCAAAAATTGCAAATGTAGCTGCAAAAATACAAAATTGAACATTTCAATATATAACATTAATGTAAACCCTCGGAGCCTGTATACCAAATATCAAAGCTATCAGATGAGTAACTTTTGAGAAACGAAGATTTTGACCAAAAATGGCAAAAATTCACCCAATAAGACAAAAATTGAAGATTTTCATCTGTCTGATCAGATGTTATGAAGAAGATTTTTCACCAAAACTGCCTTTTTGTGCTAATGTCCATTTTACGATTGGTGGAGATTTTTACAACACCCCATTAAGTGAGGTCTCTTAGAACGATGCACTGCCATGAAGCACATGCTGTTATCATATCATTAATATTTTAACTCATATTTTCCTTTTGTTTAGGATGTACCTACTTATACTTTAAGTAGTTTATTCATTTGATGTATTTCTGCTGCTCATTGTATTTGTTACTTAATAAAACATACTAAAATAATGAACTGAGATTGACCACACTGCCAGCACCGGGTTGAGCACATAACCTATGACAGGATTTTAGCAGACTGAGTCTTCATCGACTTCTTTTGCAATCACTTTTCCCTAATCCCTACACTTCCTTCCATTTTCTTTTCAACTTTTCAGCTATTTGAAGAAGATGCTGTATACCTTAAATTACATCTTTGTCCTGCTGTACAATAGTCTCTCCTAATGATTGTGCTTTCATTACACCATGTAAAGGAAAACATTAGAACAAAAAGAAGTATTCAACTTTTGGTATATGTGTGTCAATGATTAAAAAGTTCTGAAAATTGGCGAAATTAAGACGACAATACTCCTGAATCAATTTTCCTCACCTGCCAGAATATGGAATTGTGAACCCACATGTACAAAATCGTTTGTTTATACTCACATTCATGATTCTATAGTGAACACAACCATACATATACATTTCATTCACATTTCTCAAATTAATGCACAGAAATATTGCATCCACATATTAATTACTACTTAATATAAATATCAGGGCAAAATAAATTTCTGGAAAAGTACATGTTAAATATTCAACCATATCGATATTACACATAGATAATATAACAGGTTCAATAATCAAGGTACTATTTCAGATAGATAATTTCCAGGCCGTAACAATACACATGTGGTAATCTTGAACCTCTATTTATTTTTGATACAAGTTGCTGATCCACAGTTTCAGTTGTTTCTATGATTTTGAGTCATCTAGGTATACATACACAAGATAATTTGCTGTTATTATAGGTTTGTTTAAATTTATTAGATCATTTATGACTTTATAATGCTTGGCAATCCTTTTACATCCAATTTTGTGCAGAAACTACATCAACTCAGCCTCATATGAATACAATAGGTTTGCAACAAGTGGTGCAGAGTTTATGCCTATTAAATGCCTATACTTTGCCTCAATATCATATCAGCTAATATGATAGATTTGTTCCTCTATTAAAAAATGCAGCATCTTGATTTCTTCCTAAACGATGTATTTGTGTTTTGGCATCACTGTTGTCTTTTAATATCATAACTTGCACAAATTTAGAAAAACAAAATACTTTCAATCAATTAAATATACAAATTTATTTTTTTTGTTCAATGTTCTGTAGCCCACCGCTTATAATTTAGTGCATCCTCCCTTGCTATGTAAATGAGCAAAAATGAGCAAAAATAAGTCAAAATATTACTTCAAAAATTAATTTCTGCTCAACTATGCAACCAACAAACCCAAAAACCTAATCCGATCTAGTTCCCATCCTAAAGATTCTGTGTACCTAATTTTATGACATTTGATGAATGAGTTTGAGAGATATCGACGAAACAAATCCATAACACACACACACACAGACAGACACACATACATATTACAGACACACATACAGACTAACAAACGCCACCCTATGACAATGGCCCACTTAGGTGGGCTACGCCCACCGCGTGGGCCAAAAATCAGACCTCTAGCTCTATTGGCTCGCTCAAAATTAGATATGCACATAATTAATGATGTACAATATGTGCCATCATAAAGTGTCCCATCATACCATACATGTAGCTGTAGCACTTGTGGTTTCTGAGTTATGGATAAATATGTATATTTGAAGTCAAAGGTCACCGAGGTCAAGTGACATTTTGAAAAAAAAATAGTATTGCTAAGTTATCCCTATATACCAAAAATCGGACCTCTTGCTCTATTGGCTCGCTCAAAATTAGATATGCACATAATTAATGAGGTACAATATGTGGCGTCATAAGCTGTCCCATCATACCATATATGAAGGGTGTAGCACTTGTGGTTACCGAGTTATGGACATATATATATATTTGAGGTCAAAGGTCACCAAGGCCACGCGACATTTTGTCAAATATCTGAGATATCTGCGTGAATGGATGGACTCACGGATGGACTCATGACGGACATGACCCCATCTATAAGCCCCTTGGACTTTGTCCGTGGGGACTAAAAACTGTGTCACTGCATCCTTTTTGCAATATGAATACGATGAGAAACTAAATTTTTCTTTTTCTTGGCCTATACATGGGAGTCTATGGACTGCCTTATACATGGGAGTCTATGGACTGCCTTATACATGGGAGTCTATGGAGACTGCCTTATACATGGGAGTCTATGGAGGTGAAAACTAAAAAGTCCTCTAACACGGCCAAATTTGATCGCATTGTGAAACAAATCGACGTGCATCTGTATGGGGTAGGGTACTATCCTTGTGCAAAGTTTGAAAGAAATTGACCAGGGCATCTCTGAGATTTCTGCGTGAACGGACGGACGGACGCACGCACGCACGCACGGACGCACGCACGGACATGACCAAACCTATAAGTCCCCCCGGACGGTGTCCGTGGGGACTAACAAGTCATCGTTGATGACACAGTCCCCACTTGTTAATCGGTACTTTGATTACAGGTCCTCAGAGAGGATAGAGTCCTCTTCATTAGGTCTGTGATAAAAATACTTTTGAATTAATTCGCTTGATACATGTCTGAGTTATGGTTCAGGACATGAAAAAAATCGTAACAAAATGGTCGCACAGCGGCCATATTGGATCGCATCACAAAACAAATTGATGTGCATAGCTATGACATTGGTCGATGTCCTTGTACCAACTTTGAATAAAATTGGTCAAAACATGCGGATATGCCTGAGAAATGGCTCTGTACATGAAAAAATCGTAATAAAATGGCCGCCTGGTGGCCATATTGGATCGTATCACAAAACAGATTGACGTGCATATGTATGACATAGGTCAATGTCCTTGTATCAACTTTGAATAAAATCGGTTGAGATATGCCTGAGTTATGGCTCTGTACATGAAAAAATCGTAATAAAATGGCCGCACAGCGGCCATTTTGGATCGTATCACAAAACAATTGCCTTGCACAGCTATGACATTTGTCAATAAGCTTGTACTAACTTTGAATAAAATCGGTTGAAACGTGCCTGAGTTATGGCTCTGTACATGAAAAAATCGTAATAAAATGGCCGCCTGGCGGCCATATTGGATCGTATCACAAAACAAATTGACATGCATATCTATGACATTGGTCAATGTCCTTGTACCAACTCTGATAAAATCGGTCAAAACATGCCTGAGTAATGGCTCTGTACATGAAAAAATCGTAATAAAATGGCCGCCTGGCGGCCATATTGGATCGTATCACAAAACAAATTGACATGCATATCTATGACATTGGTCAATGTCCTTGTACCAACTCTGAATAAATCGGTCAAAACATGCCTGAGTAATGGCTCTGTACATAAAAAAATCGTAATAAAATGGCCGCCTGGCGGCCATATTGGATCGTATCACAAAACAAATTGATGTGCATATCTATGACATTGGTCAATGTCCTTGTACCAACTCTGAATAAAATCGGTAGAAACATGCCTGAGTAATGGCTCTGTACATGAAAAAATCGTAATAAAATGGCCGCCTGGCGGCCATATTGGATCGTATCACAAAACAAATTGATGTGCATTTGTATGACATAGGTCAATGTCCTTGTACCAACTTTGAATAAAATCGGTTGGAACATGCCTGAGTTATGGCTCTGTACATGAAAAAATCGTAATAAAATGGCCGCCTGGCGGCCATATTGGATCGTATCACAAAACAAATTGACGTGCATCTGTATGCCATATGATGTAATCCTTGTATCAAGTTGAATGAAATCGTTCCAGGCATCTCAGAGATATCTGCGTGAACGGACGACGACGGACGCACGCACGCACGGACGACGGACGCACGGACGCACGCACGCACGGACATGACCAAACCTATAAGTCCCCCCGGACGGTGTCCGTGGGGACTAAAAAATGATCAGAGGTTACAGCTACTCACTCCTTACAGGTATACTGTCACCTGTAATCTAAATATGCCCATATATGGTCAAAGGGGTGTTCCTTGGTATTAAAAATGCCCATGAGAGGGCGCTGTTTTTGAAAAAAGCGGTCACCTGCTTAATCTGTGATTGGTTAGATTTTCTCTTTGCATGGTAACTGTGGCAAAATTGGAACAGGTGACAGTATACCTTTAACTTGCACACATAAACATTTAACCTTACACTATATTTGCAGTGATAACATTTGTTTCTATAACTGGGTTAAAGTATTATATGTATGAGCACGGACATAGTCTGTGGTATGAGGTTAGATTGCTATACTTACTGTTCTCAGAGCTGTTGTGTGTATTTCATCATGTAGACAATTCAGTAACAGATCTTGAGGAATATCACAGATGGCGTCTCCAACTAAACTGTACACATTTAAATTGCTCTCCAACTGTTCATATTTTGGGATTGATTTGCGTTTAGTTTTCCTGGAAGACCCTTTCCTTGATTTTCTTCTTTGTTGAAACTGGAACATACCGAGAAATATCAGAGCTAAGTGAATCCATTTAATGTTTGATGGTACATTTAGAGTTGTACTCTAGCCTAGTTTGGGTAGTCCTACAATGTTTATCAAACAGTCACCATAATCTGGTTCTCCAATAACCATGAAAAAATTCAAAACACAGCATTGAAAATTCAATGGCCTTGGCAAGTCTTATACATCAGATTAGTGGCCTTCCTCACCCCTCGATTTGAGTCAGGGTTAGTTTTATCATGGTATCTTATTCAAACCGTGTTCACAATATCATACAAGTACAATCTCTAGCTAAAACTCTACTTTCAAATTGGTGTTCTATTGCAGTTCTGCTGTAGCACAATATCAATTATCATAAAAAAGGCATTGGTGAAAAATATTTTAATATGCCATGATAGTGTATTGTCAGCTAGTAGATAGGTTTGTGGTGATTAAACTTTGACTGTAGTACTCTTGTGTCTATTGAGGAGGCAACGTAAATACAGTCAATCTTTAACAGGTAAAGATTATTTTAAGGTAGACTTCACCTCGTCGACAGATGTTCAAATTTTTTCAATACTCTTCTGGTCTACTGCTTGTTTGGGCTAATTTTGAAGCTAAAGGATAAAAAAATTTTCACTTTTTTCACTAACTTTTTTGAAAGTCGACAGTTTTATTTTTCCCCATAGAGTGAACACAGGATAATGACCATTTTGAATTTCAAATATTGGAAAATGTTACGTAATTTCTTTCTCTTGTAGCAAAATTTGCATGGTGACTCCTGATTTTTATTAGTGGTGTGGTAAGATGTTTGAAAATATCATGGAGGAAAATTTGAGCAAAAGTTTCAGTTTAAGTCTGTCACTTTCGAGGCACATACTACCTTAACAGTAACTTTTGAATAAATATGTGTGAGGACTTCAAACTGGATAATGAGCACTTGAATCATATGGCATTGCCTCGTCTTTCAAACAAACAATAAAATTGAAGGAAAATATTACTCTTTAAAAGTTTAACAAAAGTTCAGTACTGATATAAAGAGTTCAACTTGAACTCAAGAAGCATAGTACTCACCAGAATGCCAGTTATTTCATCTTCCATCAGTTGCATAGATGAACCAAACATTATATCTGGATGTTTCTCACACAAGTAACTCACCTAGCATATTGAGAATACATTTAAATATTTATAATATTACAATTAAGGCAATAAAAAAAGGTCCTTCAATACTCTTTAATTATAAATGATTTTTGACATAAAAAAGTGTCTTTCAATACTATTAATTTGTAAATGATTTTTGAAATGGTCACTGTAGTGAAATGTGCTCTCCAAAGAATGTGTAACTCTTTGAAAATTGTTTATTTCTGATACTACAGATATGAATGTAATCTCACATGTTTAGATGCTTTGTTAACATATCTCCATCTGTGTTCGCCATTTATCAATATCTTCTCCATCTTATAACATTCAGTAAAAGTAGGAGTGTCGTTGATAACATCTGAAAGTAAGCAGTGACAAATAATTTGTTCAGAAGTGGAAAAACATACCAGCATGTGCATGCACCGGACTGAAAGATGTAGTTGTACATGGGTTTAGTATGGGTTTCCACCAACTCTAGCCCAAACAAAGTTTAAATTATTTTAATACATTACTGATAATTTTTTGGAGACTCATACACGAATGAACCTTGCAGTCTTGACAAAAGTAATCATGATTTTACATAATAACATGAGACATCGAGGGCTTGAAATTAATGGTAGTCTCTCATCCCGGGAGAAACAAACCTTGCCTTAAGAACCAGTTTGTGGAAATTATTGTCCAATTGGACTACAACTTTTAACATGTGTAATGGAATGAAACCATGGTGAACAGCTGAATGCGGTATGCCGGCCCCAAGCTGGCATGCAGTCTTTCGAAACAATGACCAGTTATCATGTCTAAATCTGGTGAACTTTGAATAATAATGATCAAGTGATCAATAGCTGTAATTTATTTATTCCATATCTTCTTTAATTCATTCATGGTGATAAAAAAGAGGATATATTGTCGTAAAGTTTTGAACAACATTTCAGCTTAAAAGTGCTTTCATGCAGTCACCGTGTTACCTGGCTGACATGATGATGATGATAATCAAACCTGGTGTGAGAGATCATGGAGGTACCGCCATAGAGAGATGATGCTAGAGAATGACATTCATGTTTGTCAGATTTTCTGTAACAGTAATTGTATACTTAAAATTAGCTACATGAATGGTGTAAAAGCAGACTTATGTTTTCTTGGGACTACTAATTTTCGGAAATGTTCTCTTGGACTACCATGTAAAAGAAGTAAATTTCAAGCCCGGACATCACATCATTGTATAATGGATGTAAATTTAGCTGATAAAATAGACGCCAATAACATGACCTGTTTATTTTTATTTTTTTGGGGGGGGGGGGGGGGGCGGTAGAGTAAAACCACCTGGAAAGCTTTCTATATTGTTGAAACAGTGAGTAAAAATACGCAAATGGTAATTCTGCCAATGACATGTGAAGCCCTAGGCTCAATGAAAGTATTTTGTGCCCATTTTCTGGGTTTGTTTGATCATGGATGTACAAAAATAGAATTTTGTACACCTGTGGTAAAACTCCGACAGCTATTGAAGTTATACTCACCCTCTGGTGCTAGCAATGGAATACTTGGATCATATGCTCGAAAGTCTGCTTGTTTGGGAAGCTGGTGGCCATGATTCCTCTGAAATGTAAAGTGGTAC
This sequence comes from Ptychodera flava, assembly GCF_041260155.1. Lineage (NCBI taxonomy): Eukaryota > Metazoa > Hemichordata > Enteropneusta > Ptychoderidae > Ptychodera > Ptychodera flava. The sequence continues at coordinate 10,372,605 of NC_091948.1, forward strand.
TTTCTTTGGGAATGCACGCTTTCTGTACCGATGATTTCTGACTCATTCGAACTGTGCGTTGAATCGTCCACGATGTCATCGTCGCATGTTGCAATGTTTATGGCAGCGCAACAGCCATAACCTATATACGGCCTATCTGCGAAATTTCGTTGTACGATCTCTTCAGGGTAGTGCGTCGAAGGAAACTGATTTGCCATTTCACGGTGACAGGTCGGACAGTGACTGCAAATAGTTGACAAGTCGGTTTTCGAAAGTTCCGCTCAAAAAAGGTTGCAGCGATGTCAATAAACTTTGGGCAGGTGACATGTAAACAATCTGTAATAGGCTGTAAATTTGACAAAAGTAACATCGTCGACGATTTACGCTGATGGAAGAATTAAGGCAGGCGTGTTCCCCTTAAAATGTCTGCTCTGCTATTGCTGAAATCGCCACGATCAACTCCTCGTCTGCAGTCTGTTTAACACGGGAGCGTGACTCGAATGTAGGCCGCCATTTTGTTTACCATAGATTGCAATGTTTCCTTTTACCCACAATACCTGTCGAGCGCTTTGCTGTTCACTGTTCACCCAGATGTTCTGGTGAATCACGGGAATGTATCAACATAAGCGATCACTCTTCATGCTCTCGTGTTCGGCGCTCATTTCGAAGGTGTCTGTCACGTATCAGCGAGCGAGTCCGCAAACGAGTAATGAAGGTAACGATAAAAAGTAAGTTCCAAAGGCCTTTTGCTCATCATATACGGTCGTACTTATTTACATGGTTCCCAGACACTTCGCACCAAAACCACTTCGCACCATACCATCTCGTCCCATACCATTTCGCACCAAAACCACTTCGCACCAAACAACCTCGTACCAAAACCACTTCGCCCCAAAAGTCATGTCCCCCAAACCACTTTGCCCGAAACTTATCGCTAACTGGTAAAGCTGAAAATAACCACCTTCCTGTCATCTTGGGACTGAAATCTTGAAATTGTACGCATTCCGCGAAATTGACATCGTGCAATTCCGCGCACGGCACCTGAGTTGTAGCATTTGCGTGTTTCTTTTTTCTTATTCTAGCATTTATGGTTTCATGCAACAATAAATGGTTCGTGGTAGCAAAATGTCCTACACATTAATGCTTCCAAGTTGTAGGTAAAAACAACCTTATGATACGTCGTAACATCGTTGTTTCAGGACGAGTTGACTGTACTATACTTTGGGCGAAGTGGTTTTAGTACGATGTGGTACTTGGGACGAAGTGGGGTTGGGCGAAGTAGTACTTGGGACGAGGTGGTTTTGGTACGAAATGGTTTTGGGACGAAGTTGTGTGGGGCGAACTGGTTTTGGTGCGAAGTGTATGGACCCCTATTTACATATAGCTTTAGCAAATGATCTGTTGCATTTGCTGACCTCATACTCACTTAGTCGTACCATGGTCGTACCATGGACTGTGTGAAAATGACAACTCACAGTCACTTGCAGTCCGATACGCGGCGAAGGCCCCTGTAAGCATAAGCGTAAGACAGGGGCTTTCGCCGCGTATCGAACCACAACGACAACTCAGCTCAGTCTCCACTCTCACTGCACTGTGTAGCTGCAGTACTGAAGCTCGAGGTTGTGCCTAGGTATTCTGCTGGTTTGACGGCAAACATCGCACCCAGTGTACATACCCAGACAAAACCTCGAGCTACAGTATGGCAGCTATGCACTGTTAGCGTTATAACTTTATATCATGCATATGTGTGCATGCGTGTGTGTGCTATATTACCACAGGGACCACATTAATCTGGTTTTTGTAGTTTGTATTGTTGTTTATGTTTATATTGGTCGTGTTGTTGTTATTGACAAATAAAATTAAACTATTGACCTATTGTGTTGTTGCTCTTTCAAACGTAATGTGAATGTCATAAGAAACACTATAAAGGACGCTATCATCATTTGACCCAATGCAACTCGCTCCCAACGTACATTCTCTTCATATACTTACAGGGTGCAAGCTCGGTCACCTTTCAGCTCATGCATTCTAATATCAGAGCGCTAAAATAACATTCCATTCATGAGTGATCTAGTGAAAAGTAGCATGCCGATACCTGAAATAGACATAACAAAGCAAATTAGGGGTGTAATGTACCTCACATCTCGAAAATCACTGGAAAAGTGTGATTTTCATGTCATACTAAGACACATTTTACTCAGTTTGAATATCCTGGTCGCTGGTGCGGTTGTCTGATGTCACACTCACACAGCTTTTGAAATTTGCCGATTGCATGGTCTGCAAGGAAACAATAAACAATGGCCAGCGTACGTGCACAGTACAGTACAGCCCGGCCAGAGCTAGCCTGTTCTTTGCCGTAAAGATTGCCTTTGGCTTGTAGATTATGAAGGAAATATAAAAGATGTTTGTTATGGAAAGACACAAGAGGTTACTAAGATCTCGTAGGAATTCAATCAGTGTTTTCCACAGCTAGGAAAAACAGAGACGCAATCAATTTTCATAACAATGCATAATTTGCACATCTTTTTGTTGTGAAAATGTATTCTTTTGTATGGTTATTAATATAAGAATAGATTGTCCCAAGACAGGACTGACCCAATCCTGAAAAATCCCCTTGTGGAGAACCCTGGAAAGATTAAAATATGTAGGAATTTCATTGTTCTGTTAGTGCTATTTACAGCTGTATATGAATTTGCTTACTGATATAATGTGGCAAGGATGTACATCCCATACAGGCTTGATGCAAATATTTTCTGCTGAGAATATCAACACATAAAAAGTAGGGCTCACATTGACTTTAAGTTTCATAATAAGTCTGCTTACACTGGGATGTGCATAATGATATTTTTCAAATGTGTTTGATCCGATGTTCAAGGATGTATACCGGGCATATGGTCAATAGACCTCATCGATAGTGCCTAAGTTTGACACTCACTGATTGTGATTTAGTTCCATTTTAGACCAAAAAATCTGCTAAAATGTTTTTGAGCCAAAACTGGGACTAGTTTGTACTGTGCAAATTAACTTGGGCATTTAACATGAGAGGTACGTAGCTGTCAACTTTGACCCTTTATTCAATTGTAAGTGCCGTTCACAGTTTACGTCACTGTTCTCTCATTAATATGCAAAAATAAATATTTGTCCGCATTTTCAGATAACGCTTTTGAAAATTACGCATGCAAGAACGACGAAAATACATCTCAGTGGGTGACTGCTAGTGTAACAATGAATACTAAAAAACATATTCACGACTCTGAGTACTAGCTGCAAAACGGCCACGTATGCAACATTGATAAAATTTGTCCGCATTTCAAGCTGCGTGTGCGATGTCGCGCGCGTACAGCTATATTTAGTAACAAACCTGTAACCGTGAACAGCGCTATTGTAAGTGTCATTTTGGGTCTCTGATCCGGACAGCAAAACATGTCGTATCTTCCCTTCTTTATATACCACACAGTACAGACACCGACGACTTCCAGACACTTTCACCAAAACCAAGTCACACCAAACCACCTCGTCCCATACCAATTTGCCCCCAAAACCACCTTGTGCTGAAACATCATTGCCCTGATAGTCACATGGCCCCAGAATCATTTCATCCCAGAACAATTCCACTTTGACCCAAAACTATTGCCACCCAGTAAAGCTAAAAATATTTTACCAATGCTCATAAAGATTTCAAGTGACTTATCTATTCCCTTGACCAAAATTTGAGAAACAACACATTTTCATAAACTGACATAGCGCAAGGCACCTGTTGTAACTTCCACTTTCATGCTTCTACTAGCCTTAAGAATGTATGTTGGGAGATAGCATTGCCACAGTCAGACACTTTTGGCATCATGCTATTGCACGTAGCCATGGCTACGATTGTAGATGTGCCCTTTGCATCATTCTATTTAGCTATTGCTACTGCTTATTATTGTTATGCATCCAAGTTACATGTAAAAACCTAACGCTGCAAGCCTTGGTGGTTTTGGGTTAAGTTATATGGAACAAGGTTGTACTTTGGACGAGATGATACAAAATGGTTTTTAGCTCATATTTGGTTTTATATATAAATACCAAAAAGAGCTTATATGATGAGTCTGAGTGGCGTCTGTGTCTGTATATTTGTGGGTATGTGCGGATGTATGTCCGTCACACACAAAGGCTCCCATACCGCCAAAGCTACCATCTCAGTATTTGGTGTACAGGTAGATGTAGGGGTTGAGATGTGAATTTGTTCAAATTAACACATCAGTGTCAAAAATGTGCAAATGAGGTTAGAAAAAGGGAAATACTGCAAGTGTGCAGGAGTGGTGGCAGTGAACTGAATCAGCCCACACATCTGAATAAGAGGATTTTGACCTTTAACCTATTTGTATGCAGGGTACCTATTATGTTTGGGAGTGATAGCAGTAACTGAAACAGCTAATTTGTCATTTCCTGTCATTGTTTATGAACTGTGACATATTAACAGATCTGCTGAAACCATATGGATGTCTATTTTTGTACATCCATGGTAGAAAGATTCTCCTGCTATGCATGTTGCTAAAGTTGACCTTCAGTACCTAAAGTTTCAGACCTTATTTACTTTTGTCATTCTTAATTTTCTGGTTTAAATATTTCTTGTTGTTTTTCTGGTTGTATTTCTTGTTGTTTTTCTGGTTGTACTGTGCAGAAATTGTCATAAAATCAATGCATAATTTTCCTGCACTGAACAGATAGAAATAACACTTATTGTTGATCTTTGGTATGTACCAATTCTGATCAAATTTGAGCGACACCGTATAATTGCGGTATTTTTAGACGATGTTGTGAGAGGCCACCTCGTTTTGATGCCAAGTGTCTGGGACACCCCACCCACCCAGCTACCCACCCCCTCACCTAACCCCAATATGTATGATTGTTGTCTGTTTGCTTCTGTCAAAGGTCATCACTTAAAAGTCTTTAAATGGCAAGCAAAGACATATATAATGACTGTAGTTTCACAATGAAAGTTGTTTTAGGAGAATTTGAGAATATCTCTGCAAATCATGTTTGCATGCTTTAATCAGAATGTTCTTTTTTCCCGTTGCATGTACTTGAAAATCCTGTACGTGATTCATCTTATTTCTGAAAGGGTAAGTACTCTGAATTACTTGTAAAGGATAATCTGGTGTTTGTGACTCAAAAATTCTTCTGTCACATTCCTGGAGCTAGTTTCTGGGCCAGTAACAGTAAAGCCACAATGGCAGTGAAAACATAGAGATTAGCATTGAGAGGGCAGTAGCTTAACGAGAACAAAAAACTAAAGTTGACATTAAAAACAAAAATTGTGAAAAAAAATCATCAAAAGTTACCACTGCTGGCCCTTTGACTTAATCACAGGAGAATGGCTTTTACAGTTTGCAGGATTTACAGTATTCAAACAGCACTATCACATATTTAAAAGTGTGTAACCATTGTTACACATTTTGTTAAATTTTACTGTGTGCTAAATCCTTTGGAACATATTTTACATGACTTGGTCATTTTTTGATTTGGACAGTGAGTATCTGAATAAGCTTCCTTCTAATTGCTGCAACAGAAGATATGTAATATATTTGTCATACTACTGACCACAAAATCAATCTAAGGAAGCCTTTCGTTCAGATAAAACGTTTCAATGATGCTGTGGTGGTCATCAGAATTCTAAGAAAAGGTCCATGTGATATTTAAACCACGCAGATGGTGCTTGAATGTTCAAGGAGTACAAGTGTCTGTGTGTTTGGTTTGTGTTTTAGATTTCATAGAACAGCAAGGCTGTAAGGCAAACCAGTACTGTGCACTGTTTGGTCGTAAGGACTTCTTTGCTGAAGAATTTCATTCTCAAGTTGTGACTCCTGTATTTTTATGTAAATACATGTATCTATTTGCTGAGCTGTCAGATAAATCTGTAAAGAAAGAATGTGGAAAAAAGATCAATTGATTTTTCTTTTAGTTCTGGAGAAGATCCTTTCTCACTTATTTGTTTGATGAAATAGAAATGTGTAACTGTGCTTGAAAGTCGCAGTAACAACTGCTTGTGCTAATCTCCAGTGATTATATCTCTGAGCAAACTGGACTTTTACTTCAGTTCAACACACTCATGTAGACTTCTGAACATTTTGGTTCTATTCCTTCTACATAAATGCTCCAACCAAATCATATTTTGAAACACCTTACACTTGCAGTGTAATGATGTGATGCAACAGCAAACAAGTTCAGAAACAGACAAAAATTCTGAACACAAAAATTTCATCAGCAAACAAATTATTTTATTCTGATATCTGGATGAAAAGTAAAACACAAAGAAAGGGACTGGCCCACAAAAAATTTAACCATCCACTCAAACAATTATTCTAGCATACTTACTGGCAGGCAAAACAAATTATTTGGTTAAAACTGACCTTCACCAAGCATCAGATATTACTCCACACTTTTCATCAGGACTCAGATACAAATATAATAATTTTGTCTTCAATCATCATAAATCAGGATAATGGGATGATATGAAAACTGTATGGAGATTTTCCACCCAAAATAGATTTTCAGTGTCATTGGTATATTCTATTGACAGCTGGACAGGTGTTGCAACGTGGAGATGGATAGCTAATGATGATAACTGTGGTATCTGTAGGATGGCGTTTGATGGATGCTGTCCTGACTGTAAAGTTCCGGGTGATGACTGCCCTCTAGGTAAGTTATTCCCTTATGTTACATCGGCAAAAGTGACCAGTTTGTATCTAATATTAACATCTCTTGCTGTTGTTGGGTTATATTTGAATCACGAAAAATGTGTAAACACAAATGTAATTTTAGTGAATAGTGAAAATGTTCTCCAGTGTTTTTGCCAAGGGTAGTAAGCAGGTAAATGTTACCGGAGTTCCCCAATCATTTTACCGGGGTTCCCCCTTGCTATATAAATATAATCAAATACGGGGACAGCAGCAATGTTAACAAGGTTCCCAAATCATTACCAATATTCCCGAACCTTAGCAAAAACACTGTGCTCCTAATAGGACCAAAGCCGTACATATAGGGGTAGGTCTTTGTAAGTTGCCAGAAAGTCATTCCTGAAAGGGATGATATATTTTTCAATGGTCTTTTACTAGAGAAGTAGACCATGCAATGTCATCATGACAGTGACAGTAGTTTGAAATATGATATCCTTTACTCTGCAAAAAAAAGGTACGGTATGTAGATGTGTATCATTCGCCTCATATTTACCGGTAATGATAATTTGAATAATGCCTGTAATATGCCTTACACAGTATTTTGCTTCTTGTTTGCAGTATGGGGCCAATGTTCACATGTGTTTCACATGCACTGCATACTGAAGTGGCTGAACTCTCAACAAGTACATCAACAGTGTCCGATGTGCAGACAGGAATGGAAATTTAAAGAATGACCTCCCACTACAAGCAGCATACTCCAACACTGTCGTTATTCCTGAATTCAAACAACCAAAAAATGCAGAGGACCACAGTGCACTACTCACCAAATTTGCAGAGAACAATGTCATCTTAGGACTGTATCTTACCCGGTTTAGAAAAACATGCATTTTTCATATTTCTCCAGTCAGTGTCATAATGGAAGAAATTAGCATATTGCGTGTACGTATTTTTTGTGGGACACTGAAACTGTTCTGAGTATAACAAGTGCAACATGAGTAACAAGATGTGTTTGTCGCAGAGAATTTTAAAATACTTTGAATATCAGTCAAAAGATTGTGATGGTTACTCGGTCAGTGAGAGGCATTGGTGATGTGGCTGTTATAATAATAAAGCAAATGCAGATGACATGTGGTCACACCCTGTTGTCATGGAGACAGGAATACTGCCCCAGTCATATTTGTTTATAAAATGAAGTCATATAGGAGCTGTCAAAATCTTGTTGTACAAGCTGACACCGTTATACATGTACATGTATCAGAATTCTGAAGTTTGTTGGCACAGTTTCTTTCTTTTAGGCTAATATATATGATCATGTCAAGACCAAAAAACACATTTCAACTTCCAGTACCTTTCTGAGATCAAACATTAGCACCCAGTGGCCAGTTGTGCAATTTTGTTGATTGGTGTGGTATGGTCCAGGATAAGGTTCCACTGATAGTCTCATGTGGCGTCTGTCGTGTCTCCAGCTACTTTATCATAAGTGTGTATGATATCACCTTTCCACTGTCATTTTTGTTCACAAGAAAGGCTACCTTTGTGTTTTCAATGTTAATAATGTTATAGATAAATAAATTTCAAGTGATAAACCATTTGCTGCCCTAGTGTTATCACATGTGATCTTTTTATCAATTTTGATCATTTCTTCCTTTTAGCTCTATGTTCATTGTGATATAGATCAGAGCGTGTGGAACCATTATTCAACATGCTAAGAAATAGACTAGAATACCCTGTTGTTTTAAGGACACTCTCTACGCTCAAGGGGGAACATACAGAGCGCCCTCAAACTGATTTTTCAGTTTAGTTCAGAAAGTACTTTGGACAGCCCTACTCCAACCCACTCACTCCAAACATTTCTTACTTCATTATTTTGAAAATACCTGTGTAAACACTGATGTAAACTATTTACTAGGGTACATGATTTCCCATCCAACCTTAGACGAGGAAGAATCACTGGATTAAACACAAGAAATGGTGTATCTCTTGTTACGTGCAGAGAAAACGAACAAAAGGGTGAACTCAGCAGTTAACGTTTAAACAAAATTTATTACGAAAATAAATCTAATTGCTAAGTCAGGGATAGTGTACAAGCTTTAAAAGTGTACAGACTACTTATCTCAGCTGGGACGGCAAAGCTCCAGTCTCAGAGTTGTAACAGTCAGACGGATGAATGAACAGTCCTTTGGCTACAGGCTTAAAGTTGCACAAAGTCCACAGTATAAATCCAGCGTTGGCAGTGAAGGTCTTGAAGTCTTGAGAATGACTGCTGCTGGAGTGTAGTAACACACAAGAGACACGATCCCAAAAGTCTGACTGGAAGCTGTGCACGTCCCTTTTATACCCATGTGCTTACATAAAGGCATGTAAGAACAATCTAGAACTTTTATTGGCATGCTAATTACTGTTCTAAAATTATCTCTCTTACACAACTCATTAAATTTCCAGAACATTCCAAAGATGACTAATTGAATTCAAGGTTGTGAGGTCGTTAAGGGCAGTGACCTTGAGAATGTTCTAGACTAATTAACTCAGGTCATGATGAGTGTGGGGGAAAATGACCTACATAACATTCAGAAACTTTCTAAGTTGAATAAGGTGTGAGCATAATCTAGGGTGTAAAGCTTCAGTTGGTTCACTTGTTCTCATTCTTTGACATACATGGAGCAGAATAAATTTGTTCATACTTTATGGATGTTGATAATGTTTAGCTTCTTTTTCATGAAATGATAAATATACTTTGACATAATCAACAGAGATACACCACTAGTCTGTGTGATACCACTAGTCTGTGTGTGGATTTTATCTCAACATCCCATATTTGAAATCACACGAAATATTTCGTCACACATACGGACATTTCACACAGCCTGCAGTCGCCATAGGTAAACTCAAATTGGCCCCCCGGTTTGCTATGCAGCTTCCAATTTCTGCCCTATATTGATGTGCCTTCCATGGTCTTGCTGTGCCAGCCTAAAGGCAAAAACACTGGCAATAAACAGCTTCCTAACCAGGCTTCACAAATTTTAACATCAGGGCACAAGAGGGCAAGACTATGCAGCCAACTAAGGGGTTATGAGAAAGGGTGCACCTTTGTCTCAGTGCAATAATAAGGCTGCAGGTTCAAATATCGTGTTTTCTATCAAGTATTTTATATTTTCAGATTCTGCATGGGAAAAAAGAATACATCTTAGGGAAAATTCAGAATTATAAATTGTAAACTGTGGTGGTTTTGAGGAGCCTCTATTGGTCAGTTGCCATGACTACAAAAAAGATGTTCATTCCTTTGCCATTACTTTGTTATTTATTGTCAATTGCCATGACTATAACACCAGTATGGTCCTTGCCCCTGTGATGAAATGTACATCAACGATCATGGATAGGGTGTCAGTGTTTTTGTTAAGGTTTGAGCATAGTCTGCCCAGACAAGAGACCTTGAGTACATAGGTAACTGGTTCTGGAAACCAAAATACATTTCCGATTTAGGTAGGATTGCATTATTATAATACACAAAGGGAAAGCCCAGTAACTTAACTTGGGCAACCCTGGTCAAATTTACCAGCGTAGGGCTATGTCCCCCAAACACTGCAGATCAATAAATCATCCTTCAAAAATTAAGGCTAGATATCACTAGCAGGTCTTCTCAAGATTTCCCCATCCATTGCTTTGAACTTGTCAAACAGAATCAACATAAAAATCACTTTGCTAATTACTTGAGCAATGCCATCATAAATGTAAACAGAGAAGGGCTTGCAAAGTATCAATTAATGTATGAACTTACACAATTCTTTATTTACCGAATGTGTAAGGTAGATTAAATTAATCGTGTGGAGAAGAGGAAATAGTGAATATCAAAATGAAGCAAGTGTGCCAAGACACAGTGAATTTAAGGAGATAGAAATATCATTTAATCATACCAGTTGAAATGAGTAGCAAAGATAAAGATGAAATCATTAGAAGTATACTTACTCTTCTCACCATGAAAAATATTAGGCTATCAAGATGACAAATCAACATTATTTGAAAATGGAAATTTACTTTGATGTTCGGTCATCAGACTACGTTTTTGTCTATCTCTGTTTTCATACAAAACTAAATTTACCCGTGAGAGAAGTAGACTGTAGACTGATGCCTATACAGTCACTTTGAAAACTTCAAATGTCAAATCACACCTTGGTCCTCTGCTTGTTGTGCTTCCTTTTGAAATACAACAATACAAAATATGGAAACTATCAAGTCTTTTCGTAATAGATGGTGAGCTGGTCAGCTCTATCTAGGTTCATTGTCATTTTATTGAGGTTCACGTGATATGTCAACGCAGTTATTTAAGGCAGTGTTACTCAACCCCAAATTCTATCACTATATACCCTACTATAAAAGCATAGACACCTTTCATTGAGCAATTTCAGTACAAATTTGCTCGATTCAAATGTTGTGAAGAACAATGAAAGCATAGCTTTAACAATCTTAGCATTCATATCATTGTATTTCATGATAAAATGTTGTTTGTAGTCAGCGAGAATTTAACTCAATGGCTATATTCTTAGCAGCAGAAGTCACAATTCAGCAGAGCACAACTTCATGAGTTAAACGCTTGCTACATCTACACATCAGTTTAGTTAGATGGAAATGAGATTTGACTTGTTTACAATTACACCTCTATCAGTGTTCGAAGCATCCTCTCACATGTGACACTGAAACATCTGCCCTGCAATGGCAGATGACCAAAATTGCGCTGGATCACACCATTTCTGTTTTGCAATGTCCCATCCAGACACCACCTGCATACACAGCTGCAGCAAGGACGACATTCTAGTAACACTGTCAGTAAGGGTAATAAAACAGCAGCATAAGAGGATCAGCTTAATGCTTGTCAACATTCAATTTCATGTGTAGTTACTTCAGTACGTTTGCCTTGCTATCTCTGCCAGCCAAGGGTATTTATTCCAGCACGGACTCTCTACAATTAGTACAAATCTTAACGACGTTGTTCAGATGGAACAATGATACCTTGTTAGTGAAGTGCACGATATGGCTCCTAGCTCAATGTTCTCTGTAAACCAGCAGTTAGGTCACAGATCAGGATGGAGCTCCATCACTGGGGACTCCCTGAACACTGTCCTTACAGCCTATGGCACCACTCTACTCTGTTCACCACCAGTGGCATGTGTGAGACTTGAAGCTGTAAACAGTCAGTCAAGAGAAGCAGTCGACTTCATGCATTGCTCTAGGTTGTTTCATACAGAATTTTTTTATTCTTTTTGGATGAGGTAAGAAAAGATTGAGAAAGTTCATTTTATTCTTGGGAAGATACAACCTGCACTTGCAGTCACTTGTATTTTGTGATTTCACTCAGAAAATGATACAAGTAGATGATTATTAGAAATAAAATATACTGGCCTATTAAAAGGCACCCTGATTTGAATATACCACAGTAAGACTTTGAGCGTCTACCAATGGTTGGCATATGTTGGCTGGAGGGGTGTTAACCTGAAAATTATCCAATACAAGTGCAATTCTGTGACTATAAATAGATGAAAAGAGTCACTTCTTCGTGATGACATCTCTGTCCTTATGACTATATCATAGATAGTACAGCACTCCACTGTCTATGATTAAATCATTATCACCTTTGGATCACCGTATCACTCATATCGTGATTGAGTGTATGGTACTGTATAGTAGCTTCACCCTGTGCATCTACACATTGATAAAGGCATCTTGAAACAATTTTTTTTTTGTAATTATGTGCATGTACATGTACAGTATCACTCGATGTTGATATGGCACTCGAATGTTTCATCTATCCTTCCCAGTGCGGCAGCCATATCTATAGCATCTTCCATTCTCCACTAAGGAATTACTCCATCGCCTCCTCATCCTCCAGTCCTCTTTTAACACCCGTATTGCTGTTGCTATGGGAGACATCCTCCTGAAGAAGACCTGTCATAAGTCTAGCCTGATATATTGCTTCATATTCTGTCAGCTGATGGGCAAATCCTTCATTTGGGTTGATGCAGAACCGCCTCTGTTGGACATACCTGAAAGCCTCTTTGTAAGTGAGTCCAAATGTTTCCATTACATAGGCAACCACAAGCGCAGCACTTCTGGAAATTCCCGCATTTCCATGCACAAGAACTTTCCCTCCTTGTGATAAACAATCGTCAATAAATTCTTTGGCAATGACAAAATGTCGAATTATGTTTTCAGTGGGTCTGTCGGCGACGTCTAGTACCAAATAACGAAAATCTTCCGGGAAGTTCGGTTTGATAAAATTTGCTTCAATACTTTGTCGAATGCACACAATATGGGAGATGTTACAGTTCATCAGCAATTGTTTCTTGCTTTTCATAGCCGCCGCATACGGTCCGAGAAATAAACCTGGTAGGACCTCTTGCATTTCCCTTCGCATTGTGTATGCCCATTCCGGAACATCGTCGTATTCTATCGGTAAGATGGGGAAGCGCAGTCCTCCAATGGCAAAATGCAGATGCGACGACATAATGTAACTTTCCTGATCTGAGAAAATGATATCAGCTTCTGAAAAAGAGCGGCATTGTTCACGCGGACATTACCTGAGGCTTTACTTCGGTGTGGACCACTTCTTGTGTCGAGTGTTCGGAATGAAACTTTCCACACTACCTAGGTTGAAAGAGTAAATCTGTGTTAAAGTTTGAAAACAGCGGTGAACTAAACAACACGTACCCCGCAGAAGCGTTTTCAAATGGACAACCTATATTATATTATGTGTCAGCACTGAGAAATTTGCGGATTTCACCGAGAAATGACACCACAGAGCGGTAACCGTATTGCTAATTGTCGTGTTGCTGGCGTGCCTGTGTCATCGGGTCGCGTGACGTCATTCCTGTTATCCAATCAGCCAATCAGGCATGTGTATTTCGCGCCATGTTCATGCATGTTTGAAAACTACATCTGTGTCAGCACTATTTCACAGATAGCTTTCTGTCCGATCAGAGGTATTCCCTCATTTATTTCTGGAGCTTCAATGGTGCCATGTGCAAGCCCGATGAATGTCGCTGCACAAACGAAGGTAACACGCGCCAACTTTGGCTCGATTCCCTATGTTGATCTCGTCAACCTTGCAACTTGCGCAACTTGTATTAAATGTGTACACGATTGTCGATCATATCATATGTATGCATGGTGTGAAGTTGGTTGAAGATCGACGACGATAAAGTGTGTGAACACTGTGACGGATTTGATTTTAGACACACATGACAGTTTTGGAATAATTCAAGATTATACAGAGCAGTCAGTCACTATATCATGAAATAGTTGCAATGGATCAACCAAGGTAGTGCCTTCGATCTCCCGCTTTGATGAACGTACACCTTACAAGCGGCGGTGATACTTGGAGGCGGATGTGAATCTCGATGATACTTCTATTTATATGCAAAAATGGGGGTGGGGGTAGGGGGTATCCACAAAAAGCACGGAGAACACAATGCGGCAGTCAAAGTCAACCCCACTCCCCCTCGTTGCATAGGGGGATTTGGAAGTGTTATGAAGTTTATCAAATGCCCCACCCCCTGGGGCAAGACAATCTTGAAATCGGATTATCCCCTCCTAAAATGAGTACGTCCCCCACATTTCCCCCAGCCAAATAGGTGGGACATTCATAAATTCTGCACGTGTCCGTGAAAGTGACTAGAGGGATCAACATTAGGCAATAGCCCCATCCCTCGGGCATAGTTTCATGGCAAACAGTTTAATCCCCTACATTTGTCCCATCTCGCCCGAGGTGGGGTCCCCCAGGGATTACATCGACTTATGCATAACGGGAACAAACAGCAGTGCACCACTCTTTAATATGAGTGACGGAACATGTCGGGTCGAAAATGCAAAAATAAAGATTGCTCAAAATTTCATGGGTTGCAATTGAAATGGCGGAAAATGTTTGTGGCTACAATGCAGTACAGCTATGGTCAACGCTGACAGACTTATCTAAGTTAACTTCCATCAACATTGTATTCTAGGAAATCCCACTTTACCAACCCAACTCCATGGTTGTTACCATCAGTCATCAAAACAGTTTCAGAAATAGCAAACTTATCATTTGCACAGATAGAAAAAAAATCCCATGTACTTGATTTGAAAAAATGACAAGTCAAATTTGTTTCAAGCATCACTAATATCATACTCTACTTTTGAATACTAGCCACTGATATTTTGCAAGTTGCTAGTTAATTATTCCAGTTTCGTAGTAAAGTTCACCTCATGATCTAGCTCAGTTATTTTGTTTCTTTGATAAAAAACGAACACAATGCAGCTGATGATAGGTTGTGAAAACATAAAGAAGTCCTTTACAGTAGTTCTGACACAGTCCTTCCATCTTCATACAAATCACTCTTCCTGACAGTTTCTAAAAATCATCATTGAATTTAAGACACTAACTTTACTTTGCAATAATTTGTCTTGTAGAGTAACCAGAAATGGACAACAGTGAATTCTCTGAGTTGTCTGAGTTACAGCCGTGCTTTATGGTTATGAATTCCCAGCCTGAAGAATCTCAAAATCTAGGACATAAACAATATCACCAGCAACAGATCAGGAAATTGACCGCTTTGTGTGACAATCAGTCCAGTTCAATACACGTAAGTGTAATCTCGTTTATCACAGTTCATATACCTTCACTCTACTGCCTGCCATCAAGTTGCAACAAGATACAGGATGTCAACACGTCCAAAATTCATGTTGTGATTTCTTTCTTCTAAATCATAGACAGTATGAAAGCTCATCAAAAAATTCTATATGTACCATATATAACAGTACAGTTTCGTTTACCACCCTGTTTGTCACCTTGCTCATGGGCCCCTCGGCTGTTGTGGCCAACTTCATACCTGCAAAATATTTGTAAGAAATATAAATGAAACTATTGAAAAGTCATAAAGCAAGAATACTTGCCCAGTCAAGAGACAGATTGTATATTGTAATTCTCAAATATATACATAGATTGCTACAAGGAGAACCATAGTTTTTCTTGTTTTGCTATATGTAGTGTTACCAAGTTTGAAATCTAGTAAACATTTTGAATTGATTTCAGACTCCAATGGCTTCACAAGAACACGGCAAAGACAAAGAATCAAAACAGGAAGGTGAGATCAATGTGTCTTAGAATGTAATAGTGATTTTCATGCGTACATCTGAGGTAAAATTTTAGTAAAATTTCATCATGCAAGTTGTCTTCGTACACAAGCCCATTGTATTGAAAAAACTTGATGAATTTATCGTGAAAGACATTCGAACAGCCAATGCATGAAATTTGTAGAATTTTAGAATATGGAATAAAGGCCCTACAACAGCAACAACTCTACAATATAGTCATTTATTGTGCCCGTATCTTACTGCAGAAAAGGATTCCATTTTGTGATGCCAGTCTGAAGGGCCATGGACAGTTACATGCATATGACACAATATGTTTCTGGTTCAAAATCCTATCAGAACTTCAAACCACCAATGTCAGCAAGTTCAAATCATAATTTTACTGTCAGATTTTTGGATTTCCAAACTATGAGACGGGAGGGACTCATGGCAAAACACAATTATGTTGCCATGCACATGTTTTAATTATTCATGGTCCCCTGTAACAGTTTTTAGCTATACCACAGTGGTCCCATCAGTGTATCAAAATTTTAGGAATCTCCAAATTCTTATTGGCATCAAATCTCTGATTCATCAGATTCTTTGGCCTGACTTCCCTTTTAGAACTCACACATTGTACACAAAAGGTTCTGCGTGTGTGATAGTTATATGTGTCTATGTTATTTATTTATCTTTGTTGTGCATGTTTTGATTGTCATGAAAAAGAAGATGGAAGGGCTGGTAACCATGACAACATCAGTGCCTGTGGGCACGACGACAGTGGAAGTGGCAAAGTGCAAGATGGTACTGACTGTCATGTAGATGCTTCTCATTCCTTTGATAAGAGGTATGGTAACTCAGGACAAGTTTAACAACATTATTTGATATTGAAATTTGAGATGCATGCTTTTTTGCTTGATATCAAGCTATATCAGTTATCTATGATCATCTCCCTAGAAACTGCAAATCAAAGGTTTGGATATCTCGAACATTTTCTATCATGGACATCAAACATAATATACATTATTTGTCCAAAAATCCAAGAGAACATTTCACGATATCTATTCACCACATAAAAATTATGATGAAATTTTTCAGTTAGGCTATGCAGGACAGCTATGAGTTCTTGTTTAACTTATAGACATGTTATTCATTTTCACTGTATCGACAGCCCATCAGTAAATGCAAACCCAAGCAGTTCATCAAAGAGAGGACACCTTAATCAAGATTATCATACTCGTTCAAATCAACACCATGGTAAGGACCAAGATTATCAATTTTAGAGTTAATGTTCCATAAATCTTTCACCTCAAGTCCAATTATACTGGTGCACCCACTTATTAAAGGGTTTTCCCACCTGGTACGGAAAATAAATTTTCCGTGGCTTTGCACGGAAAGACTTGAAAACATAGTAAATTTTACTAAAAAGGCCAAAGAATTTAGAGGACCTTTCCATGCAAGCCTTTCCCATCATCTTTCTGCAGTTATCTATATACGTGTTGCAGTGGCATTCTGCTGAAAAGAAACTTATTTCTTCAGTGTTGTTTACAAAGCTGAGAAAACAGGATTTGCACCAAACAGGAAGCACGAAAAAAGATAGTAGTCATGTTACAAATGACAAAAAATTGATCTTTTCATACATCCATGAAGCCTGTCAAGCTTGCAAGATTAATTATCTACATGAAGCTGCACTAACTGTAATTCACTGGTGAATTCTCATTGGCAAGAAACCTGTTTAAATGAAAGATTTCACTCTTACTAATATTATTACTTTTGAATTAAATATAATTAATATGGGGTTACCAAACTATCAAAAGGAGTATTCTCCTTGGGAACACCCTTCCTTGAAATTATAATTGTAGAATTTGTCAGACACAGGTTTCATGCTTATGTCAATTTTGCTGCTTGAAGGAATCGTCAGTCAATGAGAATACTCATGTCAATAAAAGGACTATTGACATTTCAGGTTAACCCACATCTGAAAAAATTGTGTACATGTTGATTGTTTTGGAGTTACACCACAATTTTTTTTGTTTTCTAATCACAATTATGGGTGAGTCACCTTGAAAGCAAATGGTTTATGTGAATGCTCAGCATGGGAACCAATAGTGACATTGTTTTCTGTTTGATCAGATAACTCTTCATTGACTACGACCAGTAGTAGCATCAGTAGCAGTATCTACCCTGGTACCACCAGCATAGAGAGTGCAACAACCAGCCTTGGATCATTCACCAGTGTCACTTCACCAACTCATCTCAATCCAAACAAAGATGACGCAGGGTAATGTCAAGTTCAGTTTATAAATAATTCATGCCTTGTGCTTGCGGCAACAACCGTATCCTGCCAAGTTCATGCGTCACCATCAGGTCAAGTTGCTTACAACCGGTAGGGCATAACGTGTCCTATATGTTGCAGAGATGAAATTGAAGGCTCCTGAAAACATTGATGCTGTAAACATAATTTTTCACAGACTCAATTAGCTGTAACACACTATACCAAGCAGGTAAAAAAGTGACAGGTTCTGGCCTGATACGCTCTTCACTGACTTGGCAGATGGGAAAGTGAACAGGCTGGCAGGGTAAAGGTCAACCGTAGACACCATTTAGGTCATCAAGAATTTTCTTCTGAAATTCATGTTTTAACAAAAGGTCAAATATGTGATATGTATAGCCTTCCTTAGTAACACTGACCAAACTGATATTTGTGTAGATCATCTTTGACTTTGAACATCAGTGTTCTCCTCAGCTTGGAAAACAGAGGTGTAGCCAATTTAAATAACAATGCATAATTTGCATATTCTTTTATTGTGAAAATGTATTATTTTGTTGAGTTATTAACATATGAATAAATTGCTCCAAAAAGATGGAGGGGCCCAGCCCAAAATTTCCTCTTTTGGAGAAACCTGGACGTCAGTGAACTCAGATACTGATTATCAAATGTGAAATGTCCATTGTTATATTGCATTTACCTTCTGTTCCACTAGGAAAGTGGAATTTAGAAGATCAGTACATGATGGATACACTTTTACTTCTGTTTGGTTCAAACAAGTGGCCAAATATTAGATTCTAAGGCAGATTATTTGTATATTCTACACTCACTACAGAAAGTTCAAATGTTACCCTAATCATCAGTAGGATAGAACAGCTGAGCAAGGTATATTTTAAAGTTTCAGAGCATATACAGTATGCATATTCATGAAATAATATTTTAGTAACTTTTCATGTTGCAGCTTGGCTACAGGGAAAATCAATCGTCTTGAAAATCAGGATAAAGAAGTTGAAGTTATTGTCATCCCATCTCAAGACGATGGTATCACAGCATCTCAGCATGATATGTTTGATGAAGAAGATAATCAAGGTGAGTTCTTCCTTTGTATGCATGACTCGGCAGTTAAAGTAGACTCACTATGACAAGTTGTCACCACGGCAATGGCCTGCAAATATTGAACATTTTTGTCTTAATGTAACAGTCAAACTAACTATGTATTATTTCATTTAAAATACAATTGATCATGCTATGACTTCATCAATGCAAGAAAAGTTCTCTAATCTTCTGGTATGTACTTAAAACTTGTTGGATGGCATCACAACAAGCAGGAAATGTCTATTCCATTGTCCCTTTCTAATTTCATAGACAACAATAATTTAGTTTTAGCAGTTGTTGTCATATGAAGATCTGTACAATCAGAAGGTTTCAGATAAGACATCACAGCATCCATGATAACAGATGACATTAAAATTGTCAATAAGTTCTTTCATACCATCTGGCCTTGAGCTTTGAAAAAAACACTTAACGTACCGGTAGTGCTGTATAATTTACTTATTACTAATTTTTATAATTGTTTCAGATGCTTCTCAAAAGGACCGCCATGTCAATACACCTTCCACAACAGTCGCAGCTCTCCATCTATCAGGAGGGACTTTTGTCCATGAAACAGAAACAAGTGCATCAGATGACTGGTAAGTCAATTCAATAGCTAGTAAGTGCATTCATGTAGTACGTGCATCTGATACCTAGTTTAACCCTTTGAGTGCTGTAATTTTTCTCTTCAAAATTTTAGTACAACATTTCAACAATTTTTATGAATTTTTCTATAATTTTTTTGATAATTTTTGACCAAACAGACACCAATTTTCATTGGCTACAGTTTTGCATCAAAATTTTGGCAAAAATCTGAAAATTTTTTACTGGGGTACATTTGATAAAGGTGACAAAAATTGACTTTGGCGCTCAAGGGGTTAATGCATCAGATGACTGGGAAGTCTCGATATGATATCTGTCAAACAATAACCATATAAAAGTCAGTGAAATACGCATTGCTATTTTATCAAGATGAATAGCAAGCATGCATTTGTCAACTACACTTTCTTGCATTGAAGGAATAATTCTGTTCTTATTTTATATTCCAGTATCCCTCCAACACCAGATGCCTTTGGTCCAGCACCCATCATGATTCCTGATTCACCCACAGACGGCATAGCAGGTATCTCATTTAAATACGCCTGTTGCCACTTTACTGTTGATTAAGCCTTCTTAGTACAGTCAGATATTCTGCATGTATAAAGACAAAACAGACCCTGTCAAGGGTTGTAAATGAGAGCTAATGATTGGTCCCCTGTGTTACAAATTGAGACACAAGATACCACTTCCATCCATTAAAGCCTCTATATGATAATTAGTTTATTGAGGGAACACAATTTTATGAGCTGATCACTTCTATAGAATCACCCAAACTTGTGTGTCTCATGCAAGAGAGTTTGTCTGGGGAAATTGAAATAAACAAGACTTGTACATGGACCAGCGCATGGTAATGTTACATTGTATCTCAATCTTGAACACAGGGTGCCAATCATAAACTCCTATTTACAACCCCAGATAGAGCTGGTTTTGCCTCTGTATAAACACAATTTCTGACTGCACCAACTGGGCTTAGTCAACAGTAAAGTGACCACGGGTGTAATAAAACATAATATCAAGAGCAAGATCACACTTTGTCACCTGCCTAAAGGGATGATGCTCATGACAGTAATACTGATTACACAGAGCATAAGACGAGGGTATCCTCAATATTACTATCAGGAGCACCAGCAATGGTTCAGGTTAATAGATTTACCTTCAGTTGTAAATTCCACTGTCAATAAATATAGGACGTAGCATGCATAGTGAGAAGCCAAATAATTATTAGGCCCCCCAAAAATTAGATTTGTTTCTGGTCAGCACGCACCATTTCAGGAGCTGCGCATCATGTCTTTTTTTTCTCATAAAAAATTCTGGGTGGGTCAGAATTTTGTGTGGTGGCCGGTCTCAATTCAAAGTTTTTAGGATACACGTCCAAACATGCTGAAAAGAAAATGGAAGTATTTTGCAGCCAGTGATCAAAAACAATAAGTGTTGCATCAATAGTGCCAAACCAGCATTTTTACAAATAAATAAAAAAGAAAAGAAAATCACAACATTGCATCACTTTTGCTGAATGTCAAGGACCTGAAACAAATCTTATTTCTTTTTTGGCTTTATCTTATATTTGATACACTGTACCGGAAGTAGACAAAGCTGTTGCAAGTTGATATGCAGAACAAGAGAACTGAAAAAATTGTCCAGAGTTACCTCAGGCTTTAGGTCAAAAATGGCTTCTCTCTGTAAATTCTCCGTGTCAAAAATTTTGAATTTCACTGCCTTTGAAATACTCCTTGTATGTCATTCACATAACATTCATTAGTGACATACCAATAAATAGATATGTGCATTTCTTGCAAATTTCAAATTTTACCTGCCAAGTTGAATCATTTTCTTGGGGGTTGAAAGTAGTGATGGAAAGGTTTACTTTGAATTTTTATCTACAAATTTGAAAGGGTCAGTGAATCATACATACCATATACATCTTTATTTTGTTCTTGAATGTGCACATGTAATATTGAGCTTATTATATGACATAGCCGTTGGTAGTAATTATTATGATCATTAAAATAATGTCAAATGTACGATACTTAGGCACTTAATTAACATATTAATTATCATTTTTTGTCATCAGAGGAAGATGACAAGAGTGTCGCAAAAGTTGATGATGATACATACATAGACAGTGATGAAGAAATACAGGTTTGTCAAGCGATGAAAATATACCTTTTTCAATGTAAATTTTTATTTGTGTGACATATCTCGTGTAATCAAGTTCATTTACATGTCCAAAGTTACCTTTCGTCATACAAGTACGATAAAGTATTGTATAATTGTTAACTTTTACCTCAACAGAGATATTCTTTGCTGTTTTTTTATCAATAGATAATGTAAATTTAAAGGGTCTACAAGAAGTATCAATTTAAGTTCGGTGGCTCTTGAACAAGAGAGTGTCAGACTTGAATTTCTCAGTTCAACCAGTAACTCTCACAGGAATTTCTTAAATTCTTTTCAAATCAGATTCCAAGATGGCAGCAGGTATTAAATGAAGAACAAAAAGCACTGCGTACCATCAGCAGTACTGCGGCTACCACGACATCCACTGGCAGTGACAGTGATAAAAGCAGCAATACTAAAGATACAACTAGTAAATCCAAGGAAACCAATTCACAGTCAACATCTTTGCAGGTATATATTCAAAATTTTGGGGTTTTTTCTGCCTCTGTTGCTTAGCAAGCATGTAAGATCTCTGTGCCTTAGACATCCTTGTTTACTTCTTATGCGTCTCTGCCAGACATTTGTGTCAACTTTTACTTCAAATAGTACTGTTGTGTTTATGACAAGATTTCTGAAAGATTTGTGTTGTAGCAAAATAATCATGGCTGATCACATACAGCTATGGAGAAGTTGGTAACTTTGTAATGTCATTTGAACATCCATGTCAAAGGGTAGCAAGATCTGAAGTCTTACAGCACAGCTCCCCCCTACCCCCGGTGTCCTGCATGTAATCATGTAGTTCAGGAATACAGAAATCGACTGTACAAGAATACAACATAATTGGCCATTGCTTGCAGGTGTCCTGAATAGAACAAATAAATATTGCTTTTATTTAAAAACATGATTGCCTTAAAAAATTGCCAATAAACCAAGTTTATCACATAATAAAGTTGTATGCTGTACAGTTCTCCAGTGGACCATTCGATGACATTTCTCTCAACTGTTGTTTGCAGGCGTGGCAGTCATCCCTGCCTTTGGCAATTACCACAGATGACAGCAGCATAAGCAAATCTGCATCACTCGGCACTAAAAAAGATGTATCAAATAGAACATCAGACCAAAGATCGTTAGAAAAGGGTAATGCCTCCCAGAATTCAGAGAAGACATCTGCTGTAAAGGATCCCATGGGGCGTTGTGTTGATGGTACTAAAGATCCTGGTCATAGGTCATTGATGCGGATGTCACAGAGGCATGGGTCTCAGAACGAAGAAACAAAGACAGGGAGCCAGGAGGGGTTAAGAGTTCTGGGACCAGAAGAACCTGACATGTCAGAGGTGAGTGTTCGGTGACACAGTATACATAGAGACAAGATATAAAGAAATCAGTGTAATAGTCTCATCAGTACAAAGTATTTACCACTGTGTTTGTAAGTGCTTTGGATGTCCTGCAATGTACAGATGATGTTAATGGGTAAGATTTGATACCAAATCACATACTAGATTGGAAAGTATTTTTTACTCCTCAAATGCAGGAACCGTTATTGTTTGAAATTTCTGAATGCACATTAGAAAATCAACAAAGTCATATATACAGTTTGTGTAGACATCGGTCATACAGTTTAGTAATCCCTTCAGGTCTTTGCTCTGTACAGCCATAGACATCAAAGCCAAAGGGTATGTAACTCCTATCTATGTATATGCCAAATTTTTCTCCCAGGATCCATTTAGAATACCACCGAGCCATAGAGCAAACACAGATGGTGGTAATGAATGCAATGAAACCAGGATTGAAGAAGCAGAGACAGTTGAGGGTGAATCAATGAGGCTTCATCTTTCAGCCAGTGCTGCAATGACTGAACAGAGTGTTCAACCAATGGATCAAGGCCCTGATGAGTCTGAAAATCAACAGTGTGAAATGGAGATTGGAGATTCTCTCACCGCTGTCGCAGCAGAGAACAAAAAGGATGGTGTTACTGGCCAAGATGGAGGGAAGATCATTGAAGATTCAAGTCATGGAACTGAAGACTGGGGATTGTGTTTATCGCCCTCACAGGGAGACACAGAATCACAAGCTGCCGTAGGATTACGAGTCGCCAAAAACTTTGGCAGTTCAAGTCGTCTTGATGAAAGCATCAACTCAGAAGACATGGCTATTCCTCAGTTCCAGAATACGTCAGCAGGTATGTTCATGTTCTTGAATTTTGCGACTCGGAGCTTTAATATGGTACAAAATATGTTACCCAGAATGCACCATAATCTTCTTGAACAATATGATTGTATGAGACTGGAACTTGGACAGTTACAAGTCATAATTGTTATAAAGACCTCCATGTATGCAGCAAAAATTCAGGATTTAAGTCATTTAACAGGAACATTTGTGATTGAGTGTTCCAGGTTATCAAATATGTATCTCGATGTTTGTTGCAGTTTCTGATAAAAATGACTCGGAGAGAAAATCTCCAAGTCAGTCTCTTCTAACGAAGACAAACATCAGTGGTATTAAAGACAAAACAGAGAGATGCCAATCGGGAAATGATTCTTTCCATGGACATCACAGTGACAACAAGCAACGCAGATTATTCGATACTGAGAAGACTACACCAAATCAGGCAGCTAGGAATACACCACTTGTCAGCCCAGTGGAGGAGACATCGATGCCAACAGATGGACGGAATAGCCAAGCATCGGAGCGGACGGAAACACCCATCGGGGTTGAGGTATCAGACATCACAGGTACATCGGACAACATGACAACCACACCGAATCCAACAGCGGTGACATCAGGGAATAATGACTCTGAGAAGAACCAAGGAACAGAACAGTCTGGTGGATTCCAGTTCAACATACCAACGGAAGGACTGTTGCTAAGGCCTGTGGTCAGTGTCACTCCACCATCTGTCAAACAAAGGAAACGACAGCCTCGTCACAGTACACCGTTAGCTCCATCTAAACAAACTGCAGATGCCAAAACATCTGACCGTACTGAAGACATGATGGATCAATTCACGAATAAAAAGGTACATTTTGACAAATTATTAAAGAAAAGGGTGTTCTCTAGGCAAAGAAAATTTCTTTGAAGAACAAGCAGAAATTTCATTATTCTTTGTCTTTTTCATCACGCAATATCAACCTCATACTGTAACAGTGCTTTGACAAACCACTCATTAATATTCATGTATGCGAATATATGAGTTTTTTGAAACTTGATTTGAAACATTACCAGTAGTATTTATGCTGTATCCACAATCCTCTAAGAGTTGTTATTATTTACATTCATGTAACGGAACAGGAAGAAGAGCAGATTGGAAGAAAGAAAGCCAGTGTTGCTGAATCCGCTGCATTACAAGGATCCACAGCAAAACTTACTTCATTGAAAGTAGGATTTGTTGCCCCATCACAGGAAAGCAGCGACACGCCGGTGTTTCACTTACAAAGTATGAACGGATTTCTCTGACATGACTCATCACATTTTCATCCTTATTTGTTCAGTGTTTGTATTCACATCATACTCATGTAGATGGTTTGTTTTGATTTTCACAAAAACCCGAGTCTAATCAAAATATTGCTCTCTTCACTGTCTTCCGTTCTGTCTTGAAACTATTCACATTGCAGATACCAAAGTAGGAGGAATACGTTCAGATGGTGTCCTCTCTTTCACTGTACTTTTATGAAAATTATGATAAAACCAAACTTGTTTTATATATCACTCAGTGAATCAACCGTGCATTACATCTACAGAAGTAATTGTTGTTGAGAAGCAAACATGCACAGGTACCTGTACGTGCCACATTTAAGTTCAGCAAAGTTAAGTTCATGAAATTGTCAAAGTCAACACCAGTATCCTTTAACCACCTCACTTAAAGGGCCAGTTGCTGTAATTTGGATGATTTTTCACTATTTTCTTTTTTGAATGTCAATTACACTTTTGTTCTGCTCCCCAAAGTATGTTGAGATGCGCAGTATTCAGCTTGGCAATTCAGCCTGTACACATATAGCATTGCTATTGTTGATAAGTGAATTTTGGTCCGTATTGGAATTCAGATTTAAACAATAACAGTATATTTTACATGTACAGGCGCTGTTGTGACACGCCAAATATCAGATGTTTTATGATCTTTTGGGAGTAGAATTTGCTATTGACATAATCTTCAAATTGTACTGCTACTGGCCTTTTCATGGAATGCCAAAACCTCCATTGAAATATAGAAACTGTGATTGAATCCTAAACTCCATGTTGTTGTTCACCCAGAACCAGAGTCTGTACCTGAAGATGGTGTTGCTGTCTCAGTAAAGACAACAGAATCTGTCTTTACAAAAATTAAAGAATTCAAAGAATTAAAGACCGTAGAAACTCAGAAAAGCCAACCATCACAGTGCAGGTCAGTACACATTAAGTTTACATAAACTACATCAGTGTTGCTGTGAACACAGTAGCATTATGCAGTGTTATACCACCCGGCAATTTTGGAAGTCAGATTCAGTAACCCTGTGATTAGATCATCAAAAGTTAGAAATGCTTTGATGGTATATGTGCTAAATTACTGAGGGCAGTATGTCTGTACATTCAAGTATGACTGTACATTCAGAACTCATGACTGTACATTCAAGTATGTCTGTACATTCTAGTATGACTGTACATTCAAGTATGTCTGTACATTCAAGTATGACTGTACATTCAGAACTCATGTCATTGGTTCAGCATGTAGCACATAGAGTAATTCCTAAACTAATCAAAGTTCCAAAATTCTTTGTACATAATCACTAAAATGTGAACAATTAGAGGTCAAAAAACTATTGAACTATAATTGACATTTTCTGTACAGCTTTGATGAAGTTACACTTTATACATACATTTTATGCTCTATTTTCAAGTGAGGATCCGTTTGAATTTAAAGTCCTAAGAGAGAAGAAAAGTGAAAGAAAAGAAAAAAGTAGACATGACTGCAAAGAAAAATTTACAAAGACAAATACCATGGATCAGGCACGGATAGAAGGAAATGGTCTCAAAGCTAAAGTACAGGAGGAGAAACGAAATGATCAAGTAGAAGAAATGGATGTTGATGGATTTGAGGGCAATGTGGCAGCAGAAACTGTGGAATCAGAAGATTTGTTTGCATCTCAGCCAATTGAAAGAAGGCAGAGAAGAAAGGCTGTGAAATTGACAGACAGTCAGGAAAGCATAGAACAAAATCAAAAAGATTTACAAAATATCAATCAGGGAGACAGTCATTATAAAGAGGAGTGTCATGATGGGGAAAATACTGAATTGATAAGCATGGAGGTCGTATCAGAGATCCCAGACAAGAGTCAGTCTAGGTCAAAGATCAAAACCATAGGAACCACCGCTCCAAGGGATCCGTATGATTTCTCAGACTCCCAGTCCAACAAGGTTCCTACGCCCAAGAAGTTGCACCCAGCCAACCTTGGAAATGATATTCAAGAACAACCTCAAACCAGGACGAGAGGTCGTGCTCCATCAGGTGGTGGAGGAAATAACAACGGAAGTGACGGAAATGAGGAAGATGAAAATGAGAGAGAATAGAGAGAGCCATGGCAACAGAGAACAGCAAGATGGGGAGCATAATGACAATTCTAATAAACAACAGGGGTCATCTGACAGTGATAAAAATAAGGTTTGTATACTACCATTAAAAAGGTCAGATGATGTAAATCTATGCATGTTTTGGTCTCACCACAGATTTCTTTCAGAGGCATGCTGAAAAGATGCATTTCTTAACCCTTTCAAACAAACTTTCCGGTAACATACCTGATTTACCCCTGTATGTAGGGGTTGAGAGGATTGAATGAGTCTTCATTTGTTAGATTTCATCAGTTATTTATTTCTTTCATGTTGTGTCTTCCATCAGTCGTTTGTTGTTTTGTAATCATCGATAAATTAAGCTACACAGTAAATGGTAATTCTGGTATCGGCTGGGTTAGTGGTCATCTGACATGCATTTCTTCAACTTGGAAAGACTAAGTATCATATTTAAATTAAAAACACCTAAAAATACACAAAGACTGAACCAGCTTGTCTGTCCATTAAGGTAGTACGCACCTTGAAAATGAAAGACTTAAAGTTTTGCTTCCTCGATGAAACTTTCAACCATACTCTTGCCAAATCGAGAATAAAAATCAGGGGTCACCGTGCAAAGTTTGGTACTAGATAAACTAATTGCCTGACATTTAGTGATACTTGAAAGTCAAAATGGCCGCCATCCCTGTGTTAGCTCTAAGTCTAAAGGGAAAACAAAATGTACGATGGTAAAAATTTTCTTCAAGAGCTTTAAAATGAACTCCCACCAAGTGGTAGATCAGACAAGAATTGTTAAAATTTGAGTCTGAATGTCTGTCCCCAAGGCACATTCGTAGAGGTATATTGAAATGTTTTGTTGACTGTTTCTGCCACATTTCAAAACCAGGATCCTAGTAAAAGTTCCAGCAATATGCCGTCTCTGACAAAAATTACAAGAAGAACTCTAGTGACAACAGTGGTGGCCACAGTAGTCAAACACATTATAACAGAAGAAATCATCGAAAATGATAAAGTCATTCGACGCAATATTCGAGAGGTGAGAGTTTCTGTATAATGTTGACTTTAAAAAGGCAAACCCTAATTTATTTATTTATTTTGACTTATATTTCAAGCAACAGAGTGTTTCATCACATGACTAAAATTTTGCCTCTTTTGATTGAAATTGATTATACCAAGAGTCTGTGTATGTATAGAGAAGGAAGGATTAACATTGAGGCAAGGTTTCATTGAAATATACAAACTGTAGTTTCACAACTTTCACAGAAAATATTTTTAAAAACACAGGCCATTGAAATTTTTGATCTGAAAATAGGTTTACTTAGGACTAAAAATGTTTAATTTTTTTAGTTCTCAAATCACGGAAAAACTATCAACAAACCTAGAGTAAAACTTTCAGTATTTTCTTCATGCCTCTAGTCAGACACATTTTACTAATTGGAAGAAAATGCTTGACAAAAATCAAAATAGTTACCCCATTTCTATAGCACTTACCATGGAATGACTATTATACATGTACCGTATTGTTTATTTCCAGTTTCCAAGACAACGATACATAGATCACAAAAATGATCTTCCTGAAATGAAACATCCATCATCTGTGTTTCATCTCTTTATACATATGTTTCTGCAGCCATAGCAAACACTGAGAACCGTTGCGTATGTATCACTTGACTCATTCTTGTCACACTTCTTGCCCTCAACCAATAGGAGATGGATGATCCTATAATCGAGAAACATCAAACAGAGAATGTATCACCAAGCAATGTTGGAACACCAATTACAATTCAACCGGAGACCGAGTTGGCCAATGTCATTGCCAAGGCCAAATCAGCACTGGATTCAGTGTTGCCTTCAAAACAACCCTTGAACTACAGCAGCAGTTTGTCGACCTCTGGTAGCCTGTCAAAAACATCAACTTCTGCAGAAATGGCAGACGTCAGCAGTTCATTCTCCAAAACATCAAGCTCTGGCAGTTTACAGCGACTACACAGTATTTCCAGCATTTCAAGAGCTGACAGTTCCACCGGAAAAATAATCAGCAGTTCAAGTTTAGAAAAGTCCTCTACATCAACTTCAAGGAACTCTCCAAGTGTCGACAAATCACCTCCTTTTGGCGATAAGTCAAATACAAGCTCTGATATATCTCCTGTTTCCACAGCAACCTTCGATACCTATCAAGAAAGATCAAAAACTACAAGTCTAACTTCACCTATTGCGACCTCA
The DNA here is from genome assembly GCF_041260155.1 of Ptychodera flava. NCBI lineage: Eukaryota > Metazoa > Hemichordata > Enteropneusta > Ptychoderidae > Ptychodera > Ptychodera flava. The sequence goes on from NC_091948.1 coordinate 10,402,212, forward strand.
ACACAACTATCAGATGACAGGGTTTTCAGTAAACCCATAAAAACGTACAGCATGAAATCAAGAACGCCCAAGAAAAAGGTGAAATTGATTTGTCCGATTCAGAACGATGAAAATCTCAACAAGGGTGGCAGTGGGCGTGGAAATGATGACATTGAACTTGATGGTGTACAAGAAGGTGAGACTTCAGGTCAAGTTGATAGCCGGTCCGTAGGAGTACAGCAAAGAGCGGGAGATTCTGCAACTGCTGATGTGGAACCACCAGGAGATAAAACGGAGACGGCAAAGAAGAGAGGCAGAAGACAGTCTACTGAAACAGAAAGCAGTTCTGGTGAAAAACCCAAAAAGAGAGGACGACCAAGTAAAGGCATAGTGAGTACACCACACATGGACAGACAGAATGATGGGAATAACAGTCATGTAAGGAGACGACTCAGTGGTTTACCACAGACAACAGATGATACCAGCAGTTCATCAGATCTAGATAGATGTAACAAGCTGATCTGAAATGGCAGTAAGTCAGCAGGTAGGTCATCAACCGATAGAAAAGTCTGTCTGTAGCTCTCTTGAAAATGTCAAGATAATTATCAGAAAAATTTTCCTTGTGAAGTAACACAAGTATAGCCTCCTTTCATTCAAATGACGGGTTATAACCGTAGAAGATCACATCATGTTGAAAATCTTTAACAACTGTACTGAATGAAAGCCTTCATCCAAAATGTATTTCACCACGTGTTTTCTACTGAGAAAAAATACCCAGGTAAAGGTTACAAAGGGAGTGGACAAGTGCAAGGGATAGCGTGCACAATTGAAGCATAAAGTTTCCATGACAAAATTCAACTCAATTGTCACAGTGCAAGCCCTGATATGATTTCAGATGTCTCGCAATGTGCAGGGCCCTTTAAGGTGATTTCTGATTGATAGATTGTCATGATTTACAGAAACTTAAGGAGTTTAACACTTTGGCTGTGCTCCACCTGATTGGCACTTTGGAAAGAATTCACCAGGAACAATTGAGTTTCAGCCAATCAAGTGGCTCAAAGCTTGCAAGACACTGCACATAAGCCTCCCTATGTTCGCACATTCACATTGTGAGTCAACACCAAGTCTAAGGCTGACCTTTGAACAGAGAAGTTGATAGATTTGTAATGCTGGAAAATATCTATCAGTGATTACCATCTGATCTTTGCATGAGCTAATAGGTCCATAATTAGTTATTCACTTGATATGATGTTCAAGTATATCTGAAGATTCTATGACTATATCAAATGGGTGTAGAGGTGGTAACACTTACCAAATTTTAATGGTCAGACGCACATGATAAGATATTGTCTAGGAAGACTGATGGCCCTAACACCCATTTTCAATACCAGCCATGACATTGTGTGTACTGTGGTGAACTGTATATGCTTTTACCCTTGGGACTGGAGTCAAATAAACCTGGTAAAAGTTATTGTCTTCAGTGTCACTACTCTCGGGAGCGTAATACAAGTACAGTGAGGTCCATCAAGAATCAAGTACATAAATCTGAAAACTGCCGTCTTTGATGGAACCAGTAAAGTTGCTTCAACATTGCCTTTAAACAGTATACCTTACGGCAGATTCCTTTGTGTATTAAATGTTAATCTTTGTGCTTGACATTTTCAAAATTAAGTATCTGTTATTGACACAAATTACTCAGAGAGTCACTTTTGTGTTGATTTGCAGCAAAGCCTTGCAGCGGTATTGTTGATGACCCTACTCAAAGACCAACCTCTCCAAACGGATCTGTGCATCCTGTTGCCACGACAACATCGAGTGATGCAGATTATATTCATCCTACTCCTCCATCTGGGATGTTGTCATCACCTCCTGGATCATCAGCTGAAGATGAAGCAGGAAAAGGAAGGCCATTTCTTGGACCTGGAGTTTCTGTGTTTGCACGGTGGCAAGATAGCTTTTACTATCCTGGTATTGTACTGTCAGAGGAGAAAAATGACAAGTAAGCCACCCCATTATTGATAATCTGATGGAATTAGAATACTTATAATTGAATCATTAACTTGAGATGAAATGTGCTGACAATAGTGTGGGGATAGCTGTGTTTCTGATATTACTCAGTTTTTCCTTGATAGTGAAACTGCATCTGCTGTCTTTAGTGTGGTCAACTTCTCAACTGCTATGTTTGATTGCCAACATCAATATTCACTTAAATTTCTCTAGTATGGCGATCATGTAGTATCATTGTTCCAAATGGTGGAAAGCTTTGTCAGTTCCAACTGACTGATTGGTTTTGTTGTGAAGGCAACAAAACAGACTTAATTTTCCATTATTAGTTTGTTAGTGGAAGTTCCACTGATACGTTTGAAAAAATTCTGCTCATCAAACATCAGTGAAATATTGTAAACATTTTGATGATTACAACACAAAACAGAATGACATTCTGTAAAGTTATTTAGAATAAGTCTTGTTTTCAAGAATATATTTCATTGCTGAATGATGGTCTTTGCTTTGACAGATTTAAAGTCAAATTTGAAGATGGCGATCAGAGGAGTGTTGCTGAGAAAGATTTGATAATAAAAGGGTGGTTAGAGAAATATTCTAGTGTGATGGCTGCATCAACTGATGAAGATTTTTACGAGCCAGGTATTCCTATAGTATTCTACCGTAGTGTAAATAGGAAATTTGTGTTATTGGTTGGTTAAGGTAGTGACTCAGTTTGGTTGACACATATTTTCAATCAAAAGTTTCACATAGAAAACAGGGTCTCACACCCAACATGTGGTACATTTTCTAATAGGTCTATATTTGAAGAAGGTAAAAAATTTGTTTAGTTGTCAAAACATGCATTGGTATGTTTGTTTAAGTCAAAAACATGTGATTTTGAATTTTTTCACTTAAAAGAGTATAAGTAAGAATTGGCAGCACCCCTAAGTGATCTGTTAACGGCACTAGACAGCTGGATATACAGGGGGAAAAACCGTGTTTGGATTTTGAAATTCGCTTTTGTTTCTGCACAGTGAGCCTTCGAAGTGTGAACTGTCGGATTTTCGCATAAATTATCGGCTTTTGTTCACGTTTGTCAAGTTATCGTCACTTCAGGGGGGTTTATCAAAAATCTAAGACACGGTTTTTCAGGTCTATTCATGAAGTGTTAGCATGCGAAGAATCGGGGAAATCCGCCCACGCGTCGCCGACTTACACTCATTTGAAGGTGCGCATACATAGCAAAAATCGGAACTGAGAAAATCGACGATTTGTGTAAACGTCCCATTTTTCACACAAAATCGCCGAAAAAAGTCGGATTTTTGTGCGTTTCAAAAAAAATTATTCGATCTGGGTCTAGGTTAAATATTGGGCATCAGGTTAGAGAATTTCTGACAAGTCCTAAACATTAGTTCGCTTAAAAATGATGAAAATTGTGCGTAGAACGTGGTCAGCGTAAGCGGTGGGTACTATTTACACGCTAAACACTAGAGAGATAATTCAGGGCATAATCTGTTGTCAAATACGTATCTAGCTTATAATTATATTAACTGTACACTGTTTGGTAACGGTTAGAGTCTGGTTACAAGACGAGAAAAGTTTTAAAAAATCATACAGCCGGAATGGTTTACAGGTCTGCGTTCTGCCGACGACACGCCGCTCGCTCTCTCGCAAGCGCTCGACTTCCGGTCTCACAGCCCGTAATTTATGCACGTACCAAGTGTGAAATGGTTGCCCAGTTCATTTTAGTGCCGATTTTTGTGCCTATAGTACAAGACGTCACTTGCTTGCTTGCTTGCTTTCGGAGATGAGACGACCAACTCTCGATGCTCTAAAAAATTCTGTAGTTGAGAAGTTCAAGGAATGCGGGAAAGTCGCACTTGTTTTCGTGGTTTTCACATGTGATCTGCTGCAGTCCTTTTGCTCACCATAAAAAATGACCGGGTTTTCGTGCGCTATTTCGCTTTCCACTGTGACATGTACTATTATGGCCTCGGGTATGAAACCAAAATCAAATTCAGTTACACGTAAAAGCGATTCTTCATGACTTAAAATAAACTACTGAGGCGATACTCGACAGATTCACTCATTGTAAAATTGAAACGGCGACATATCGCGACACCCAGCGACACTCTCTTGACCACAGATAGAAATTGACAGGCAACGATCGTGAAGCGACGTTTCGCGTACGTTGCTGTGCTCTAGACCGACATAACAGTGTCGGATTGACAAATTGGACAAACCATGCTTCCTACATCCATGGACAAACTAAGTCCAAGACAGTCCAAAATATGGGCTGCTGTTATAGAACCATATTTTCCAGTGAAGATTAAATAGATTCTCTTTGGACGGCAGTGTAATCTATAGCCCGGCGTACGATGCTATGTGTTCCGCTACAGCTAATCGCCTCGCTCACCACAACCCTGCAAAGACCCGTACGTAGGGTCGGTGACTTCAAATCCATTTTTGGACTTGACGTAAAAAGCCAAATTACTGTCGAAATTCAGCGTTCTTGGGCCCAAGTCGTATCCCTGCCTACGTCAGCTACTCGATCGCTTCCAAAAATGCCAGTCTTTTATTCACTTTTCGTAAATAACCGTCGATGTCGGCAACTCTCTCGCTAGCCCTGTGTACGATGCTGTGTGTTAGCTGTAGCGGCCAACACACAACATCGCGTCCATCAGCTTTCCATTTTGCTTCTTCGGCCCCCGTTTGCGTTTTTTACACTGCTTATACTGCCGGCAGTCATCAGCCACGTTGGATAGCGTCTCTTATGAAGTCGTGCGCGCATGCGCAACATGGTGCGTAAAAATTTACATAATCTCCTCAAGGTATAACGATAACGCTGACAGTAATCCGGACCGTTAAAACAGAAAGAAAATAATAACTCGCGCAGTGGTTAGAAGGCCGTGTTTTCACTAAAATTTAAGACATTTTCCAGTACAATGTTACCTCACAGTTTTCTCTAATAAAAAGATCATATTTCAGGGGTTCAGAATATGAAATAATCACAAAATCGCTAAAATTTACAAAGGAACCCGAGTCACTACCCTTAAGTAGACAACTTCGTGTGTTCACCTCATTGTCATTGTAGAAGAGTCCACACTCACCGTTGATAACAATGGGTTTAGGACAAACCATGGTGGTGAAAGGGGGGTTAATCGATTCACCACCATGGTTTGACCCAAACAACTTGTTCTGCTGAAACAATTATACTTTCTATCGAGAAAAATGTGTCCACACTTGTCCTATTTGAGAGTGTGACACACTGAAAATCTTGTATTTGAAGATTGTGTTGATGATCGTGGTCTTGGCATAATCTTATGTAGGGACTGTCTGTTGCTATGGTTTCAGACCAAGTGATAGCCATGATGGCATTCATAAATATACATGTATTTACATTTGACCAGCATGAAAGTTAATTGTTTGCTAGATGCAGATAGTTAATTAATGATGCAACCTGTGCTACCCAAAATGTTCATTTGTCAAACCTTGCCAGTTACATTAGAAAAACCATGCACGTTCAATAAAGTGTTCCATTTCTCATAAAATACATACATAAGATACACTTATATACAGCTATAAAATTTTATTTCCATTAACATGATATTCTACTGTAATTCAAACATATAGTAGTATTTTCACTCACCAACAACTTCAATGAGATGGGCAAATGTTATGCATTTTCCTTGTGACATCATGGGTACTTTCGTCCTTCACAACTATGGCTACACAGATCATACTCCGAAGCTATAATTAACCTCTAAACATAATGTGAATGGGCTTAGAAAATTACATTGGCCAAATTTTTTCTTCAACTTTTTATCGTCTAATAAACAAAACGATTTTTTAATGCTTTGTAGGTGTTGTTGTTGGATACTACAAGAACTATGACACTGAAGAGGAAGGTTATGTCATTGAGAAAGATGAAGGGGACGCAAAAAGGTCAGGCCAGGCTTCTTTTAATTGTAAAGTTTCAGAAATTTGTCCATTGTAATGCAATCTGCGAAGTGTTTTAAATTTTCCACTGTACAACAAAACCAGCATACTTTTCACCAAACGTCGTCATAGTGACTTATGATTACCTGCATGTAGTGTGTTCTTTTTATTGTACTTTGTTAATTGTTATCTGAATGATTCTGTTGCTAGAATTGTATTGCTCAAGGAATCATTAAAATCACTGAAATATTTCTTAAAGGTAGGAAAATATTTTAAAGCTTGCCTTGTCAAACAGTTTCAATTTTGATCAATGCAAGTACGGTACATACCGTGAGTTACAGCTACCGTGTAATGTTGCCATATTGTCACAGAGGAGTACACTCCAACTCTTCTTCTGAATTTGTACAGAGAAAACAAATCATCGAAATAGTAATTACAAATATCTGTTACAGTAAAAAATCCATCTATCACAGAAAGTTGGTAAATTCCTAGTAGACTTCTGTATTGGATTGTTGTGTTCGTGTATATGTTCCATTTTTGGTCAGATGTCCATGCATAGAATGACACTTTAGGTAGAGTTTGTTTGATGTGGAACTTCTGTAGTCAATTTTTGACAAATTTGTATGATTTGCCCGAGTGATAGACAATTTTTTGAAGGTAAAATTTTTTTTTGTTTGTGATACATACAGACAGTATGTCTAGTACCATGTAAGTTGTATTGAGGTGATGTCATCACCATATTAACCCTTTGAGCGCCAAAGTCAATTTTTGTCACTTTTATAAAATGTACTCCAATCATTTTGTTTTCAGATTTTTGCCAAAATTTGATAAAATATTAGAGCAATGAAATGTAATGTCCGCTTCACCAAATTTATCAAAAAATTACAGAAAAATTCATAAAAACTGGTAAATGTTGCACTTAAATTTGGCAGGAAAAATTACAGCACTCAAAGGGTTAACTACACATCTCTATTCACAGATTTTTATAACAAATTACAATCTTTCAGTAGTGCTCCATGGCATGCAGATATTACAAGTAAGAAGAGTTTCTTTTATTTCAGATACTCACGGAAAAATGTCATCCTGACGTCTGACCAGGCAGCTCTACACATCAACCCACAAAAGCTGAAAACTCCAAGTCATGGGATTAGTCTTGGTAAGCCAATATCTGTATTTCCTCTGCCACTCTCAAATTCGTAAAATTACTAATTTTTTAGATGATTTACTAATTTTTTTCATTGTTGATTCGTAATATACGAATGCAAGGAAGCAGCTAGTTGATTGAGAGCTGAAGGCCCCCAAACCTAAAAATAGTTCTGTCTAAGCACATGTTGTACTTAATTTAATTTGATTGAATGATATTCCGTATTGGAACGGTTAAGTTTACTTATGAATTTCAAAATTGATGAAAAGTTTCAATACCCAATTCGTAAATTTACTAAAAAATTTCAGAAGCCAGAGGAAACACAGAATATTGATATTTTGAAAGTTTGTGTTCAATCATCAACTATGTTAGGGGTATTTTATGTGAAGCATTTGTTAGCAAGTGACTCAATGATGAACCCTTGATACATCAAAACAGCAATGTTGTTTTTTTAAGATTACTGTCTATTGAATTCACTTATATGTTGAATGTGACTGTCAATTATTAATGCTCCAAAAGAATAACTTGTAGATTTAACAGCAAACAGAAGTGATATTCCTTATGAACTATCCAGATCATTTCTTCAGAGTGACATAGCTTATGCAATGTGATGATGCCAGTTGTTTAATTTCCTTGCCAGTTGCGGGTCATTGGAGACACCTCAAATATTCTTGAATTTTTGGTGACTTTTAGTGTACAGACCCATTACATGCTATGAGCAAAATGTATTGACTGCCAGATGAAAGTTCAAGTTGATAATTACAATGTACAAAAATTTCATTGTTGTTAGATAACTTAATTACTGGCAAAAGAAGCAGAAACTCCAGCGCAAAGAAAGCGTCTACAACTCCAAGCAGGCGTGCAAAAGGAAGTGAACAGGACGTCCGCGAAGGGGATCAAAATGTTCAAAAACAGGAGAGCATTAAAAGGAAACTAGCGGGCAGAGAAAGTGATAATGTACGTGAATCACCGAGAAAGAAAGGAAAGGTGGCCAACACAAGTGAGTCTTTTCTTTCCAAAAGATATTGAAAATTATTACTTCATTGTAATGAAAATAAAATACACTGCGCATTCAAAATTTGATTCATGAAGTTTACTGTATCTAAAAAACAAAACTTCTGAGTACCTGTAATTAATAAGTAAGAAAACACATACATTGCACAATAATTTACAGAGAAACATCAGTGAATACATAGTAAAAAATCAGCAAACTGATTCGCAGAACAAGTCTGTAACAGCCTCTGATTAATTTCACGCATGGAGTGCTTGTAACTTTTGATTTCCAAGCTGTGTATTCATTGGTCTCCATCAGGTAAGCCAGAGTGTGATGTCATGTAATTTCTGTGAGTATCCAATGCTTAAGCCACAGTTCTAAAATATTGACGCTCAAACATCTGAGTCCTGTGTTTCGTCTCAGGGACTGTTGTTACTGAGTCCTTAAAATCTTGAAATGTTTTAAGTGTTCAGTATTCTCAGAAATGGAAGTCTATTGCTCAACACAGTCCAGAGATGTAAGGCATGCAAATATTGCAGGTACTGACAATGTGTACATACACAGAGCTGAAAACAATTGTAATATGGGCAGGGCTTTCTCTTGACTGCGTGATTGCGCAAATTGTGCATTTCAAGCAATTGTCTGCCCTGAAAAATTTACTGACAGTGCAGAAATCATGCACAAAAACACAACAAGCAAAGACGTCCACATATACTGATATATGAGGGTGTAGCAAAATGCGTCAATGATTGAGTCAGGGAAACTTGTGGGTGACAAATCAACAGAAGATAGAGAGCAGCCGAGAACATTACAAGCTGACAAACATCATGATGTCTATGTTAGTACAGGTGGTGTATGTGACATAGACGACGCAACTGAACTGGGTGGCGATTGTAATGATATCGGGGAAGCACTTCCTAGGAAGGAAAAATCGACATCAAAAGTGACTGCCCCCCTAAAATGTCAAGTCTGCCCCCTAATTTTGATGAATGGGACAGAAAGTGCCCCTTTCAATGATCATGCAGAGAAAACTGTATGGGTACAAGTATCATCATGAAGTCAGGCACTGTCAAACACCAGTGAACGCAGCAGTGTTAAAGCCCTGTGCAGTCTTTGCAGACACAGACCTGTACTAGAGGAATATTGTATTGCCAGCAAAGTATTGGTTGCAACAATGAACATGTTTTCCTGCGATGGAGGATTTTGATGAACTTCATCTTTGATATCACTGTAGACATTTCCTTCATTCTTTTTTGCCAGGAAACTTGACAGTTGATGTTGAAGGAACACCCAAGGTCAATGTCTTACCAAGTACTCCACCACCTTTTGATGAAACTGATGGTGTGTCTGCCATGGCAACAGCAAGGTCATCGTCAAGACAACTCAGAAGATCACCGAGAAAACTGTCATCAGTCACACCAACACAGGGTCCATATACATCACCAGTGAGAATTGGCCCTATACCGGCTGAGAGAGATCCCATGCCGACTGATAGGACTTTGTTAAAAAACTATGGCTTTCTTCTGACATGTGGAGAGAAGAAAAAACCTCCCATCGTACCAACATCGCAAGGTGATTGGTCTGATGAGAGTTTACCTGAAGAAGGTAAAGTCTTTCCTAGCTTTTGCAACTTTGCAATTTTCAGCCCTTTTACTGTCATGTTTTGGCCCTGACCCATCGTTATCAATGGTGATCATGGACATGTATAAAGAGAATTAGGGATGAACAGGTTAAAAAAATACAGAGCCAAGGGGCTGATAAGTCCTGTAGAGAAATGTAGGGGGTGGTGATTGTAAAGGCTGTTTACAACCTATGTCCATGTGCACATGTGTCATATGAAGCTATATTATTACTGACCCAGTTTGCCATACAGACAGTCAATATTATTCATAGAGAGATACAAAAACATGGTGATGCAGTCAGTGTAGCTAATATTCAGGTGAACTGATGAAAAGGTTGACATTGATGTTGCATTGATTGCCTTCAATTTGACAGAACTCAGACATGGAGATGCAAAAGTATGTTAAACAAAACATTTATATTTAAAATTCATCAATTATAGACTTTCATATTCACTTTTGGCGTTAAAAACACTGTCTTACTGATAAACAATGTTATTATTTCCAAATATATTCAGTGTTCTCCACAGCTTGGTAAAAAAGGGGGACACTCAATTTACCTAACAATGCATAATTTGCATATTTGTTGTAAAAATGTATACTTGTGGATAGTTATTAACATATGAATAGGTTCTTGAAAACAGAACAGTTGGCTCACCTCTCAAAGTTCTTGATGAGAAACTCTGATACTGATATCAAAACTATGCAGGTCACATAATATGTATTTTTGGCCTGGCTTGCATTTGCACTGATAGATATTACAGCAATGTGCAAAGAGATTACACATCAGGATATGTTACAGGACATCTTCAAACTGTTTACTTTTTGCTTACTTTACATTTAAATTACGAGTTATTGTAAACACAGAATCATTTCAACAACAGTAAAGATATAGTGGCTGTCATTTTGAAATCAGAGATGCATTGTTTCTTTGAACAAGCAGAGAAAAATGGCTGCTGTATGGCATTGGTAAATCTACTGTAGCATATCACAGAAGGAGAGGAAGATTTTGAAATGGCAAATATCACAAACAGCAGCCAATCGGTGTATTTTAGATGACTTGTATAGGCCATCCAAAAGACAGCAGTTCTCCACAAGATGTCTCATACATTTTTGTCCTTGTTTCTAACAAACAGTTTTCCTAATCATTTTCCTTTTGTGTTTTGCAGACGTACCAGAAGTTCCATTTGATAAAGATCTTATCACAAAATTGATCAGAGCTGGCGGTGGCAAAGTTCTTAAAAGCTTTGATGATGCCATAGTAAGTGATTGATCAAATTTGATCTTATTTCTGATGACCTGAGACAGCAATAAATATGTTTTAAATAGAATCCTTTTGTTTCACAACATTCCATACAATTTTAATATCAATCTGTATTGTGTGAAAACAATTTTCATAGTCAATATTTCTGTAATTTGAATACAGTTTCATCATAACCAGGAGACGCCATGGTAACAGTGTGATTCAGTTGACATGATGGAAAGATTTCTGAGATGACAAGTTGTTTATTTATACTTTGTGTTCTTTGTTTTTACAGAAGTTTCCAAAAAGAGCGTATTTACTAGCTAACACATACTGCAGGACTAAAAAGTATTTCCAGTGTTTAGCAGCGGGAATTTCATGTGTGTCACATGTATGGCTCAGAGACTGTTGTCAAGTGGTGAGTTAAAATTGGGCAGAAATTTCTGATGTTGATAATTCCAAGCTAGCAGTTGTTATTAGATGCTTACTTATCTTTTCTTCATTAGGTGACTCCAAATCAAGTCTGCTGCAACACAATGCTTATCATAGAAAGATGCTATGTGTGGTAATAAAGTACAGAGATAGTCAATAATCTGCTCTTTTTCAACCACTTAGCTAACAACCTTAAAGAAAACACCTTGTCTTCAACCAATCAGAAATGAGCTCTCAAATAACTATTACAGCTAGGCTACTTGATGAAAAAAGTTTGATACAATCCTCGGCAAGTGGCAGAGAAGTGCAGTACATTATGTTATCATGAGAGGCCAGAAACTACAACGCTGCAGTGGAACAGATGAGATTTTTAAAGTGTAATAGATTTGCATAGGTACACATCCAAAACAAACAACATAAACAAACAACATTAATAACAATAAATACTTTGTGTCCTTTGAGAGCCGTAAAATAAAAGGTATTCTTCACAACTGATTAAGAGAAAACATCTCCTGTCATTAGGTAAAATATGCAAATGATATATAAATTAAAAAACTTATTCTTCATATAAGTTTCATGTTTAGTTCACTGACATCACATGCTTAAGTTATCATTTCTTTTAAATCATTGCGTAGATGATGAAGTTCTGTTTCATTCCAATAGAAATCACGTAAATATGGTGTCCCCTTTCAAATAAACTGTTCAAAAATAGACAGTCTAATTTATGAAAAACAAGATAACTATGACAGTCACTTATCAAGAATCCTTTTACAGCACTTACTATTAATTTGACAGACCACCATTTTGAAATGATAGCAATAAGTATCTCTGCTTTAGCATGGATTTACCATTTCTGCTACTCAACTATTTCTGCTTGTTGTGTAGAACCAGCTCTTGGAGATCACAGCATATCTGTTACCAGCGGGAGAAAACATCGAAGAAAACAGAATCATGGAAGTGTGAGTGAAGATTTACACATTCTTTCACAGAAGTAGTTTCCCTGCATTGTACAAAGTGTATTTTGAAATCTGTCCTCATTGCTGCAATTTGAACATGGAGAACACTATTCCACCACTGAGGGCGCCATTACAAATGTGACTGAAGCTCTCCCACATTAGCCAGGAGCTGAAAATTGAGGCCTTATGCATATGCATGTTTTTATCCTTGTTTGCAGTTACTGTCATGTGATAGTCCGGCAGTGAATTTATTTTAATGATCATAATATTCATCTTTCCAGACAACCAACGAATACAGTGTTACGTGGTCTTCGAGTTCTTGTAATCTCAAGGAATACCACAGATCCAGATTTTGAAGATTTCTGGACGTCTGTACTTCTTGCTGCTAAATGTGCCAAAGTTTCCAAATTACCAGTGGATTTCAGTGTCTCTAAACAACCCAGTAAGTCAAGTTGATGTCCTCTGCGAAAAAAACTAATAGTGGTTCTTTGTCATTTCCAAGAGAGATTCGAGTATGTTCATCATAAGGGGCCAGTACATGTGGCTGTAAATTTTGATTATTTTTCTCAATTTTTGTTTATGATGTCAACTACAGTTTGATGTTCTACTCCCCAAAGCATGTTGAGATACACTGTATTCGGCTCTTCATCACAGCCTGTAAGCATTGTGTAAACTGTCCTGTATTGTTGTCAAGTGAATTCTGGTCCAGACTACAATGTAAATGTAAACAATAATACCGTACTTTTACACTTATAGACACCGTGGCGTCCAGCTAAACAGTAGGTGTTTTACATGCTTTGGGGAGTAGAACAAGAACTTTCAATTCTGGGTACCTTAACCTGTTCACCCCAATTCCCTGTAAACAGGTCCACACTCGCCATTGATAACAATGGATTTGGACCAAACCATGGTGGTGAAAGGGTTAAATACAATTCTGCCACGTACTGACATACACTCTCACCAGCATACTCTAATGACTTTTGTTCATTCTTGCTCTGATTGTAGAGTTTTACAGTCTGCTGCCTTGATTTCAGAGTTTTGATGACTTGTACAATACTTTCTGAACTCTCACCAGCATATTTTATTGACTTTTGCTTAATTCTTGCTGTGAGATTGTAGAGTTTTGCGTGCATTACAAGACATCTGGTACAGCACTGATCTGAACAGTTCTGATTTCACAAGCGGTAACCTGTCATTGGCATCGACACAGTCTACACAGCAATATCACCATATCAACCTTGTCAAATGTTCACAAATCTACACACCATGTTATACATTTGGTAAATCTGATAATGTGACTGCTTGAGTCTTGAAAAATCCTTTCATTCCCCATAGCTTTACAATGATCATTTTCTTGCACACATTTCTTCAACAAAAAAGTACATAACACATACTTCGTACTTTTTTTCAGGAAAATCTTTTAACTATGAGGTGATAGTAACAGATGCAAGCTGTCCAGAAGATCTCATCGACAAAGCCAGTCAGCTAGACATACCTGTTGTAGGCTGTGAATGGGTTATCCAGTGTCTAATCAATGGAAGACGTATGGCCTACGATGGACATCCTAGATACAGATACCAGTATTGTCCTTGAAGATGTGTGTGCTTCACTTTGTGGCACAGGAGAAGCTTGAAAAACCATTTGACATTTACTCCAATTCAAAGTTTATTCACAAGTCTTAATACAAGTCTTAAAGGTATACTGTCACCTGTTCCAATTTTGCCACAGTTACCATGAAGAGAGAAAATCTAACCAATCACAGATTTTAAGCGGATGGCCGCTTTTTAAAAACAGTGCCCTCACATGGGTATTTTGAATACCAAGGAATGCCCCTTTGACCATATATGAGCATATTTAGATTACAGGTGACTGTATACCTTTAATATATTTGTTGTTACAGTTCTGCAGCACTGAGCTCATCTACTGTACAACATTGCATGTTTTTAATTCCTATTGATGCGAACCAACTCACAAACCATGGCTGTGACAAAACAACTTGTCATAGATAGTCCTGTTTTGCTAGTTTTGATATCATATGGTCGTAAAATACATGTACTATTGTACTGATTTGTACCCAATGTAAGACATGAATTTACAAGCATGTAATGATGTTTGTGTTTGAAAGTTTTTGATTGGAACTTCTCTTCCACAATAACAGAATTGCATGTGATCAACATACCATTGCATATATAAAGAGACAATTTCTCAATAAGGACAGTAATGTCCAGACTTGTGAACAAGACTGAGAAAACAAATGCTGCAATCACATTCCTGTATTCATTTGAACAGAAATGACTGTGTCCAGACTTCATACGTGTCATCAACATTTCAAATATAGAGTACAAAATGTATACTAATGCTTGATATTTCTAGAACGATAACTGTTCACTATTTTACTATATTTGGTCAGGAATGTCCTTGCCATTCTATAAGCCTCTACAGAAAGTATATCTTTGGTCGTTTGAAATGTGAGAACACCAGAAGTGTGACGTGAATGAAACTCTGGCAGAACATCAGCACTCATAAATGCTTTGAGGCTTGAGCACTGTGCTTGAAGTTACATCTGTTTTTTCAAGTTAATATTTTTGTAACGTTGAGCTTTTTACAGTAGTGTTGTTTGTGGAGAGACATACCGGTAGTATGAAAAGTTGTGAATATCATGTCCGAATATTGTGGAGGGTCTTCAATGAGAAACGTGGACCAAACCAAGAGTCACTCATGTCGCCTACCAGGGGACCAGGGGAGCTTTATATGAGTCCATTAGTAGTTTTGCAGTAACTGTACGATATTGTGTTCTTGTAAGGCTTGCAGAACAGCCAGAGAAAAGTGCATCAAATGAAGGCAAACATTGATACTCAAATCATTACCAGTACACACAATATAAAAATATCAATAAGCGTAGCACATCTGTAAAAGTTGTCCACAACAGATACCAGATATTAGTGGCATATTTCCCAGATTTCTGAAGATTCGCAGTTCTTTGATTGATAGTGAACAGGTTTTATCACATTTTAAAAATATGTTTTGTCTTTCAATTTGAAACTTTGCCGAATTTCTTTCAGCTTTAAAATTGTTGAAATTGATTTTATTTAGTGACCCTCAAACCATAGTGTCCACCAAAAAAAAAATTTTGTATTCACACACAATGTAATCATAACTTTCTTTTAAAGTCTCCATATATATAAATCACAGTCAAGGTTGATCCCATATCTTCACCATGTCTGCTTGTCAGTCAACATCTTATCTCACATGGTTCATGTCATCAGCGAGTTGTCACACAGATGCCACCCATAATGTGCACAATCAATAATGACAATCTGTAATGTGTGTTGTAATGTGTACTTATGATTTGACAATCCATGTTGTCTCACTGTCATAAACATTGAGGACAGTGTTGGCCACTAGTTAAATCGTTGTTGTTGACTAATACATGGCAATATTCTAGAAAACTTGGGACAACTGGTTACAATGTGCATAGACAGATAGGTGAAAACATTTCCACTGGATTTGTGATTTCTTTATTGTAGCAAGATTCTTAAATGAAAGTCATGATCATAATCAATAGAGTAGATTTTGGCAAGACCTGATGTTGAACATTAGGAATATGACAACTTCTCTAGTCAGTTCAAGGATTACAGCCATGAAAATTTACAATTAATTTCCACAAAACAGTAAATTTTACCCAGTGTAATTTACAAGAATTTCTTATGAACTCAAGGAGAATTTGTGAACAGGACAAGAATTTCAATGTTTATACATGTATTGTCCCATTAGGTCTTGCAATAGTACAGTCAGCTCTTTCTTCTAAACTTGATGCATGTTGAACTTATCAAATACAATGTACATACAATGCCTTGCTTTGATCAGGTTTACCACCCAATTACAAGTCAAACACCACACACTAAATAGTCATTTAACCCCAAAGTACTTAGAAATTCCTGAAAAACTCAAGGCAGGTCCTTGAATATTTGAGGACCTTGAAATTTTGGACTTTGCTGCAGATAGTCTTTCAATTATAGCAATATTCTTGACAACATTTTTCAATCAAGATATGATAAATCACTAGAAATCTGTACAAAACCATATCTTTTTTGATGTGCCATAGCACTGTTGTCACTATTTTGTTAACTGGTTTTACCATGTACAATGCATATACACCAGTAATGTTGAACCGTATATTTTCTAGATGAAGATCACTTGTAGAGATATTGTAATTTAATGTCAAATGTTGACTTTTTAATAACAGCTTGCTTAACTTACATATATCAGAGTACTGTTGTTTTCAAAGTTCTTCAAACTGTTAAATCAACAATGAAAGTTACATTAGTAAATTTTCACTTTTATTTTAAAAGTCAAATTTTCACTTTATTCGTCATATAAAAATCATGTTAAAAATAAAGTTTGATTAAAAAGCTAAAATTGTTTATTTTGGTGGTATTTTATCCTGTCTTCTGTATGTTGTATGTGCATTCTCAAAATGCCCATTGTTCTGTGACCTATAACTGTGAAATAATTCAGGATTGATTAAAGCAATAAGGTTCAAGTATAAACATTTAGTTTGACTCGGCCAATCTTGCAATTGTGGGAATGCTGGATACAAGAGTAATAATTAAGTTGGAGTATGGATGGTGGATGGTAGCACTTGAAGTGTCTTGTGCTATAGAGGGGAAGAAGTCTTTTCCCATTATTAGACCACTGCACTTGCCTTTCTAAGGTATAATCCTCTTATTTGACTTTTAATAACATTCATGGAATGCCTTCATCCGTGGTACATTGAAGGGTTTGTATTTTAGGTAGACTGCACCTCGGGAGATACTCTCAAATTTTTACAATACTTTTCTGATTTACCACTTGTGAGGGCTTATTATAGAGCTCTTGGGGTAAATTCAATCTTTTGTAAAGTTTTACAACCTGTCATAAAAGACGGAACAGAGAAAAGCAATATAGAAAACCTCATTTTCAGTACCTTGGAAGCTAGTACCAGGGCAACTTTTGAGAATAAAACTACACCTAAGTTATCATGGAAAGATTTATAATTAAACTGAAGCTGCTGGTTAATTTTTCAGTGGACATCAAAAAGTGGCAAACTGAAGAAATTGACCAAAGTAACTGTTGTTCTATGAACTTTACTTGGCGGACGTCGTTCCCATCACACTCACAGTCGCGTGTGGTTCGATACTCTGGCAATCTCTGGAAAACACGAGAGGTCGGCCAGTTGTGAGCTCGAACCTCAAGCGACTGTACTTCCGAACGGCACCAGTGAATCTTAATTGCAGCTACTACACTGGCACATGTAATTTGGACCGCTGGCACGAGTTCGTTGATCTTGCTTTCCAGACTGTTTCTCTTCGCATTGGGCGAGGAGCCTGTTGACGAGGTGCCGGGCGAGGCGCGGCGTCGACGCGTCGTGTCGTCTGCTATTATTAGGTGGCCGAAAGTGACCCGGGAGACGATAGCCAATGAACGGCGAGATGAGTGTACCCGGAAGGAGTTCAGATAGATGCACTGACAAGCTGAGAGGATCTCACTGACGAGCTCCTGTACTGTCTGAGAAGAATTTCTGTCCATCCTGTTTGCTCGGCTGCATTAATTTTTGCTTTGCTAAAGATAGCCCTTCATGTGAAACAGACAGATTGCAAGTTTTGGAGTTTTTTTTGAAATACACGATGTCTGACAGAGCACAATCATCGTTATGCGCGCCAACCGAGAAACGATTGCTTCTGTTCATGGGGCCGCCTTCACACTGCATTGGTAACACTTTGGAACCCACGAAACACAGGAATAATGAGCACCCAGGTCAGTAACAAATAGTATATGGTGTGTACTTTCCGAAACACATAGGACGTGGTGTAGGTAGAAACACAGACGCTTCGCGAAACCCCTATCTTACATATTGCTTTATTGTTAGTCCCGCGGACGAAGTCCGGCGGGGACTTATAGATTGGGTCCCGTCTGTGCGTCCGTCCGTCCGTCCGTCCGTCCGTCCGTCATCAACAGTTTCTCAGACACTGCTGAACCAATTTCGTTCAAACTTGGCACAAAGGCATAGCATTATGACCTACAGATGCACGTCGATTTATTTTGTGATACGATCGAATTTGGCCGCGAGGCGGCCATTTTGTTGCGATTTTTCATGTCTTTGGACCACAACTCAGACATCCTTGAGCAGATTATGTTCAAACTTGGCACAAAGGCATAACACTATGGATGTCAAATAATTTTGCGATATAATCCAATATGGGCGCGAGGCGGCCATTTTGTTGCGATTTTTCGTGTCTTTGGACTATAACTCAGACATCCTTGAACAGATTCTGTTCAAACTTGGCACAAAGGCATAACACTATGGCCTACATGTGCATGTCAAATAAGTTTGCGATACGATCCAATATGGCCGCGAGGCGGCCATTTTGTTTGCGATTTTTCGTGTCTTTGAACCATAACTCAAACATCCTCAACTGATTCTGTTCAAACTTGCACAAAGGCATAACACTATGGCCTACACATGCATGTCAAATTATATTGCGATACGATCCAATATGGGCGTGAGGCGGCCATTTTGTTGCGATTTTTCATGTCTATGGACCATAACTCAGACATTCTTGAACCAATTCTGTTCAAATTTGGCACAAAAGCAAAATAGTATGCCCTTCATATGAACACCGATTTATTTTGTGAAATGATCCAATATGGCTGACAGGTGGCCATTTTGTTTGCGATTTTTTCATGTCTTTGAACCGTAACTCAAACATCCTTGAACCGATTTTGTTCAAACTTGGCACAAAGGCAAAGCACGTACTATGGCATGCATATGCATGTATCAATTAACCTTGCGATAGGATCCAATATGGCTGCAGAACTGCCATTTTGTTGGAATTTTGCATGTCTTTGAAGCATAATTCAAAGGTCATTACACCCATTTTGTCCAAACTTGGCACAAAGATCAAGCACTATGGCATACATGTCAATTTACTTCGTGACATGTTCCAATATGGCTGCCAGATTGTAAATTTTTTCCAATATCTCTGCCCGATGGTCATTTTTGGATTTTTTCATGTCTTTGAGGCTTAATCATATGCAAATATTCCTTAACCAATGTTGTTGAGACTTGGTACAAAGATAAAGTACTATGGCATACATATGCATGTCTACTAATTTTGTGCTATGATCCATATGGTCAAGAGACAGCCATTTGATTTCAATTTTGGTGTGATTTTTTTATGTCTTTGAAACATAAACATAGGTCACTGTCCCTCAATGGACTGATTTTGTTCAAACGTGATACGAAGATAAAATACTATGGCTGCATTCTTGTGCACATTAAATTGTTTCATTATATGATCCAAAATGGCTGATGGCTGATTACAACAACATACCCAATCCCATAGCATTTCGAAAATTCCACCAAACCATGTGTATAGTATGTGCCGTCATGACACTAGAAGCGGTGAGGGCATCGTTATGTGTGATGTAATCAAAAGTTCCTTCAGTGGTCATTACCGGCAGAGATGAGTCATTTATTGAACGTTCCTCAGATTACTTCATTATGCAAGTCACAGGCCTGATGCACCCGTTGCATCAATGTCATTCCACAGCGACCTAGACCACAGCTACCTAGACACCAAAGATTATAACAAAATGGACAAGCGGGGACTGTGTCATCAACGATGACTTGTTTCACAAGGGTTTCGCGAAACTGCGATCGAAGCGCCTGTGGGTAGAAGCTCTCGGTTCAGTTCACCCTTCTACAGACTAGAGCTACGTACATATTTCGGGCACAATGTATTTGGAGGGACTGTGTTACAGAGTAATAAATTGCCAGTAGCTGTAATTTTTGATGATTTTTTCACCCTTTTTTTTTCAGATGTCTTGTTCTATTCCAAAGTTGACATGTAGGCCAACAGTAAAAAATTTTGTATCCGCCCCAAGGCGCATTCTACCATGCAGTTTATTGGCAGTATACGCAAATGTTTCCAGTAACTGATACTGGCAACATACTAATTATTTCATCCAAATTTTCATTTTTCAATGCACTTCAAGATGTCAATGGATCACCCTTTCAGCTTTCTCTTAGTTTATTTTCCTTACAATTTGTACTTGTTTTTTTTAAGCGGAAAGCCCTTGGAAAAAGCAGAAGTTTTCCATAAAGAAAGGATTGATTTGTGAGGACAACCAGCATAGTAACAGAGCAGACAGTGCAATGATAAGAGATGGAACAGCATTATCAGATGAAAGAAACGATGATGACGATATAGACTCAGCATTGCTACAACAATCAATCCACACATACATGGACTTGACTTTCTTGAACTCGATACCAGAGGCTAATTCAGCTGTGGATGACAGTGAAAAATCTCAGAGGGATAACCCAGATAGTACAACATGCAAATCAGATTCAGAAATGGGAATTGACCAAAGAATCAAGAAAGTTCCTCCCAGTTTGCCCCCAGAAAACTGTGGCTGCCACTCTGAAAGCAGTGTCAGCTGTCACTCGTATGCAGTTGAATCTATGGCTTTGCAAACGCAGTTTGACCTAGTGGAAATTTCAAGCCAGAAACTTTTGGCAAAATACGGTCTTGTAGCTGATAGTCAGTGTTCAAGCATTGACAGTGGAACGGAGGTTGCAAATAGTGTCCATTTGTGCAGTCACAGCAAAAACTCTGAACATACCAGTAGAAGGAAAGAGGATGATGATGAGGAGGAGGAGGAGGAGAGTACGACAGAAAAAGATGTTGGGGAGAGAAAGCACATCAATACTGGTTTATGCAATGTAAGTCAGGACCAAGGTCATTGCCAAACATTGAAAACAACACTTGCATCTAAATCTACTTCTTGCGAAATTGCTACAAATGACAGTGCAAGCTGGTTTGATCAGACGAAGGAAAGGCAAGTGCTGAATGAACCATGGAAGGCAATTTCAGGATACTTCAAAGGAAGTTCCTCAAAAAGTGAGAAAAGTGCACTACAAAATCAAAGAAATATCAGTGCACCGGTGCATCCAGGGTCAAACCGTACAATTGACATATTTCCAGGAGATCTCACAAAGAAGACAGCAAAACAGAGACTGACAATAAAATCACTGGCAGAGTGTAACAAGAAAACAAAATATTGCAATATCTGTGTAGCAGTTTTACAAGGTAAGGTTAGAAAATGATGAATTTACCTCTTGGACAAGTTTACTTTCAGATATGAGACAGCTGTTCTATCTTCCAGGCCTTGCACTTTCACATGTTGTACTTGGACTTTTACCATCTCAGATAAATGACTCGGGAACTTGGATAACATTTCTGCTGACCCTTAACGTGGTACATACCGAAGTATTCACTTTAAAAATGACTTTAGAAGCCCAGATCATGAGATAAAAACACCATTCTTTTGCTTAATGCACAATGACAATTACATGTAACTTCAATTTTCACCAGTGTGTTGGCATATAACCAAATTGCCATCAGTTTGTTTGGAGTGCTAAGAAATCAACAGCACCTATCTTTTCATATCTGAAAGTATGATTTATTTTGTCCAATATTTTACGTATTAAAGTCTTATTTCATTCGCCATCAATAACTTAGTTTGGTATCTTTTGTATAATTGAAAGAAATTTTTCATAAATTGTATACTGTATTTTTTACGTAAACTTATTCTGTGATATTTTTGGCAGCTCTACCATCCAAAGAAGTCCTTGTGAAATCTGGAATTAATGTGAGTATTATGATGGTGAATTTATATATTGTTTGCTTCATTTACAAAGTATTGCATTATTTTGACAAAACTAATGTGTATTATATTATAGCTTTGCCAATATCAGTGAATTTTGTGATGTCATACCCTCAGATTGTTACTGATAATGTATCCGATTATCCAGCATTGTGACCCAGATGTTTTCTGCACCTACAAATTCACTACGGCATCACCCAAACTGTAAAATAATAGCAATAATGTACCTCCTCCTAGTCCATAATGGACTCAAGCAAACTTTGCACTCCATCATGTACTGTACTCAGCTTCGCCTCATAGATTATGTCATGCAAAGTTTGCTGTCTTCCATTATGGGCTGGGAGGAGGTACATTATTGCTTAAAATATTTAGTGTTATTTATCATGAACCAAGTTACATCAACCTTTAAATGTTTGTAATCACCAATGAGTAGGCAAACCTCAATATAAAATCAAGCCTCTGTTCACTTCTTCAAATGCTCCGCTGAAAATAAAATTGGTTGTATGAGATCTTCAGTTTTAGTATAGCTCTCTTATGTGACTGAGCTATTTGTTATCCTTCTTTAGTGAGGCTAGTAACTAGAATGATACATCTTGTGTCAAAGATGTTAAAACACAGTATGCTTCTCTTAAGCATCCAAACTATTCATGGATTGAACATTTATTGTGACCGTGCACATTACCTTCAGATAATTCTGTCTTTGTGTCTCTGCTGCATCACTTCTAAATTAACATTGTTTGTTGAAATGATACGTACTATTAAATCAAATGAATAATGACAAAAATTGCTAGAGCAACTCCATGGTTCAATCACTATTACTGCTATTTTCAGGCAGGACAGTATGTGTCATTGGCATCACTTCAAGTTGCTGATTGGACTAAAGAGTGGGTAAAGGTAAGTCAAATGTTTGTTGTTTCTTTCCTCAAATAAATATTGGTAGTGCACTTCCAAAAGAGAAAATATTAGCCAATTTTTCATAAATTCATACTCTAGGAAAAGATTACCATGAACATAACTCAGAATATTTTGTGAAATTATTCCTTAACAGGTGACATTATGGAGGAGAGCGGCTGATCTTGTAGAATATGTTCAGCCAGGAGACATAGTGATATTCAAAGGTACCGTATACTTGCATGATATTGTTTAAAGGGCCTGTAGCCGTAACTTCTGATGAGTTTTTTCACTATTTTTCTAGTAGCTGTAACTTGAAGAGTGTTTTTACAATTATCTGTTTTTTATGTCAATTGCAAGTTCTTGTTCTACCAAAAGTATGTTTAAACATCAGGGTCTATACATGTACAATAACAATGCACTGTTAATGTTTCATTCGAATTCAAGTCCAGACCAGAATTCACCTGTCAAAAATAGCAATGTAGTCTATACATGAACTGACCAAGTTGACTACTAAATACTGTGTATCTTAATATGCTTTGGGGAGTAGAACTGTAGTTGATGTGAAAAATGAAAACACTGAAAAAATCATGAAAAGTAACACCTGCTGGCTCTTTAAATTGAAGGACACAAACAAATGTTCACAGTAAACTTGAAGTGCTCAATCATAATTTGCATCAATTTTAAAGTTGTTGAAAACATTAACACAACACTTATGCAAAAGTTCATATATCAATCTCTAAAAATTGATTTTGTAAATAGTAAATTAAACTACCAGAGGATAATGGGTATTTAAGGAAACTTTCCTTCCTGTGAAGGGTTATCATTATTTAACCATTTTCCATAAAAGTTATTTGACAGAAGCCTGTCAAAAGCTATCATGTTCCCTCTTCATAATTCATCTATTTCATTTCACTGTATTTTATTTACAGATGTTTCTGTAGATATGTGGAGAGGGGAGTACTTCTGTCAAACAACGTACAAGACAACTGTTATAAATTCAGTACAGAGAGAACTCAGTGAGTATACAACAACTTGAGAGTTGCAGAAACCACGTTAATCCTTGTTTTTTAGCCCCGGCGGGGACTTGATTGGGTCCCCTCCGTCTGTCTGTCCGTCCGTCTTTCCGTCAGCAGCCGTTTCTTTATTATCACTGAGCCGATTTTTTTCAAACTGTATGCAAGGCTAAAGTACTGAGGCATACACATGCGCGTCAATTTATTTCGCAATATGATCCAATATGGTGGCCATTTTGTTGCCATTTTTTCATGTTTTTGAGCCATAACTCAACTATCCCTGAACCTATTTCATTCAATGTTTCTACGCACATAAAGTACTATGGCATATATATGCACGTCAATTTATTTTGTGATATGATCCAATATGGTTGCCGGGTGGCTATTTTGTTGTGATTTTTTCATGTTTTTGAAGCATGCATATATATATAACTCAACTATCCCTGAACAGATTTCATTCAAACTTGGTGCACAGTCATTGTATTCTAGTGTGCATGTGTATCACAATTAATGGTGTGAGCGGGGACTGTGTCATCAGCCATGACTTGTACATTTTATAGTCACCCTCCTCAGACCTGGAATTGTTGTAACCTATTTTTGACTGAGCCAAAACTTGTTGTAAATGCTGGTCAATCACTAGGAAGTAAAAATAGACATGTTTTGAAACTTACATTGTTAGCTTACTGAGGTGATTTACTAATTATTGTCACATATCATCAGTATTTCATTCATATTTTATCTATCTTTTAAGATGTAAGATTTACTATTGACAAGTGTATTGAGATCACTGTTTTATTTGGCAGTAATGTTGGCAACATATTTTGATTATTAAAATGAAAAAGTATTTAGAAGGTAGAGTTTTCAATTGATGAAAACCAGTCCATATGATAATTTGTCTTTGCCCTGCTAAACATGTTATATCATTAGCTCCCTTTCCCAATCATTTTGCATTACCATCAGTGAGTGCCGCTATTGATATGTCATACCATGCTAAGTTGTTAGCTTGGATGAAGCAACACCATCCGTATCTGCTGTCAGTGAGAAAACCTAATAGAAACAAAATACCACAATGTAAGTACATTTCTTTAGTATGATACACATATATACTATTTTGTCCATTTGTTGAGAGTTTTGACCCAACAGCATATCATCTAAATCATTTCGAAACTTATGTGCTAACTATATCACAACACTTTCATGATATGTGAGTATTATCAAAAATCCTTGCCACAGTGATATGTTGAAATGTGTACATTACACTTGTATCAGAATTAACCCTTTTGGTGCTACAATCAATTTTTGTCACCTTTATAAAATATACCCCTGTCAATTTTTGTCAGATTTTTGCCAAAATTTTGATGAAAAAGTGTAGCCAACGAAATGCGATGTCCCATTGATCCAAAATTATCAAAAGAATTACAGAAAAATTCATAAAATTGGGTAAAATGTTGTACTAAAATTTTGCTGGGAAAAATTACAGCACTCAAAGGGTTAACTACTTCTGAATCATGATGATGTATTCAGTTTATTAACAACTTCTATTTCATACATAGCACATGTATAATGTAGGAGAATGACAGATACTACTACATGACAACATGTGTAAAGGTACATCACAAGAAGTGAAGGCAAAATTACAGTACTATGCCATGGATAGACTTTATATCCTGTTGTAATTGATATAACTATTTCTTCTCAGTGTCTTATATGATATAACTATTTCTTCTCAGTTGAAAGCTGACATTTTCTTTGCATTATTGCCCTTGATGTGGAGCTTATGTTTTATGAAAAATGATCGCGAACAAACTCACAGAATTGACTAATTCTGCAACTTTTCATCACATAAATTTTGTGTATTGTTGGATCTGTCAATCTTAGGTGTAATGAGCACAACACAGTTTTCCATGTTAAAATACCTGCTTCAACTACAGTGTGTACTTAGTTTTGTTTTCAAATAGTTGGTCTTAACTTTATCATTTCTCCAGCTCATGTCGGTTTTGTCCCAATCAGCAAAGTAGAAGTTGACAGTATTGTCCATGTGAAAGCCAAGGTGTCCAGGATTGTTTCTTTAACTGGTAAGCTCTTTTACTTTCAGTAAATTTAAATTGTCCCAATCACCCAACACTTCAAGGTTTTGACAGTATATGAACAGTAGCAATTTCTGCATCATTACTTTTGAAAATTAGCAACTGGCATTATTTGGATATATGTATGCGTTCAGGTCATGATGTATTTTACCAGTGATAACTTACTTCAGCTATGAGGATTCTTATATTAATTTAAATCTTCAGACACAGCATTGTACAACTATCAAGGTCAAGAACAGTCCAAAGTTGTCATTGGTAAGTGACACAAAAAATGGTAGAGTTGAAGTATCGTCTTTGAGGTGATCAATACAACATCAGTCTGTACCATGAAATTTTTTCATTGAAACAATGGCAGAGTTTGGTCATGACATGATACTCTAGCAATATTGAAGAATTTGTAGAAATGAAATCAAATCTTTCGTTTGATGGAACTTTAAACGCTGCCATAACTTCTTTACAGTCTTGAAGGCCTGTCGACTGCCATTGAATGTGCACTCTGACCTCACTGAGTTTGTAATGCGATAGAAAAGGGAAGTTCATAAGATAATTAGATAGGGGCATTACAGTGTGCAGTTTATATTTTCACACTACGTACACAATGTTCTAGTGATTCAAAGATACTTGTAACAAGATTGTATGTTGGCCAATAATACACTCGGTATTTTAGATCTGAGTTGCAAACGTACTGATCATAAAACCAAATAGAAATGTATCTATTACATGATTACATCATAAATGTATCCATGTACGTGTACATAACATTCAAGGTGCCAGTTGGCCAGTGATGTCATTCATTATAATCATAGTGTACATTCTTTTCCACAATGGCAGTACTGGAAGACAACAAAAACACCATTGATTTGACTTTGTAAGTATCAAGTTGAAGTTCGCTTTATATCAAGCCAAATTGCGCTGATCGCAAATGATGTCACTGTTCTCTCTCATTAATATGCATAAATAAATATTTGTCCGCATTTTCCACATACACGATGAAAATAAAACCTGCGAGTGTTAGAATGGCAATTTAGCGTCGCACTTATTCGTATGAATTGATGACTGAGACTACAAGCAGCAACAACAGCCAAGCATACAACGACAAAATTTGTCCGAATTTCAGCATATTTGTCCAAAAGTCGCACGCGTGCAGCTGTATTTAGTAACAGACCCGAAATCGCGATCAACGCTATTCGGCAGAGAGACAGATTATGATACATGATGTATCCACACCGAAAGAAAGACGTGAGCACAAACATACAAACAGTTGGGGTACCTTGCAGTAAATTAGTCTGACTTTAATGACTTTGTACTTGCAAACTTGATGTGGTTGGTGGCATGCTGAGAAATTCAGTTGCTGCTCTTAATGTCTGTACTACGTAGATCAGAGTTCATTCACCTGACATTAATGTGGGGAAACATACATGTAAGGTGCTATGCATCCAACACGTAAATGTGATACCCTGTATGTTGACCTGTACATCACTTCAACATACTGTGAAGTCAACATACTGGTACTTCAACCAAGAAGTTTCAAAATTCACAAAATCAACCAAACCTTGACAATGTGAGCATTGCATCATTTTCAATGATCATTTCTAATTTTCATCCTTTCATTCGTTTGTAAGATGGGGGAATGCATGGCATTGGAAAAGCAAGATAGAAAAGAGTGTCGGTCATTTCTGCAGGTTTTACCTTCTACAAGTAAAGTACAGCCCAGCTAAAGGTATTTCATTGATAGTTCTTTTGATATTTGATAAGACATATACAGGGTCCATATGCTCCTTGAAAGTCATTGAGAATGACTTTGATTCCTGGAAAGTCCCGTAAAATGGTACATAAAAATAATAAATTGTAAAATTTAAACCTGGAAAATGGTATTTTGGACCTCAAAAAGTCTTTGAAAATTGCTGGAAAACTGCTTTGAAAATTGCCTTGAAAGTCCTGGAATTTGAGTAGATGGACTTTGCAAAGATACTACTAAGCATTGATCAACTTCCATTCAAATACCAATTATCACAAACGATGCTTTCTAAAATTCTATTCACTCAGATTAAGTTATTATACCTTTCCTTTTAAACACTGAAGATACATCACAATACTAAATTAAATTAAATACTGAAATGAGCTATAACAGTACTAACTCTAGTTTTGAAGTGGTATAGGATTTTCATCATGAAATTTGTGTACAGATGTTATACCATACCAGGGAACATTGCTTTAAATGGTAGTTTCAGAGATTCACATCTAGCCCTATTTGTCTCTTGGTTTGGTTCAAATCTTGAAAAAGTGCCATACTTGCAGCTAGAATAGATATAAAATTCTCCTAGCACATTTCAATATGCTTGACAGAATGCATTTGATAGTTTTCGATGTTAACATAATGTATATTCTTGTTTATAAGAAAGGTATGGCATTTGAGAACACAGAAGCAAAATTCAGTACCATTTCTGAATGTTGGATACTTCCATTGGCCCTTTTTAGAGAAATTAACATTTACTATCATCCAATGTGCTAATTACCATGGTAGATCAGTATCTAAATCAAGAACATGATCTGTGCATTTCCAATATCTTGATTTGGGATCACAATCAGTTGAAGAGCTGACAAATTGTGTGAAAGAACAAATGTATGTTCCTCGAATATTGAAGCAATATTTTTAATATTAAACTACCTTTTATTTTAATCTCAAAATTAAAATCAGATTTTTTCCACTCCTACAGTATGTTAACTTTCATCGTCTGCTACAAATTTCACATTCAGAGGCTAGTCATATCCTTAACAGACATCAGTGTCAGTAATACAATCACATACTTTGTAACGTAACCAAAAATTTTCATTTTTCAACAGGATGTCTTGAGTTTCATACAACTCCAAATTCCAGATATGAAGTGTGTTCTTTACTGGAAGACAACCAGACTGACCAGACGACACAGCCAATATCACCGTCATCAATCAGAGAAATCATTGTCAGTAAATTCACAGGTTGATAACAAACTTAAATTCTGTTTTGTGTAATCAATATGATTTCTAATTTTCATTTACTAATAGTCAGTGTCATTGTCTGGCTCAGTTTGTGTTTATATTTGTACTCTTGTTTCAAGCCAGACAAGGTATTTTTTATCCTTCTGCCACTTTCTGATTACAGTGCACTGTGTATCCTGTGTCAGGTAGTGTTCACGCTATGTTCCAAATATATATTTTAACTTTGGTCCCTGAACAGAAGGACCATTATTTAAAAGACTGTAAAATGCTTGTTGGTGCACAAAGATGCCTCATACTGACTTCAGCATAAGAAATCATGGTCCTTTGTGTGAGTTGTATATCTGCTCCACATTGAATAGTTTACAGTTATGACTCCAGACTGATACAAATATTTTCTAACATTGATTGTAGGTCTGGCTCAGGTCAATGTCAAGGTGAAAAACATCAGGTATTGTATTGGCTCTTTGTCAGAGCTGCTCATCTGGAAGTTGTCCTACAAGGCATGCAGAGAACAGCAATTCAGAAACTTGATTCAGCCAATGATTTTATTTCACTACACTTTCATTGCAGCCTGTTCGATGTAATATCTGTTTGGTCAGGAAATGCTTTTTACTGCAAGAAGAGATATATAAAAAAAATGTGCAAAATTTTACCATGACTATCCTGCAAAGAAAGTGATGATATTTTATGTGGAAATGGCCCACTGTTTCCTCAAACAATGAATGAACAGTTAAAAACAATAGAGCTTTTTTATGTCAACTTGTGTGACGGTTAAAATTCTTGTAAGTTTTGGTTCACAAAAATTAACAGAAGTTCACTATGACCAAACAGTTGGAAGAAACCTTACATACAGCTGTAAAATGAACCAAAATATGTATTTTGCATGTAATAGTCAAAAGGTACACAAATAAGATTATGGCCAAGTAAATCAGACTACACATTTTTAATGTTGAGCTGCAGCTGTGCTCCAAAGTCCATACATAGCTGTATTTCTAGATACTCATACAGTACCTGTTTTCTTGTTCTGGCAGGTTGACTGCACTAGATGGTACATGTCTACAAGTCAGTGACAGTGATAGTGCAGAGGACTTGGTGAGTTTTTAGAATTGGGATACACAGGATGTACCCAGCAGACGGACACAAACTGTAAAATTGCTCAAAATCAGAAATCTTTGTAATTAAAGATTGCCCAAAGGAGTGTGTCACATGTTTTAGAGAATGATAGTTTATGATCAGAAATATTTTTTTTTGTATAATTTTTCACAAATAAGATTCTGTGTTTCAACATGCTGTGGACTCAATTTTCGAATCCCAAACATCAACATACTTTTCATTTCATTCATTTTAGACAAAGCATTAGTACTCAATAGTAATAACCCTTCAACAGTATCATTCTTCTATCATTGAAATGAAAAACAGCATTGGTTTGCATTAGCTCCAGTCATGAGTGAAAGTTTACACATATTGCATTTGACATTGACCTCTTTTACTCTGGATAGGTCAAAATGTTGAGTAGAACACAGTACACTGGATGTAAGCACTGTAAAGCCCAACTCACTCAGGTAATGTACACTATACCATGCTATGTTGTGGGATAGTATGTTTTATGCATGATTTTCTGACCGATTGAGTACATCATTGTCTTCATACAGTGTAGGAAGATCCAAACTCCATCAGATATAACCCAGTCTTTGGTGACAAATATTGTAACAGAGTACAATATTATCGACTTATCAACAGAGCATCTCTTTCTACATGAATTCAAATAATTTTATGGTATTTCTTGTCATAAGCATTTGTGATTGTCAAAGTGCTCACCATTTAGACAATTTGTAGTTGTCATATGGCTTGTATCTCACAAGGCACTTCAGCCTATTAGAAATGAGTTTTCTTCCCTGGTGGCATTTTCTGCAGTCTTGGACTGGTTCCAAGCAGTTGGATGTCCTAGATTGTGTTTTCAGTGGCTTTGCACACCTCGATCCATTTTTGGAAGGGGAAAACTGAAAAAAGAGAGTGTATCTGAGTCTTGTTCTGTGCGTATGAGCAGTTTTCTATTTCATATGCAATGAGACCTTTTTGAAAGATAATTGTGTGCATTCTATATCAGACATTCATTTGATAGACTTTCATGAACTTGTGTGTAGGAGACTGTCAGGGCTTCTGTCAATGACAATGGAGTAATATAATGATTATGAAACAATTAAAGTTGTGAACAACTCAGAAGTTATTGACTTTCTATTCTTCCATATCAATTTATACTCTCTTGCTGTCATTAGCAGCTGATTTTTTTTTGAAAAGTGCCATTCAATTTGTCAAGATTGCAAACACCAGACACTTCTATATGATTTTTTACATTGTTTCTGAGTTAATTCATCATTCTTACATTCTGAGACCACTCATACTTTGGTTGCTAACACAGAAATGGCAACTGTCCAACTTAAAAGTGAGAAGTGAGATACATTTCCTGAAAATGTCATGTGAGGGCAGTCTTCAATCACACTGACAATTTCAACATACAGGTAGCGGTAACCATTTACCACTTACAGATATAAACACTGCTCATTCTAAATTTAAGAAGACAAAAACTTGTTGCTTGTATTCAGTCACAGCTATGCAAGGTTGAGAAAGCTTATTTTCCTAAACATTTTCTTTAATTGGCTTTGAAGATATGTTACAGTGCAGATATTAACTCAGGGGGAAAAAAGAACATTTTCAATTTTCACAAAAAATAAGCCGGCGAAAACTTCATTTATGCAAAAAGCTTCAAATTAAACCCCCACAAGTGGTAGACCAAATACATATTGCAAAAATTTGAGAGTCAGAAGATCTGTCCCTGAGGTGTGTTCTACCATAACAGAATGTAGGCGGAGCCTCCCTTTAAAAGGGGGCCAACCTATGGCGGCGTTCATTGTGTAAGTGGACACCAAACATGTAACATGAGGGCACACGCTCCAGAAAATGCCACTTTTTAGTTTTTTCCGACCGCAAAAATGCTGACAGACTGCCAAGCGGTCAGCACGAAGCTGCTGCCGATCGAACTCAGTGGTTATATTCATATTCTAACGTGACTGGAAGACGTTTTTAAGGAAATTCGAGTGTGGTGCTGGGGAATAAATGACCATTGGCAATTTGAACCGACCGTCAATCAAACGGTTATATAAGCTCTGTTTGCAGGATTAGCAAAAGGTGACAAAAGGTTGAAATCAGTTTGTGTAATTAATGTTATAGAAATCAAACATCATACTGGCCATGTGTTTGACTGGGAGGAGAACTCCACTAATGCAAGAACCAGGGATTGAAAAGTGCGGCTTTAAAGGCAGGGGGAGCCTATAAATACCCCCTATCTCCCTGGGGATTCATAATCCAACATGAGTGGCACATGGTAACAACGTCAACGAATGCTCCCGAAAATCTGGATCTTTCAACAACCATGGTGTAAATTAAAGCACTGTTCCAACATATTACGTTTTGTGAATACTTGTGGCATCACCCTGTTGGCGAAATTCTCTCATTTTTTCCATTTTAAGTTGATTTTTTATGCCAAAACTGCTTCGATGCTGTGTTCGAAGCGTCCAACGAACAATAGATGAAAGCATTCAAACAGCTGCCAATCACGAGGGGACGCGCAAAGGTGCAAACGATCAAACATTTGTTGTGTACATCGGATCGATTACGATGTCAACAATGAATAAACGATTCTTACTACTGAACGAAAAAACTTGACCAACGGTTACTGAACACGCGCCTCAATGAATTCAGACACAAACGGACTACTTCACGGTTTCAAGCAGATTGCCTCTCCCTTTTTGTTCGTTGATATGTGTACCTGTAGGCCTATGAATGGGTGATGTGTGTTGACCTGCAGTACGATATTTTACGATAGATCGCCTTTGGAAGTATGTTGTGGCATAGCCCTGCGTACGATGACGTGTATTCCCGGCGTTATACGGCCTCCCACCACAGCTCTGCTGATTACCATGGACAAAACCGGCAACATGCGGATCCAATTTGGACGGAGCACGAAAAACTACTTTCTAACTGTTTTCCGCCGAAATCAACTCGATTCCGATCTACATGTATGCAGCCTACCCAAACCACTCAACCGCTCACAGACTGCGAAAAAAAATGCTCTCGTGACATCCAAAACCGTTGTTTGCTCGCGATGCACGGTCAATGGCTCATGCAGTGGACGGGCATTGGATACGTTCATGCCACGATTACATGTATACAGGTGCCCATGAGCTTCATTATTTCCTGTAGGGTCGGGGCGATGAAACTAAATCGTGATTGATTCATCTCTGTCGGATTTGACCAAAAGAGACACTTGACATAGATTATAGCATCAAATGTTGACCGTTCAGACTGAAACATGATAAAAGATCTGAAGATCGCCGTGATCGGTGATGTCGTTCTTCTCTATACGTTTTTCTGAGCTAGTTTTTTACTAAATTGTTCGAGTATTAGCCGACGTTTTTTTGAAAACTTCATCAACTTTTCTTTCCCACCAGGGCACAACATACCTTTTTTACTTTCATGGTAACCTAGGATGAATTAAATCGCAGATTAATAGACTCTTATGTTCTTCCTCGATTGTCTGTGACTGATTTTGCTATCTCCATATCGATATTGCGTTCGCACTCGGGTGTCTTGAAACTTACGTCATTCACTGAAATAGTTTTCGGACAAACTCAAGAAATTCGACAACTACTAACGAATAGTCGGCAAAATTTACAGAGACAAGCAATAATAATTATGGTCATTTTACCGTCTTTTTTACCATTTTTGCCGTCTTTAGATAAGCGGACTCGTTTGACGGAAGCAGTATATAACGATCTGAGTTCCCATATTTTTACCCTACCGTGTGAGTGTAGTATTCGAATGAGTGAGATCATAATCTTACGCTGTTCCGAGTGGTCTGGAGATTTTTTATAATATACAATAAATTGACCTTATCAAAATTATTGTTTTACATTGCTTGGATATTGATACTTTTCTGTACGTTTTGACTGTTGATTTGAAGTCTTTTGATTCTCCATTGGCAGCAGCACATGTACGGTTACAACCGCCATGTGATGACCAGAGTGTGATTGTAAAGTTGTCGGGAAGTTGTTCAGAAGAAAAATCATTTTGTATTTAGAGGCTTCAGTTCGGGATTTTTCAAGATAAACAAATCATTATACATTTCCTACGTCTTTGAAACGGGGATTACGGTAATGTGATGAATGTGATGAAAATTTTGTGAACGTCTTTGCAATGTGTTCCCACGATGAGTGTGAACTGATTCTTTGTTAGTAAAAATCGTCAGAAATGGTCCAGTGACCGTGATAAAATAAACACAGATGCAAAACCATTGCGAGGAAGATAGTAAGAAATTCACATTGCAATATTTGCTGTCGTATTTCTCAGCAGGAATAATCAATTTTTACACGTTGTGTATAAGATCAGCAAGCAGGTGTTCGGCGGTCAATTGCTTCTATCATAATGATCTTGATCACAGCTATTTGGCGAGAAGACAGCGGGTACTTATAATCTCGCAAAATTATTGATATCATGTCTTTGTGTTGAAAATTTCGATCGGAGGCAGCTCAAATCAACAGCCGTGATATATTCGGAATCGTGTTCTCACTGGACACCGAACTACCTGCTATCAACAGTACGTTATGTACCATCGGCGGTAACACATTGGTCGTAATCTTGTCTAATTCTGCCCCGCCGTTTGTACAGTCCAGAAATTTCAAAGCTATAGATTTTTTCACCCTGACATATAATACAGCGACCTTGCACACTAATGATCATTCCACTGTTTCTGTTGGGGTTTGTTGGTTTTTTAATTTGCTCCGTGGCCCCGGTAAGATTTTTTCAACACGATACACAGTTTGAAATTTTTTCAAGGTAAATTTAGTATATTCCCAGTTTGTGGGGTAAAGTTTTCTGGAGTGAAAGTTTGAGTTGACGCTGATAGAGTAGACGTCGAGCCCAGCATAGTTGACTGGGACCCGGTCGGTTTGGGGTCGTTTAGTCCAGAAACCTGCAGCAGAGTTCATATGATCACCGTTCGGCATTTGGGTGATTTTTTGGTCAAAGTAATGCAGTAACAATGTACGCCAGATTTTTTGTGTTGTTTTTGTCACAACTGTCATGTGCGTATACGGACGGTTTTCGATTAAAAATGGTAGTAATATCCAGTGCTCGTAAATGCGTGCAAAATTTATTCAGTGACTGTTTACGCAGCAGTCGTAAATACGACTAGGATTTACCACTACGTAACAACTGTAAACACAGCATCAATAGTCCATACGAAAATTTTGTGCTGAATCGAGGGAGATAACAATTGCGGTAGAAAAGGTCAGTCCATCATCCGTCAAAGTTGTTGATCGAAAAATCTTCACTGAGCGCCAACTACATGAGTGGCTGTTATAGTTGTACACGTAGTTCTGTGGGCTTTCCGCTGTCACTTGTTACGAGCTATGTTCCAAGTGCGTCAAGCTACGAATATTGTCATGTACTGAGTTACAGAAATCGGTGAAGTACTGGGTACATTGATTTTGTTCAAAACCACTGCCTGTTTGTTCCTCGTGTTGTTTTTTGTGTCCCTAAC
Organism: Ptychodera flava; assembly: GCF_041260155.1. Lineage (NCBI taxonomy): Eukaryota > Metazoa > Hemichordata > Enteropneusta > Ptychoderidae > Ptychodera > Ptychodera flava. Next base: position 10,437,783 of record NC_091948.1, read on the forward strand.
GTCGACTGGCTGAATGTGAACTGCAAGTTTTTTAGTCCCCACGGACACCGTCCGGGGGGACTTATAGGTTTGGTCATGTCCGTGCGTGCGTGCGTGTGTGCGTCCGTCCGTGCGTCCGTCCGTTCACGCAGATATCTCAGAGACGCCTGGAGCGATTTCGTTCAAACTTGGTACAAGGATAGTACCTTACCTCATACAGATGCACATCGATTTGTTTCACAATGCGATCAAATTTGGCCGTGTTAGAGGACTTTTTAGTTTTCACCTCTATAGACTCCCATGTATAAGGCAGTCCATAGACTTCCATGTATAAGGCAGTCCATAGACTCCCATGTATAAGGCAGTCCATAGACTCCCATGTATAAGGCAGTCCATAGACTCCCATGTATAAGGCAGTCCATAGACTCCCATGTATAAGGCAGTCCATAGACTCCCATGTATAAGGCCAAGAAAAATAAAAATTTAGTTTCTCATGGTATTCATATTGCAAAAAGGATGCAGTTACACAGTTTTTAGTCCCCAAAGATAAAGTCAAGGGGGCTTTTAGATTGGGTCATGACCGTCCGTGAGTCCATCCATGAATCCATCTGTTCACACAGATATGTCAGACATTTTGACAAAATGTCACGTGACCTCGGTGACCTTTGACCTCAAATATACATATTTGTCCATAACTCAGGAACCAGAAGTCTTAAACCTTTCATATATGGTATGATGGGACACCCTATGACACCACATATTGTACCTCATTAATTATGTGCATATCTAATTTTGAGTGAGCCAATAGAGCTAGAGGTCTGATTTTTGTATATATGGATAACCTAGCAATAAAATTTTTTTGACAAAATGTCACGTGACTCAAATATACATATTTGTGCATAACTCAGTAACCACAAGTGCTACATCCTTCATATTTGGTATGATGGGACACCTTATGACGCCACATATTGTACCTCATCAATTATGCACATATCTAATTTTGAGCGAGCCAATAGAGCTAGAGGTCTGATTTTTGGTATATAGGGATAACTTAGCACTACAATTTTTTTGACAAAATGTCATGTGACCTCGGTGACCTTTGACCTCAAATATACATATTTGTCCATAACTCAGGAACCACAAGTGGTACACCCTTCATATATGGTATGACGGGACACCTTATTACGCCACATATTGTACCTCATCAATTATGCGCATGTCTAATTTTGAGCGAGCCAATAGAGCTAGAGGTCTGATTTTTGGTATATAGGGATAACTTAGCAATACAATTTTTTTGACAAAATGTCATGTGACCTCGGTGACCTTTGACCTCAAATATACATATTTGTCCATAACTCAGGAACCACAAGTGGTACACCCTTCATATATGGTATGATGGGAGACCTTATGATGCTTCATACTGTACCTCATTAATTATGCATATATCTAATTCTGAGCAAACCCATAGAGCTGGATGTCTGTCATACATATGCACATAGATTTGTTCTGTGATAAGATCCAATAAGGCCGCCATGTGGCCATTTTATTAGGATTCTTTCATGTCCTGAACTACAGCTCAGACATGTATCAAGCGAATTTATTAAAGAGGATTTTTATCACAGACCTAATGAAGAGGACTCTATCCTCTCTGAGGACCTGTAATCAAAGTACCCATTAACAAGTGGGGACTGTGTCATCAACGATGACTTGTTGCTCATGTGTTGACACACGTGGGCATATGTCGCAGCGATGTCTGTCTGTCTGTCTGTCTGTCTGTCTGTCTGTCTGTCTGTCTGTGTACTCAATATCTCAAAAACGGCTCATCAGATCAGAATCAAATCTGGTATATAGATTCAGTTTGCAAATGGCAAGAACTGATTAGTTTTTGGTGGGTGTGGCTTGCTTACTTTTTGCTCATTTGCATAATTAATGATTTTAGAAAAACTGATATATATTGACAACGACTGCACACAATTTGATGAGATTCGCTACAAATGTTGATCACACCAAGATATATCAGCTTTGAAAGATATTAAGGGGTGACCTGAAAGATAATTACTAATTTGCATGTTTAATGAAATTTCCTAATTAGGAGTATATATCTGGATTTACTTGATCAAAATTGACAAAACTTGGTATGCATATTGAAGATACTATGATTTAACGTTATTGAAAGTCATTAAGCATTTTACTTCATCCAAATCCTAATTTGCATATTTAATGACCTTTTGAAATTAAGGCTATATATTTGAAGTTACATGACCAAAATTGATGAAACTTGCTTTGTACATTAAAGATACTATGATAGAATATGATTAAATGTCATTAAGCATTTTTACATCAGCCAATTCCTAATTTGCATATTTTATGAACTTTCCTAATTAGGGGTATTTATCTGAATTGACGAGACCAAAGTTGATGAAACTGGCTATGTACATTAAAGATACTATAATAGAACATTATTGACAGTCATTAAGCATTTGAAGTTTAGCAAATTCCTTATTTGCATATTTAATGAACTTTCATAATCAGGGATATTTTTCTGTATTGACAAGACCAAAGTTGACGAAACTTGCTATGTACATTAAAGATACTATGATACGACATTATTGAAAGTCATTAAGCATTTTTACTTCATCCAGCTCCTAATTTGCATATTTAATGAATTTTTGAAATTAGGGATATATATTTGAATTTACATGACCAAAATTGATGAAACTTGCTATGTACATAAGATACTATTACGTAGGCTAACTTTATGAAAAGCATTAAGCATTTTTGCTTCAGCCTATTCCTAATTTGTGTATTTAATGAACTTTCCTAATTAGGGATATATACTTGGATTTATTTGATCAAAATTGGCATAACATGCTATGTACATTGATGATTATACCAGGTTATATCAATATTGGAAGTCATTTTGCATTTAAGTTTTCATGTCAGCTTATTTATAGTTTGAATATCTAATGAGCTTTCAAAGTTTGGAATATATAGTTTGAAGGACTTGACCAAAGGCAATTACACTTGCTATATAAAGTGGTGATACAATGACAGCAGTCAAAGAAATTAATATTTTTTTCAGCTAATTACATATTTCAATACTTAATGACCTATAGAGTTAATCTGTGGTGAATTATGTTCATTATGTTGATCATAATACTTTCAATGAAGTTGCAAACATGTGGCAAAGATTCAAATTTACACATAGCTGCAATATATAATGAAACACGTGAGCATTTACAGTTCATATCTGGTTAGGACATGCATATACATGCCAGCTATCATCCATCGGGGAAGTAAGTTTGGCTCATGGATTTTTATTCATTATAGCAATTTAAATTCTAAAAGTCATGTCATTGTGATGAAGAAATCCATTTAGTCATATATTTGAACATTATATATCTAGATTTTTTGAACATTATATATCTAGATTGAACATGATATATCTAGATTGAACATTATATATCTAGATTTTTTGAACATTATATATCTAGATTGAACATATATATATCTAGATTTAAAATATTACTGTGTAACACACTGCTTTTTGTTTTCTAATTCATTCATTTTTCCCCTCAAGAGCACAGTTTCCTTCATTGTATGAAACAGTAAAATCAATGATTTTGTTCGACAGTAGAATCATAAACCGAAGAAAAAGGATGTACCATGTACATCAATAATTAAATTGGTTTCCTTGTTCATACAAGCAGTGAGACAATTTCATTCAAAAGAATATTTAGTCATCTGGTCACGCTGATTTCTTCCTTCTCAGAACAGCTTATCGTACAAGTTTTGTGATTTGGCAAGAGAAAATAATAAACTTCTTCATATTTTTGCAGGGCAAGACAGAAGAGCCTGCTGGCAAACTTATTTGAAATTATTCTTTACAACTTAGCAAATTTCCAAACAATTTTATTACATTTTATTGTTCATGCCAAGTCACTGTAAATTCATATCACCTTAGATGAAAACAAACATTGAGTGATATTCATGACAAAACTATTGAATGTGTAATTGAACAAGAAGAATACATTCACTTAATACATGTTTTATGCACTAATAAAGATTGCAGTGCTGAAGAATTTTGATTTTGCTGCATTTTCAAATAAAAATTGAAAATTGGAAAACGTAAACATGGCTAATCCATGGAATAATTCTTTAATTCCCCTAGTTTGATATTTTTCTGTTTCCCTATATAAATATCTAAACTGTAGCCTTTGGCTATCTTTTGTACAAGTTAATGGCAGCACTTCTCCAACCAGCAATCTTACAAAGCTGATTATCCGTTTTAAACTTTTAACACATATGGTTACAGCATGCTAGCAAACAGCATTGTGTTTTTACAATAGTCAAGCATACAATATGGGTTTTCAATTATTGCAGAAAAATTGACAATATTGTGTGGGAATTGTATGAATTATAAAAAAAATGGCTGCTTTCTCTATGATATTCAGACAATGTGTCACATCAATGGAAAAGACGGGCAGTGCTATAGAAATAGTCATTGAAGCATTTTATTTTTCCAAACAGGATGCAAATGGCATATTTACAATGTGTTCACAATGTGTACCTGCAGTCAACTGTACAGAATCATCACTCAGCCAATGTTTCAGGTATGTTTTTTAGCTACTATAGACCATAGTCTATAGAAGCTATTGGGATGGGTATCCGTCCGGCGTCCGTCGTCAGTCTGTATGTATGTATGTATGTATGTATGTATGTATGTATGTCCGTTTGTGAGGCGTCCGTCCACTCAAATATCTTGAGAACCGCTGTACTTACTGATTTGATATTTGTTGTGTAGATGAAAAATATGATTTTGAGAAACTGTTTTTTTTAATTTTTTGATATTGTTGAAAATAGGCAAATTGATGCCAAAAAAGGTGTTTTTGGTAAAAAATCTTCTTCTTCATAACCGCTGGTCAGACAGCTTTGTTATTTGGTATACAGGTCCCTAGGGGTAACCCAACTTAGATTTGTTCAAATTGTGATGAAATATGCAAATGTGTATTTTTAAGGAATTTTTTTGTTGTTTTTGGTCAAATTTGACTTACATTGTATGTAATTCTTGTACTGTGTAAACCCTATCAATTCACCCAGAAAAAAAATAATTAATATGATTTTAAATAATTGAATTAATTAGGAAATCATCAAAGCCAAAATTATTTAGTGTAGAATTATCAGAAAGTTCAACTTTTATTGACAGTTCATAGTGAAATGCTTACCATCTTGGAGGATTAAAACATGTAAAGGCAACTTTCCTGAATCCCAACTTTGACATATTCTGAACCGTCATTATTGTGCCCTGTATGTTATCTAAAAGAAATTGCTCAAAATAGTCAATAGAGATAGAGATAGAGAAAGTTCTAATTTCCATTTATGGTTGACTTGGTAAGGATAAAATAAAATTACTTTTTGAGGAAAAAAATAGAGTGGTCAATTAAAAGAGTGGTCAAAGTGATAGGGTTTTTATGGTAAAGCTGGGATGTAAGATTCCTCATGTGCTATTTATAGCAATTATCAATCTGTGTAAACAGTGCAATGAAAGTTACATGATTCCTTATAATGCTTTTGATGACCTTGAAGTTCTTAAGTTTCAAACATTTGTCTCTTCAGTGTGCTTTCTCTGAGTATGTACAGTCTCAACTTATTCAACAGAACTCACTTACAATGTTAATCAAAGATATCCACCTTCTTCATCAGTACATGTGTCACAAAGGTTATTCTCTACATAACACAGCAGAGCTCTGTCAACTGTTGAGTTGCTTGTTCTTTCAAAACCGCTGGTCAGACAGCTTTAATATTGGTTTACAAGTCCCTAGGATGACCTAAGTGAGATAATTTCATACAGTTAGGAAATACTTAATTTTGTATCCATGTCTATAGTAGCTTCAGGAACTTTGGCCCTATGTTTATTTTATGCTATTCTACATTGCAGTATTGTGTCTTCTCATCGTCCATTTGTAGTGTAAACTCTTGCAATAGCACTGTTTGCTGATACAGGTTTGCTTACTAAATATAGCTGCACACATGCAACATCGAACACTTCTGCTTAAAATGTGGTAAATTTTTACATCCGGTTGTTGCAGCATGTAGTCTGAGCCATTATCATGTCTTTCTAGTGTGAACTATAACATTAGCTGTCACTGATTAAGTTGTAGTTTTGCCGTTCTTCAATGAGTAAAGTCCAGACTTGTAATCTAAATTTGCAGACAAATATATTACAATGACATAATTTGCAATTGGGTTTCCTGTAAATAACTAAAATTCCAAGGAGAAAGTTCACATGAGATTATCAACTTGATTCTAATTTCAATTTTGTGTTGGGGTTCAAATACTGGTTTGTTTTTACTTTCTTAGTTCCAAAACCTCTTGGCACATTCAGATCATAGCTGTTTAACGACTATAAAATTCAACAGATTAAAATTTTGTAGCATTCCAGGGACAAGAATAAAAGTACTTTGATTAACAGCACCACAAACTTTATGTACCTTAAATCATATTTTACAACATGGATTTTTTTGAATATTTTTACATTGATAATTATGCAAGCTAATTGAGATGTTTGTTTCAATTCAACAGAACTATGGTTTTCAACATTGTCCAAGAAGACTACTCTTTGGATTGTGAAGTTTCTCCAACATGTATCAGTAAGGTAAGTTTGAAAAGTGAATATAGTGCAGTACTTTATGAATAGTTTTATTAGGATTCCATTTGTCAATTATAATATTTTTAGTGTCTTTGTCATAGATGGTCAGACAAGTAAAGAGTAAACAAACAAACAAACAGAGTTTATTTTTGTTGTGGAGTGCTATGCTGCCATTGTCTGTCATGACATCACATTGATTATTTTTGGTGTATCTTGTCATCAGGAAATCCTTGGTTTTGTCTCCAGCAACCTAAAGTTTACTGTGAGCTCTGATGGAGTGACTTCAAGCAAGGTAGGTCTGAAACTTATCACATTTCTGATGGCAATATTGGAAGTGATGTAGAGGTGATATATTGTTCTGAACAGTGACCTGACTTCATGTCCGCACAGAGCACCAATATGTCAGTGGTTATAACCATCAGGTCTTTTGATTACAGCTGTCTGCTTCATTGCCAAATTTAATCAACTCACAGCATATGCAGATACAGATGGTTCCACACTGTACTGTAATCAAACAAAAATTTGCATATCTTTATCAGGTGGCATCAGTTCTATTCATATTGTAGCTGTAGTACCCAAATTACTCGCAGCACAATTTGACCATCTTACTCTGATAATATCTCATATTTACCGGATGTCTCATGTCTAGTGAGTACAATATAGCTGACAGTCAATTTTGAAGACATAGTTTTGACATTCATGGTAATTTACAGCTATAATTGAATTCATCATACATTGAATACAAGCATAGCTTTTTCTTTTTAATTTCAGCTGTGTACAGAAAGACTTGCTCAATTCTGTTTCCACATACTTCAACCATCGACACACATGAGATGTATTCTACATTGCTACACGTCATTGGATGAAAACAGCGTTGCCCTAGAAAGATCATTTCGTTTGCACAAAGTAATCAATATTCAAGAGCCCAGCAACATGTAGAGCAGTGACAGTCAACTACGGATTGCTGAATTACCAGATTTGAAATACTGCTGCGGATTCATTTTTGGTATACTGATAGTGATAGATTGTCTGCCAATAGCCTCAGAGTTGTCACCCATTGGTTGTACTGTATCCAGTACATCAGCAGAAGATCAGTAGTTCTGTCAAGTTCCTCTTGACCTTGACATTTCTTCCAACTTCACAGTACTATCACGTAGCATACTGTTATTTTAGATATAGTTGATTTGATCCCTGCACATGACATACCGTATATTCAACTCATGTTATGTGGATCTATACGGAGCCGTAATTTTCCGTGATGATCTTGACACAGGGTTTGACACTCTAGTCTCTAGCTGCAGAAAATTAGAGCACTCTTTAAGTTTTTAAAGAAATTTTTCCAGAAGGTGAGGTATAATATACTATTTTCAAAAGAGATGGTGCAATCAGAAATACTGGTAGTTTCTGATGGTGCAATATTTTTACGACACAAAACAACATGCACGACTTTTGTTAACCACAAGTGATTTTCCAAGATTTGCAATTTTGCCATGATTTTCCAGGATTGTTTACATTTTGGAACAATTGATGAGAGTAAACACCTTGCAATAGTATTGCACAGCGATGTTATTCATATCATTTACTCAAAAAAGGCTGATGTTGGATTTATTTCCCAATAAAATATTTTTTAAATCAAACTGTAACGCATTCCAATAACTTGTCATTACCAATTAATTTAAAGATAGTACAATCTATCTTGAGTAAAATACCTTCTGTTGTGCAAATAATCACATGAATCATTACCAGTCGACCTGTTTCATTGTCTCTCGTCTGAGTGAGATTGGATTAGCATTAAAAAGACTGAAAGGAATGATCAACAACACAAAGTCAGCCATGATTCAAAACCAAGGGGAAAAGTCATTTTATTCACAGGATGTAGATGAATAAAGTTGAAGAGGATGACAAGATATCTCAGAAAGTGAAGACTCGTATAAATTGACAGCATGCAAAAGTTATCAGTGTCCAAGACAGTAAATTATGGTTACATTGTTACAGACTCTGCTAAAATAACAGTGTCTCCTGTGCAGATATGACATAGAAGTCTGGGAAATATGTAAATAAATGTCTCATTAATGCAAAGAATATTTTATGAACTGAAAAATTCTGAGTTTTTGATATATTGGCGTAAGTGTTGGTGTACAGTCCTTACTTCGTATGTTGGTTACTTTTTGTGGCGCCACACTCTTCTGTAGGTACATATATTTGGTCTACTCTTTGGTCAAAATAATTGTTTCGTTTCCTTACAACCTTGCGTTAAATTTGCCAGCCGCATATTCTGAAGGTCTCATCCCATTACACAGGGTGTACAAAATTTCTATCATGAATTTGAAAATCAATCATTGATACTCACTACTCAGAACAATGTACAGGTACTTTCTGACTACGCATGCACAACAGTGACAAACCTGTAACTCGGACACCAACATTTTCCAACTTTTTCAGCTCATTTTACAAACACCTTTTTTTTGAGGAATTATTTGTTGACATAAAATGTTCCATTCTGCAACTGTCAAAACTTAATCAGACAAGGTTGAATTCTCAGACTTGAAACACAGTGGTAAAGCAGAGCCTCTTACACATGAGCCAGAAGGATTGTAATGTCCTATGCCTTGCATTATTACACATACAACAGTCTCAACCTAATGTAGGAATATTTTTCGAAAATTGGAAAGTACCCTGTTTGCCTTTCTTTTTCTATGTGATCAAGTAGTTGGTTATTCAGTAAGTGTGCGAAGACAAGAGGAAAAAATTTCACACATGATGAATTCAAAAAGCAAAAACCGTCTGGGAGATACAACAGTCAGTTTATTTTGAATGTAGAACTCTACAGAAACAATACAAAAATGACAAGGTATGTCATCTTCTCTTTAACATCAGCTAAAGTCTGTTTTAACCTTTTTATCTTTATGCTGATATTCTGTCTCAACACTGCCCTCTGGAGATGTCTTGCTGTTTTCTAAAAGATTATTGACTGTGACATTGTCTCCATTGCCATCACACTGGTCACATTCACTGTTCAAATTCACCACTCTTTTCTCTGTGCTACAATCAGTTCTGTTGCTACTGGCACTGACTTTATCTGAAGAATCACTTCTTGGAGTATCATTCTGACTCAAGGGTTCAACAGATTTTTCTGATATGTCTTGATGTGAAGGCGTCGTCCCACTAGACTTCTTAGTTTGACAAACACTTTGTGGTGCAATCCCATCAACAATGTGATCACTGTCCTTGTCACTATTAACTAAATCACTTGATGTCCACTCTTGTCTTGTTTCACACTCCTGCCTTCCATCCACTTCTAATTCATGATCTGGTTCTGGCTGGGAGTTGCTGTTTTGTTGTGGTTTTGCATCCAGTTCTGGCTGGGAGTTGCTGTTTTGTTTTGGTTTCACATCTAGTTCTGGCTGGGAGTTGATGTTTTGTTGTGGTTTGATATCTAGTCCTGGATCAGACTTGATGACTGGCTGTGGTTCGGATTTAACCTCTGCTTCTGGCTCTGCTTTGATCACTGGATCTTTGAACGGCACTTTGATTGTTGGTACATGCTGTGACTTGAGAACCACAGACGGACCCCTGTACTCCGGTATTGATAGTCCCAGTTTTTGCATTAATTGGGTCATAATATCGTCTACGTAACCGTGGATCAAAACATCGGCCTTCTTGTCCTTGAGGGGAAAAAATATTGTTAGTGTAAAAACAGGAGTTAAGGTCATCACTACAGCCAATCTTGATGGCAGGGTGTTTAATCAAAACAGAACTTCTTTTTTCACCTCCAAAATTTACACAATGTCACATTCTGCAAGCATGTAGACGTTTTAAGTATACGTACATAAATTCATAAACAAATTTGTAAGTGGAAGAGCTATTGTAAATGGGTTTTGTTTAGCATAAAGCACCTACATTTTCATCGTATACTATTGTCTTTTTCATGAAACCCCTAAAATCCTATGCACAAGGACACAAAACAAAGAATTTAAAAACTTCAGCCTGAACACAGTCCCTCCACCCACAGACTGGTGGGTGGAGGAACTGTGGCCTGAATTAATGCACAAGTGTATTATCCATAAAGCAAGTCTGCAAAGATAAAGGAAAACAACTTTTAGTTGACATAAACATGCAAAGCATATACAATTTTCAACTTACGTGTTTGGTTGGCTGGAGGTTGCAGATAACAAGACGACCACCTTTCTTCTTACACAACAAGAGGAAGATTAGCACTGGGTACAATCTGTAGAGATGTGCCAAGACACAGAGACACATCTGCTTTCCTGTATACAACATATATTGAACATGTCCATGAGAACTTGGGCCAAAAGGAGAAATTTCAGCTTGCTATACAGTTGCAATAGCTACCAAAGAATGCAGTTATTCTCCATTCATTGACCATTTCCTATCAATTTTGATATAAGTTTCTATGCAATGGGTAGCAGACACTTTCACCAAAGTTCACTTCATTATCATGTGTACAGTTATACCACACTGAACCCGTTTCACCTTGGTCAAAATGAATGTACAATTTGCTGATGACCATCTGTGAAGAATATCAACCCATGCATTCATGTTCATACATGTGTCGATGCAACTGTAAAGGAAAGACAGGAAACTTCCTTAGCATAAAGTTGATCTGTAAAGAGGGATATTTAGGCATATAATACTTCACCTGGAATGTTCATCAGCTAAATACAAATCTCTTTCTGGCAAGGAATCTTCCCAGTCTAGTATGGTGTCACGTAATCTGCCTCTGTAAAAGCAGAGAAGAAATATTTCTGTCCGTTCCATGGAATAATTCAAATTTCATTAAATAACGATGCATGTACGCTAATAGGCATGATGAAATGATGACAGACGCAACCGTAAAGACACTTCTATGATGGAACGCTAATCCAAAGTGTTGGTTCTGTCAAATCAATTTGGGCAACCGATCACAAGATCCAATGCCTGCAAAATAGTAGAATCCCAATTAACGGTAAATTTCACGCTTTCTCAAGCCAATAAGAATGCGCACTAGCACTGGAGGAGAGGATCATAAATGAATGCGAGCAATATGGGGACGTACAACCTTGACAGTGAGTTGCTTCAGTAGCTGGCAGCAACTCAGATGCCATTTTGATTACTATGTGAGTGTCAATCTGCAGCCTAATATGCTGAAAAAGCCGTTTCTGATTGGTTGTGTACTCTACTTTGAAAAACATAGGGCCAATGATATGACACTGTGCTCCTCAGTGCATTTAGCGGTAGGGATGCAAGGAGAGGGGTTGGGGGAATGTTGCTGAGAAAGATGCAAAGGAAGGGTTGAAATGTGAAACTGTAATAAAATCTATCGTTTTTTTAGCAGTGAGCGTCCAGCTTGGTAAACATGCCATCTTGTACATGAAGGCAAGAACCATAATTTTCACATGTCCACCAAACTTGGAATTTGCATATGCATAGATCAACACAGATCATCCAAATTGATTTATCTGCAAGATTTTGTATGTTCCTTGCTACAAAATTCTGACTCAATTGAATTATAACAGGAAAATAAGCACGCATGATTGGACAGTGTGGACTGTGTATTGCATGCACTACATCTGCCGTGATGGTGGATTGCCAGACGACCACACTGCATCAAAGAACTGTAGTTTAAAACGAAAATATAATTCTAAACAAACTTTCTTCGCGTCATTGATAGCCTTGATTTTCTTTGGATATTGAATGGACACATTTATTAAAGACGTCACTTTAGCTTGTCATTGATGGTGAAATGATTTTTTGCAGAAACTTGATCGGTCCAGCCAAGTACACATGCTTACTCATAACAGCTAGCTGGACTGCGATGATCACAATATTGTTTTGTGATATTCCGATACAAAATTAAAATAATATTCTTAATATGTCGCATGACTATAAAGTTACAAATGTTTCCTTGGGTGTTGAAACATGTTAGCATAGTGTGAAACAAATCAACACACCAAACAGCAACGTTCATGTAAGAACAACCTGCTTGATTTCCATGGACTTTCTTTCTGGTCCGCCCATCACACTGGTATGTTTCCCCTCTAGCTACCGAAAATTCTTAGTAAAATTTCAAATTCAGTCTCAAAAGTTTTGAGTAAATTTCAAAATTGACTGTATTAATTAAATTGTCAGTTATCAACAAATTCCTTTTGTATGCCAATATAGCTCATCTCAGAACCGGACATACTTATATACACACAAGATTTGGCAACACCCTGACAATTAAATAATCTTCAACAGCACTGATTTACATTTACAAATTATTCTATGTGAAGTAATTCTTCAATTGCAGATACTATGATAGAAGAGTTCAGCACTGCCAAGATATGAGTATAGCACACTGAATTTTTAACCAGAGTTATGAAAATGACTGAACTGTGTCACAATAAGTTTCTTTTATTAAATCAATCATTTCATTTTTTCTAAGATTGTAGAGACTAAAGGTTAAGGATATTAGTAACTTTAAACCAGGAAAAAAATACCAATAAGTGGAAAGGATCAAAAGAAATCAACTTATTTATTTCTTTACATGTTACAAAACCAGAAAGTAACACATAATTCTAATTTAAGTGATTTAAGGCTAGTTTTACAAGCTTACTTGTCAATGTTTGATGATGAAAAGAAACAAAAAACCACGAATAAACCTCAAAAGCAACAAAATTCCAAGCATAACATTACACGATGGTTCAGAATGTTCATTTACAAAGTTCACTCAAAATGTACTTTGAAAACGATAGTATTTTGAGTGTCAAAATTTGACAGCTGTACCGCGGCTACTTACTAAAAGTCTGTTGAAAAAGAGTACTAAATATCGTTGTTTTTCAGGTCAACAAGTGATTGAATCAAAAACATGTGCAGGGATAGAAATACTTTTTTATTTCTATAGTGGCAAAAGTTTGCCACCGGATATAAAATCAGGTGGCAATTATGAAAAATCTGGTGGCAGTGTAACACATCATGTGATCGGTATAATACATTTTGTCATTGCCACATACTCATTCTAATTTATAAATTCTTGAAAATATGGTGAGTACATGTCACAAAAAGTCAACCGATAGCCTACTGCAGGCCTCGAAAAAAAATTTTCAAACTTACTAACCGTGGAACACGTGAATTTCATTTTTACTTGTCTGAAAGGAAAAATTACTTGCCCTAAACTTCTAATAACTGTACCTGTAATTTGTAACAGAGAGCAAGAGTTTGGCCCATATGAAGTGAATTAAAAGAGGGAAAAAACAGATTCAAACATGAACTACATGTACATCTCGTTAAAATGAAGGACTATTACCAAATCTGAAATGTAGCAGAATAAATGTGAGAATACTTTAGTCTTTTCTGTAGATTTGGCCATCTCGAAAACATCTTTGAATTTGGAATTTTTCCACAACCTAATCCAAATAAAAAATCTTTGCATAAGAGTAATAAGCTTGTGTGATTTACAATGTGCATGGCTGGCTGCTACTCTTTATTATCAAGCTGAGATCACAAACAACTGCTCTGCTGGTGGTAGTGTTTATCTTCCAATGCATTCGCACATGTACATCTGCAACCCTTTTACATGTTTGCTCACTGAGCACAGCAGTCTTCCAAAGTTTTATTTTGATAAATGTATTCGTCAAGAGAGCAGATTCAAGTTTCGTTTTCGTTACTCTACAGTGCAGATTTGTTTTCTGTAAGTGAGAGCCGATCCCTAACAACCAAGGTCACGTAATTTGAAACTGTCTGCATCTCACGCACAACCTTGCTGCAATGTGTGGCCTCCTTGGTCGACTGAGCCCGTTTCGACTACGATGTAAACTTGTACTTTTTCAACAGGGTGTTGATTTACGTTGAACAGTAAGCATTGCCGAGATCCATGGCTTCAAATAAGTTTGCATCCATTTACCAAGCACATGATGCAATTACACTATCGCGTGACATGTCAAGTGTACAAAAGCTGCTGTCATCGATATGGAGATTAGCCAATCACAACTTTGGATTCACGCTATGTTTTCATTCATGCCAAAATGTCGCAATTAGTTTGTTTTTGTTTTTGTTTTGCTAATGAGTTTTTCCGCCGTCAGACAACGCGTGTTCCTTCAGTGTTCCTTCCTTCAAGCCGTAGGATCGATGACATGATGACCCAAAATTTAGTGGCAGAAAAAAACCACCAGAAAAAAAATTTGGTGGCAGATTGACAGTTCTCGGTGATGGTGGCACCGATTATTTCGAACACTGATGTGTCATGCATGAAACAGTAAAACAACAACTGATAAATAAGTAACTTTTCTCAAGAGTAACTTGAAACGCCTCGCCTGAAAGAAAATTTCATCCCGTTTCACAGAAACTGACTGCGTATTTGAGCGCCACAGCAATGAACGGTCGGGGAATCCCCGCGAAAAATCACTCACACGTTTGTACTCGTCCAAAACATTGATTGTTCACTTTTTAGCTGCATGATTCAGCCTGCCAAAATATTTTTATTTTGTAGATAAATAATTGAATTTCTTACTTTTTTATTTCGTTTGTTAATGAAAAGTCATTTTAATATTTTTAGATGCTCTAAAAATTTCAAAACCAGCTAAAAAGTGACTATTTGGCCAACATTTAAACGAAAACAGGAAAACCAAGCTGGAATCATGGGCTATTTCTCTATGAATACTCTCAGTCTCTTTAAGCTTACGCATATTACTCTCGCCGATGCACGATTTTTGCATCGAAATTTTTCACTCATTTTCGTTGGTATGACTTTGAAACTCCAGGAAGCGATTGAGAAGAAAGGGTTAACTTCAATTATTGAGGTTTTTGCTGATAATTTGCCAAATTAAATGAGAAAAAACACTACGCAAATTTCCACACGCCTTTCATGTTCGTGTGGTACAACATGTGAACATGGAGGTAGTAGGAGACTGAGGTTTCTTGCACGGTTGTGCCGATGAAATGGGAAGCTGAAATTTTCGCTCGTAATTTTACAAACGAAATCGTAAATCCACTCAAAACTTCGTATTTTTTTGACATATTTGAAACCCATGAGGAACGTAATTCATTCTCCCCCTGCACAGTAAAAAGGAGATCGAAACGACATGCATGTCAGGACCAAACGCACGCATGATATTGTCCGTCAACATCCATTAATCTCGTAATTTACACTGACAGAACAAAAACAATATGATCGAGCATGGACGTTCTAACGTAAATGCATCATAGTCTATCGCATTTTCATGTAAGCCAATACACTCACACGTACGCTCGAAGTTCAATTATATGTCAATTCAACACGATCTGGTATTGTCGCTGATAGTGAGTGTGCAACGTGAATGGTATGCGTAGTCGTAGTCGTTAAATAACACTGATCACGTGGTGTGACAAAATAGTTTTACGGAAGTTGTTGACGGAAATGACGTCAATTCGCCTCTCCCAACTCTATAAGCTTCCTCAGTTACGTAACTTCGTCGCTAAAAACAGATTTCCTATGGCGCATGTTCAGATGTAGTGAGGGAAGGACCGTAGAAATAAAGACCGTAACACAAAGAGTAAAAGACCGTCCCATATCTACATCGGACTTTACATTGGAAATAATTTGAAAGTACTTTCTTAACAAATGATTTATGACCCTTACCTGCATCTACCCATGGATTTATTCCAGCTACAGAGATTTCCAGTCAATTTCAAACCTACTGTAGGAACTGGTTGATTTCTTACATACTGCCTGTAAGGAAAAAAATGACGGTAACACTACAGTTTACAATTTGCATCTCAATTTACAACTTGCAAAATTTGGCCGATTAATGGATTCGCCAAAGTCTTTTCTTTACCTGATAGCATCTCTGGAGTGATGTGTAATTTGTCATGTACGGCTGTATTGCTCCTTTTAACTTGTTCACCCCCAATTCCCTGTAAACAGGTCCACAGTCACTATTGAGAACAATGAGTTTGGGTCAAACCATTGCGGTGAAAGGGTTCAATATAGAATTCAGGGGTCACTCACTCACCGAAATTTCAATATAGCCTGATTTGTAAATTGTCCATACTTTATGGGACGATAAACTGAACCATGCTGATTTGTAAAATACAGTAAATATTAAAAGTTAATCACAATTGGGATCCTGTTTATAACTTACCTGCCACATTTATCACATTCTTCAATAAACATATTGCCATGTAATTCTGAAAAATGGTCTCTGAAAGAGAGAAAAAATAATGGTGAAATTAATAATTAACTCCTAGTCCTAGACCATGTACATATATGTTGTACTTGCTTTCTACCAGTAACCCATATGGTTATGAGTACGCAAAGTGGGTTTGATAATCAGACATTGATGGTCATGGATAAAAATTTTGTTTAAATGGATCTAATGATTTATTATCTCGATTGTGTGAACATTACAGAATGTGTGAAGAAAGTTGCAATTACATTTGCTTGTTTTACCGCTGGACAACTTAACTTGAATTAATGTGAGCACCAACAATCATATGATCACTTGTACTATCACTAATTTGATTCAAAGCCAAAATGAGAAACGGCTATAACTGTTTGTAAACAGTCCATATTCACTGCTTTTTTGAAGGCCAAGCAAAATAAATAGGTGGTATATATTGTATGGTGTTTCATCGCCTTACCCCTTCACCCTACAACCAACTTTATTGAATAAACAGTTACATTTATGAAGCACTTACCTTGGTAGTCCCGATCTGAAGTGCAGACCATCAACATTTTGACTGATAACGTATTTCACTATCCCTGCTCTTTCTAATCCAACCAATGCCATGTGTGTTTTGGTTGGTTTGGCAGTGTCAAAGGTCACATCTAGTTTGGGAACTTCCCCTTTTTGTTCCAGTGTCCACACACCCTTTGGTCCTCTGTAAAAAAAATGCACGTTTCAAGCAGTGCGATGATTTACTGATTTAGTATCTGAGAACCTGTGTTTTTGGTAATTTACTCACTACTCTGCCAACTCTAGCTCTATGTATCTAAGCAGCAGATAAGTGATATTTTGGAACAGTGTCTGCACAAAACCAGAGATACGGAGCATGCAGTAAAGACTAACATTCTGTTAGCTATTTCCAAGCTAGCACTTGCATTTGAAAAAGCACTGTTTGCAACCAGAGTAGTTCAGAGTTGAAGGAAACTGTTTTAAAAGACTATGATTCCTTAACCCTTTCACCACCATGGTCTGTCCCAAATCCATTGTTTTCTATGGTAGAGTTGGACCTGTATACAGGGAACTGGGAGGTATGTAATTGTCTCGAAACTGACATTGTACGAGCAGAAGTACTGGCTCGTACTTTCATATTACGAGTGACGTATGCAAGCTATAAGTCACACATGCATCGTATTTCACACATGCCTTTTGACCTAATTTTTTATGAATACGCCTAGGACTATGTTGTATTCCATGGATGAAAGATTTTTGTTTATGTGAAAGGATTTTACGACAAACGAACGCTTAGACACATTTTCTGTGTATATTCGAAACTCGGAAGTAGGAGCGGGTGTGAACTTCGTATGATTATTTTTTGGTCGTGAGAGAGGGTTCAGTGCAGTGCGGAGGAATACTTTTAGGCTTTGACTTTCGGACGAGTCTGTACGTACGGGTCAAGACTGGAGACGACGCGACACTCTCTGACTTATTATACGCCACAATGGTAAACTTTTTTGCAGACGTCGATTGTAACATTAAGGTGTTAAAGAAGAACCGAAGAAGAGGTTGCAATGTCCGAACATCAGGAAGAGACCTCGATTGGTGTAATGCACTTGAACCTACAGCCGTTGTAAATCTTTTTTACTTTGTAGAATTCGAAAGTGCAATGATTTCACAGATATAAAACCTGCGTGGCTCGTGAGTCAGCTTATGACCTCGAAATAATCTGATCACCACATTATGTTAATCACAGTGTACAATGAATAATATGAAGGATTTTATGAGTTGGCGGGTGTTTTTGTGGCACCCGTGTGAACCTCATGTTGTACAGTCTATTTGAAAATGACCTCTACTCAACAATGATTTTAAAGACTAACATTTTTCTGACCTCGCATTCAACTTCAAGTTTTGAAAAAGCACATTATCGGAACCACACTATTATTGGTGTGTATTGTTGAGAATACGGCCCCGCCTATTGAATAATGGTATAGTCAGGTCACTGTGGGGTCAATATTCCTGTTTGTCATCGCGGAACTTGCAGAAGCCATACAAGATATCGATGCTCGATACTTCTATATTCAATTCGTTCGTTCGCGCTCCTGAACAACAAAAAAACATCACTCAAACCAACTCATCACATTCCAAACTTACCTAGCTACACTCAGTTCGGTAGATAAGTTCCAGGCATCAGTTTTGTCGACGTCAATGAAGTCGGCGTCGACGTAATAATGTATTTTTACAAATATATTTATTTATTTGGCGTTAATTAGAGGAAAATCACATCAGAGGGTGGATGACGTATGTATTACAATATCCCGGGTAGGCTAAACTGGCCGTTTTGTTTATCGCTATTATTGCCTACTCCCACCGTACCGCCCATCGTCTGTAACTTGCACGCGATGTTTGCCTACGAACAAACGCCCAATGCCAGTCACTCAGAGTCGTCAGTTTTCTTGCTACCCAAGTTGAAATATTATGCAATTATGAATGTCATTTTGAAAATTCACTAATGCATGCAATACCAATTACGATGAACCCACAATTTATTGTTGTTGAGATTTTGTCAACAGTGTTATAAATATAGTGCTGCAAAGTCAGTAGTAGGGCCTACCCACGTGAAAGACGTTTTGAACTCATTCCCGTACTTGCTATATTCAAGCTGAAATCAGTCAAGTCATTACGTGTTTATTTTGCATATTTGCTATATTTTAGCACCCGTACTCAGAACCCCTCTTTGACATTCTGTTTGGCATGTTTCTACGTTCATTTCGAATCCTATTTTGTCTTTTTTTTTCAACGCTCAGTTCGACGCTGTTTTTGTTTTTCCACGCTCAGCTTGACGCTCACTTCATCGGTTTTGGGACCTGCATTACGTCACTCGTACTTTGAAAGTACGGCACATTACGTCACTCGTACTTCGCTCGTACGAGCTCGTAGGTCTGCTCGTAGTTCGTCCGTTTTGAGACGATTAGATAAATGGAACTGGGGGTGAAAGGGATTCCTTAAAGTTATACTGTCACCTGTTCCAATTTTGTCACAGTTACCATTGAAAGAGAAAATCTGACCAATCACAGATTTTAAGCGGGTGGCCACTTTTTAAAAACAGCGCCCTCACACGGGCATTTTAAATACCAAGGAAGGCCCATTTGACCATATATGGGCATATTTAGATTACAGGTGACTGTATACCTTTGATTGACTGTATACCTGAAATCTGGAATGCCTGCTGATGTACTGATCCCTGCCCCTGTGTGAACCACTAGGTGTTTGCTGTTCTTGATAATAGTTGACAATAGCTCAACTTTTTCTGAGATAACTTCTGGGGTGTCATATTTCTGAAAATACAAATGTTATAATTGAAAATTTAACATTATTAAACGTTGCATGTGTGTGAGTGTGGTGGTACACAAACAGTAGTACGGTAGTAAGATTTGCTACTGCAGTAGCTCCTTGGTTGAAGTGACTGTGTTTGTCAATCAATCCTTATTACACAACACATTCCTGCAGAGAGTATGGCAAACTTTGAAATTAAACTCACGGTGAGCATTTGCCAACACAAGGACTGAAATACTGAATCATGTGACTGAGATATGCAAGTTTTTTATGTACACAATCATGAATATACCACTGTAGATTCATCGCAAATGTGCATTGTTTCAGCACATGTATGATTTATGATTGCTGTGATGCAGGGCCCTTGGGACACAGGTCCTCAAGATCAGTGTGCCATTCTTTATGTTCCACTACACTGAACACTCCAAGCATCTGTGTGTTCGAGAACAAAGGGGGTGTTACTTTTAGGCTGAGTTACAGATATTTGTGCTTGAGTGATACAGCACAGAATTTGAGAACAGAGAAAGAACAACAAAGTCTAAGCACATGAAAGAATAAGCGGTGTGTAAGATGTTTGTGTGATTTTTGTTCCACAGGGTATAGCAAGCAATACATTTGTCTCGAAGTTTTGATAAATAAATGTCATGTATGTATTGAACATTTTTATGATATAGCCTTTAACTGTAATGTGTGTCCCTACAACTTTACTCTCGCTATATCTAATAATATTTGAAAGAAAACAGTCCATACCTTTTACCCCTCAAGTTATTTGGTCAGAGCGATAATCCCCAGTGTTGATGCTCAGAAAAAATTAATGAAGGGTATGGGAAAGGGTATTGACAGCGACTAGATATTCTGTTAAAAAGGAGTCTCCATATCCGGAGAAATTCTCCTGATTGGGGCGGGGGGGGGGGGGGGGGGGGGGGTAACTTTTTGCCTGATCAGGAGGATTCCCCCTTTTGTTTTGTTAATGTAAATGTAACACACTCATCACACAGGTAAGGCTTCTATAATTACAATATTTAAAGGGGCAGGTCATTTTAATATCACCATTTATATATCTGGAAACAAATTTACCAACTTGATAACAATTTCAGTGGAAAACAAAGGACTTACACCATGTAAGTACTCAATGTCAACAAGAGCTAATCCGTAAACCAGGGATTGAGAATTGCCCCTTTAAGGACACTCATTTATCATCTTTTAGAAATTAGATCAATGTCTTATTTTCTATACCCCGTGGTTTGTTCTTTGAGCCCTCTTAACTTTTCAGTTTGTTGTTTGCTTGAAAACGGTTACTACCTGCTAACCTGGGTTTCAGCATTGAGAACTGACTGACTCTGCCCTATAAAAGTCTGTATTTTGGAGGGGAAAATAAATGAGACGATCTGCCAATAAATATTAAATGCTTTCTCTATTCTGAGAAACGCGATTGATGTTGACGAAATCTTACCTCGGGGAGTCCACACTTTCCTTTATTATCGTAGGACGATAGACCTGCCGCATAGTTAACGGACATTTTATGCCGGCGATGTTTTATTCGTGATGTAAAAACAAATAAACGTTTCATGTGATGTACTGCGTTTTTGTATTTTCCGTCATCCAGCAGAGTGAAATAGTCAAGAAACAACAAACCAACATACAATCCCTTTAACTCCACAGCAAAATGTTTATGAGTATGTATCTATCTCATATATTTTACATTATTTTTTTTACATTTAAAATGACAAAAGGATTTAATTAATTATTTAATGTGTACGTTAATCAAAGATGTCGCCTACATGGCCAAATTTGTGGGAGTAAGTATCTATAAAAGCGGCCATACGGCTTCTGACTACCCAGCACATTGCATATTTCCTTAGTCACATTTTCTCCGATAGAGCTACATCATGATGCGCCCAGGCAGTGCCCCCGTGTTAGTTCTTAGTAAGTATGATGTTTGTTTAGAACTACGAAGATTCTGTCGTTATCTTTCATAAATTTGCTGACGCACACATTTTCATTTCAGATCAAAATACAAAGCAAGAATCCGGACGGAAAGTGCAACTTGGTAATGTTGCTGCAGCAAAGGTAGGCCGCCATCTTGGATCTCTCTGGAAATTCACGTGGTCTGCAAGCCCAGTCCTGTCACTAGTAAACCATCAAAAGCTATATGAAAATTGCAGGAAATTAAAATAATGTGTAATTACGGCATAATCGTCTTCATACGGTATTCGAAAAGTGTTATTTCCTGAGTTCTCGCTTCCAGTGTACTCCATGAATTATTAAATTACAGAAGTCGGCAGGGACATCAACGCAAAGGAAGGGTTCATGTTCCATGTGCAAGGATAAGGCAAGAGTGAAGATTTACTGTCTATAGTGGACACTATGAAATTTTGTTGGCATTGTTAATAACTTAGGGAATCCACTCACACCATCAATATTATTTAGAGCCCCTAAGGAAAGCCCTCTTAGTTCGCAACCATAGTCTCTGTCCACTTATTTTCAGTCATCCCCTGTTCATACTAGGTGATTAGTCATACTTACTAAGGGTTTATCAGAGACATGAATTAGAACTTAGATGTAGAGCCCTTCTAAAAGATATTTTTTTATTTTACAGACTATTGCTGATGTTATAAGGACATGTCTAGGCCCAAGATCAATGATGAAGGTGGGTAAAATATGATAATGGTTTAGTTTTTGAAATCATCAAAAGTGCAATATATTGTACTTTTGAGCTCTCATTCCCTTGTGGGTGGGACTGTTATTGGAGCTACTTTTCCAAGAAGTTATCTCTAAAGTGCACTGAGACAGAATTTGTACATGTTCTGTAATTAACATAGTGTGTACAGGCATAGACAGATGTGGCTGTCTTTTGAAGGCAATCTTGCACATTTGGAGAAACATGTACTTCTTTATAGAATTTTGTTTGTTAATGGTAAAATCTTTGACATTTCAGATGTTGATGGATCCAATGGGTGGTATAGTGATGACGAATGATGGGAATGCCATCCTCAGAGAGGTTTGTAAATTTTTATTGTGCAGCTTTCCTAAAATTAGCCATACAACAGCAGTGTAAATCATGCTTGCATTTTGTGCAGTGGAGATGTTTAATCCGCAAAATTAGCCAGAAAGCAGAAGTGTGAACTACACATGTTGTGCATGTGCAGTGGCGTTGTTACAATATTCCACTAAATGTGCATA
This sequence comes from Ptychodera flava, assembly GCF_041260155.1. NCBI lineage: Eukaryota > Metazoa > Hemichordata > Enteropneusta > Ptychoderidae > Ptychodera > Ptychodera flava. Next base: position 10,461,045 of record NC_091948.1, read on the forward strand.
ACTTTTCAAAATACTACATTACTATGGTGTATTTTGTTGTTTTGATTTTCAAATTTTTAGCTACTATAGACTATAGTCTATAGAAGCTATTGGGATGGGTATCCGTCCGGCGTCCGTCGTCAGTCTGTATGTATGTATGTATGTATGTATGTATGTATGTATGTCCGTTTGTGAGGCGTCCGTCCACTCAAATATCTTGAGAACCGCAGTACTTACTGATTTGATATTTGTTGTGTAGATGAAAAATATGATTTTGAGAAACTATTTTTTTAATTTTTTGATATTGTTGAAAATAGGCAAATTAATGCCAAAAAAGGTGTTTTTGGTAAAAAATCTTCTTCATAACCGCTGGTCAGACAGCTTTGTTATTTGGTATACAGGTCCCTAGGGATAACCCAACTTAGATTTGTTCAAATTGTGATGAAATATGCAAATGTGTATTTTTAAGGAATTATTTTGTCATTTTTGGTCAAAATTTGACTTACATTGTATGTAATTCTTGTACTGTATAAACCCTATCAATTCGCCCAGAAAAAAATAATAAGATTTTAAATTGAATTAATTAGGAAATCATCAAAGCCAAAATAATTTTAGTGTGGAATTATTAGAAAGTTCAACTTTTTTTGACAGTTCATGGTGAAATGCTTATCATCTTGGAGGATTAAAACATGTAAAGGCAACTTTCCTGAATCCCAACTTTGATATTCTGAACCACCATTTATGTTATCTAAAAGAAATTGCTCAATAGTTTGTCATGATAGGGTGGTCAAATAAATAGAGATAGAGAAAGTTCTAATTTCCATTTATGGTTGACTTGGTAAGGATAAAATAAGATTACTTTTGAGGAAAAAATAGAGTGGTCAATTAAAAGAGTGGTCAAAGTGATAGAGTTTTTATGGTAAAGCTTGGCTGTAAGATTCCTCATGTGCTATTTATAGCAATTATGCAATCTGTGTAAACAGTGCAATGAAAGTGTAACATGATTCCTTATAATGCTTTTGATGACCTTGAACTTCTTAAGTTTCAAACATTTGTCTCTTCAGTGTGCTTTCTCTGAGTATGTACAGTCTCAACTTATTCAACAGAACTTACTTACAATGTTAATTTGAAAGTTAAAATGTGCTTGGTTAATAGGATGAAAATACTGATAAAGGTAACCAGCTCAAGATTCTTTATAACCTGACAGATATGCTGTTTTTTTATGACTTAATCTTGATTTAAGCAAGTCTTGTTTACTTTAATTAGAATGTAATTAACTCTGGTTTATTTGCTATTATAGACTAATATAGTCTGATGAAATATGCAAATCTGTATTTTTACGGAATTTTTTCCATTTTTGGTCAGGCCATCCTGAAATGAGCTATCAAAGATATCCACCTTCTTCATCAATTCATCAATACATGTGTCACAAAAGGTTAACACAGCAGAGCTCTGTCAACTGTTGAGTCGCTTGTTTTTTTCAAAACCGCTGGTCAGACAGCTTTAATATTTGGTTTACATGTCCCTAGGATGACCTTTGTGAGATAATTTCATACAGTCAGGAAATACTTAATTTTGTATCCATGTCTATAGTAGCTTCAGGGACTTTGGCCCTATGTTTTTACAATATTACATAGACAAGACTGCAGTAATATTAAATCCTGTACATGTACCTCCTAACATGTCATTTTTTGTGTTAAATGTGCAACATATGATGAACAGAACATATCCTGATGATAATTAAAGTCTTCAAGTTTAATTTCATTATTGCCTCAGATCACTGTCCAGCACCCAGCTGCCAAGTCTATGATTGAAATCAGTCGTACACAAGATGAGGAAGTAGGCGATGGCACAACGTCAGTTATCATCTTAGGTGAGAGATGGTCAGAGTTTTACCAACAGACTTTTCTAGATTGGTGGAGAGAATTAGTTCCAATTTTTTATGAAATCAAGAACATTGCTCTGTGGATTGTCGTAAATAATACATCAGATAACTAATTATCATTGATGTTTCCTGAGTTTAAGGAAACCAGAAATTGCTGTTGAAATTGGTACATTACTGGTATAGTATTAATTGCTCCAGTTAAACTGTCCCTGTGAACTAAACATCACTGAACCTTTGCATGTTCAAGTGCATCAGGAAATGTTTCCAATTCCATCCTTGACATTAACATAGGAAGTGTCACCAACTTTTTTTACAGCTGGTGAATTCATGTCCGCAGCACAGCCTTTCCTTACACAACAGATGCATCCAACAGTTATTATATCAGCTTTCAGACGGGCATTGGATGATCTCATCGATATTACCAGAGATCATGTAAGGTATGTGTAATGAAGACAGGATCCTGGTAATAACTTCCTGATAATGTCATTTTGCAAATTAATCCACCCTGACATTTGGTTATATATTTGGTTTCATGCCAAATACCCATACCTTCATTACTGTCATATTAAATATCAGACAAAATGCCTGCTGGTAACAGTGCCTGCTAAAGTAGTCTGCCTAATCAAATATTATGCTGTTTTGGAAGAACTGTCAACAATAATTGTAATTTGCTGTTTTCTGTTACAGTAAAACAGTTGATGTTAATGACAATGAAGAGTTGAGAAAGATTATTCACAGCTCTGTAGGAACAAAGTTCATTAACAAATGGTAAGTAGCCCACCTTAAGCCAAATTACATAGTCTGACACTTTGACCTGCCAGAAAGGTCATAGGTTATCTGTGAGATCAAGTATATGATGCATATAAATTTAATAGATGTGTGAATTGTTTTCTTTGTCAATACTTCAATTAAAAGCTTTCTTTTTTGACATTTCTGATGCAGCTACAGCTATTTCTTTGATATACTTAACATGTTATGCACAGACAAAACTTCACCACTGCAAGTACATTATGACTTTTGAGAAGTTTTGCATGATATCTACCACGGCCTGGCCTTGGACATGACTATTTCAATGTCATTTATCATTTCCATGTACCACCATCTCTAAAGTCTTGTATAATTCTTCTCAAAGTTGGTTGATAGGTAGAAAATTCACAATCATCAGCACAGTTTGTCATTAAAAATGTTCTGCAGGGTGGTTCTCAGATGTCTTGTTGATGAAAGTCTTCCATGAAAAATCACTTATGCAAAACTCTATACATACAGGGCTGATATGGCGTGTCAAATTGCTCTAGATGCTACAAAAACTGTTGCACTGGAGGAAAACGGACGCAGAGAAATTGATATCAAAAGATATGCCAAGGTTGAAAAGGTTGGTTGCAAGTAAATTCTATTAAATTTGATCAATTTGGTATCCACAAGGAGTTGTAGGAATTCAAATGCTAATATTGATTGATTCATAGAAATATCACTAGTGTACTGATTGCAATTTGAATGCACACTCAGTTTGACAATAGCAGATGTTATGAACCAAGGTTATTTGAAGTATAAAGATTAGCTGCAAGTTTCCATATTTTCTGTATTTTTGTTTTGAATGTCAACTTCAATTTCTTGTTCTACTCCCCTAAGCATGTTGATCTGCACTGTATTCAGCTTGTCAAATTAAGGTGGTTGGAAAGGCTAGAGCGTCAGTTATAAACTTCAATAAAACTATCAAAATATAAAAGTAGTCAACATTCTCTGTGGAATAAAAAAAACTAGACATTTGGGCACAAAGGCATTGCAGAGTTATAGCCTGTTGAAACTTCTAAAAAACTGACCAAATAAGAAGAAGTTGGGGAGTCCTTAGTGTATTAACTATGGTAGAGGTCCCCTAGCTTTTAATAAAATGTTTGAAATGGGAAAGTCATTATTTGCTGTTTTTCAGGAAAGTTTGACAAGGCGGTGCTGGCATTCAGAGTGAGTGACTGCTATTGTAAATGCATTTTTAGATTCTTTGAGTGTCAAAGAGGTGTCGAAAGTGAGATTAACCAAAAAAACTGCTCCGTGACTTCAAAAGAGGGGTGCAAATACGGCTTGTTTTCAACATTTTTGACAGAATAACAGTTTTCCTACATAATTGTATACCAATTTAATCCAACCTTTGAAATGAGATATGGACATGGAATTTTTACAGCCTATTAACAAGGTTACAGATAATAGTTTGGCACAATTTTCCTGTACTTGAAGTTCTTTTTGAAAAATCACATTTTGAAATTTGAAAGAATTTTTAATAATTTTTTGATATGTAAACCCATGTAAAATCATAAAAACAAATTTTATTTACAAATCCTGCCGTACAAATCTTACAATAAATGGTGTCAACATATTTATAACTAATTTGGTAATATTAATACTATCCAATTGTTATTAAATTCAAATATGTTAAAAAAATTTGAAAAATTAAATTTTAATATTTGCTGGTGTCATATTTCAAAATCATGGCTGCAAATATACAATTTTCATATTCTTTGGAGAAAGTATTCACTAAGGGAGTTATCCTGAAAATTTGAACTAAATATCTTGATTCTAACACTTGAAACTTGACATTAACTCTGAGAAAAGAATTGGTGCAAAAATAGCCTTTCCAACCACCTTAATCTGTACATGAGTAGACTGCACTGTTATTGTTGACAAATGGATTCTGGTCCGGACTAGAAATCAAATAAAAACAATAATGGTATCTTATATGAATAGACATGTTGACGGGCTAAATAGTAGGTGTTTCAACATGCTTTAGGGAGTTGATCAAGATCTTGCAATGGACATACAAAGCAAAGAAGTGCAACATATCATCAAAAGTGGAAGGCCCTTTATGTTGAGAAGATCATTTCAAATTTTTCAGGATACGAACATAAAGAAGAATACTGATGTGAATTCACTATTTGAAATAAACAGCTTTCTTTATCAAAGTCATTGAAAAGGACAAACACCTTGAATGATAGCGCGTTCATGAAAAGTGAGATGAAGAAAATATATATGTCTGTGAGTACTCGTGTATAATTGATGGCAAACTTTGATATGTGTAGGTTCCAGGTGGTGTTATTGATGATTCCTGTGTATTGCGTGGTGTCATGGTTAACAAAGATGTCACCCATCCAAAAATGAAAAGAAGAATTGAAAATCCAAAGATTATCCTTCTAGATTGTTCTCTTGAATACAAGAAAGGAGAAAGCCAGGTACAGTCCATTTTTCACCTCACCGGTTTGTTTCTTGTACAGTTTTCTGTTGACTGTAGCCGAGTTCCATAACAGTAAAACGCAATGGGATTTCAAAAAGTTGGAACAAATTCATATACAGCACGTCCAAGATCTTGAACGGCAACAATTAAAACTAACAAAAGATGGAAAAACTTTAGAATGGAATAAAATGTCATATCAATTAGTGCTAGGCTGTGACATAGGGTATGTTGAAAGTGCGTTTTCAAAGAAAGTTATTTCTCCTGAATGGTGCGTGTTTTCACGGAGAGAGAACTACATGGCAGTGATATAAGTTACGTTAGTTCAAGAGTAAGACTGATGCCATTTTGAAAGTTCCATCATGCATTATCTATCGTGTTGAAAATTAAACAAAATTGTCCTCTCAACAAAGTAAACATTTTTGTAAAGCATTTTATTTATAAATATCAGATCTCTTTGATCATGCATTGCTAATACTGACAGATCATTACCATCAAATTTTGCATCAGCTGACTGGCTTGTTTACGTCTTTCAGACAAACCTAGAGCTGATGAAGGATACAGATTTCTCCCGTATTCTTCAACTTGAGGAGGAGTACATTCAAAAAATCTGTGAAGATATCATTCGTTTCAAACCTGATGTAGTATTTACCGAGAAGGGCATTTCTGATCTAGCACAACACTATCTCGTGAAAGCTAATATAACGGCTATTAGACGCGTTCGCAAATCCGATAATAACAGAATTGCAAGGTAAGTTCCTGACAGCACAACGTAGCAACATCAATAAATCTGACAGTAAATGATTAAGTTGAAAGTAACTTTTCTTGATAATTGGTTAAACCAAGAACTCAAATAGGCCTCGATACAAACAAAATTACATGCAAATACGCCCGTAGAAAAGTTGAAACACGTATTTCCATTTACTTTTGTAAGCAGTTTTGGCTGTACCATCACTACATGGTCTTTAGGGCATTCTGAGTTAGTAGAACACTGCACATCCTTTTTATATCAGATCGGAACCATTGATTAAATAAATGACACACAGATTACAGGCATATAGATTGGGAAATGTTTTCTTGTAAGACCAGGCACTGTGATTTTCTAACCTATAGAAAGGAACCCAAGTTACGACGGGCAACCCTATTAAAATTTACACGTTTATTGCATGTAATGTAAATTCTGTGGAAGCTTGTTGTGTTACACCTTTGAGGGTTAGTATAACAGATAGTTCAGATGGTGCTGTATCAGTCAATAGTTTACATGGTTTTGTATCAATTTATGGATGGTCATCAAAGTTACGGTGTTGACATGGTTACTCCACGTATGCAAATTTCAGAGCATGTGGTGCTACAATCGTTAACCGCACTGATGAATTGAAGGAAGAAGATATGGGTACAGGAGCAGGTCTCTTTGAAATCAAGAAGATTGGAGACGAGTAAGTACAAACATACTGTAAAGTAGTATCAATGATTGGATACAGACTCTTTGCCATCAAAGTTGGACAGTATCAATGCCATGGAAATGTGTCTTGCCTGTAAAGTGTAGCTTTGCAGCTTTGAAATGCACCCAGTTATCAAAGTTGGCTTTCTGAAATGTAACAACGTCAAATTGTTACATTCATATGAGCTTCAAAAGCCAAATTCATTTATGAAGAAAGGGGAGGTTTATAGTTTAACTAGTGAACTTCACATTGACACGAACTTTGGTGACATCAATAATTTTACATCAAAACCAAAAACTTCTTAAGAAAGAAATTTAGACAAAGCAAAGCTACTAAAGCCAAACTGCTACCTTTTAACATCAACACTTCACATGCTTGAACTTTGTCTTAGGGGATCAATTACTTAAAATGTTTCAGCTTGGCAACAGTCTTCAACAGGACCATAGGAATGAGAAATATGAAATGTTCAAAGATGTAAAGATGTAGAGTATATAATAATCAGTGGAAAAATAATTTGAATCTACCATACACTTGCGACAGCTTGATGCAGCAATGTGCTGGTGGAGAAATTTTGAACTCTTTGTGTAACATGCTACTTGCCGCTTGTCAATATAAGTTCTTTAGAGAACATCCATTGTACACCATCAACCCTGACTATAAATGCCGAATATCTGAATTTAGGCCAGAGTAAATTAAATTCTTTATTCTTTATCCACTCAAAATTTTGAAAGATAAGCGGGTATTGAAGCTGTTCAAAAGCACACACAGAGAATTTTACACATGCAAGTGTTACACTTACTTGATTGTTTCAATGAGTGCCATTTCAAGAATCAAAACACGACCTTCTTTTTCTCCTCCATAATTTACACTTCTATGCTGCATTCTGTAAGCATGCAGATGTTTTAAGTGCATTTTACAAAATTTGTAAACAAAATTTTTGAGGCTGAAAGGCTACATAGTAAAAGCCCTATTTAGATACACTGGGTTTTTTTCAATGAAAATGTCCAAAAACTTGCGTGCATGCAGATGCAAAACAAAAAATTTAATGACTCAGGCCTTATTGCTTTGAATAGAAACCACTGAAACCGACAGTTACGGTGTATGAACTTTTCTGCTTTGTTCTTCTGTAGGTATTTCTGTTTTGTCACTGAATGTAAAGATCCAAAAGCCTGTACAATCTTACTGAGAGGTGCCAGTAAAGATATCCTCAATGAGCTGGAACGCAATCTACAAGATGCGATGAATGTCGCCCGTAACGTCATGGTTGAACCCAGACTAGTTCCAGGTGGTGGTGCAACGGAAATGGCCGTAGCACAGGTAAGATACAACAGGCTCTGCAGACGTCTCTTGTAAACATTGATAATTACAGCACTGAAAGGAGAAATTCTAGAAAAAGTAAAGTTGCATTTGTGTTCTTGAAACTTTAGGACAGGTCTTTGTAATGGCTGACAGTGGTTACTTGCAAAATGTTCACCAAACATGTAATATTATGATGTGGGAAGAAACACATTTGAACTCTCTGGTATTTATTAAAACATTGATAACGGTGTTATCTTGACCATACATATCTTCTTTTTCAACTTCTGAGAAAGTGATTTGAATCTCATGTCAAAAATGATCTCTTTGCTCTCCTTTCTATGAATCTAACTGAAGTGAAACGTGTTGATATAAAGTATGTGCAGGTGAACTAGTGATTTTACAAAGATCATTTAGACAATATTATTGTCAAAATTTCATGTTGTCGAAACTACTGTCTGTGTTAGATATCCTTCGAAAGTGAATTGCTTGTAATCTTCACCGTAGATAAAGTATTTTACTCACTGCTGTCTGTAAGATTGAAATATCAAGCTTCGTTATCACACTGTTCTTATCTTTGTTGAAATATTACAGGCACTCAATGAGAAAGCTAAGAGCATTACAGGAGTTGAACAGTGGCCGTACAGAGCTGTCAGTAGCGCTCTTGAAGTTATACCGAGAACTCTCATACAGAACTGTGGTGGCAATACTATACGCACATTGACTGCTCTGAGGGTAAGTAAGACTTAACCTTTCTTCTATAGATGTCTAGTCTGTATGTACAATGTATTGCAGGGCTCAAAATTAACTTTATATATGGTAGTCCAAGTGGAAAATTAGTAATCCCAAGAAAACATCTTTTAGACCAATTTTACTCCTGCCATATGGCTGATTTCAAATGATATGATTGCTGTTTCTAGAGAAAACACAAGCAAATGAACATCATACTGTAACATCTCTCATATAGTTTAAACGTCTTTCTCCCAAGTTGTATTTACTTCTATGGTTTGTCGATGGAGCCTGGTAGAAAGAGGATTAATTTTCATGCAGTCAGCCAGACAACAGAGTGACAATGCATGAGTCTTCTTCATGTCCAAATGTATAAACAAGTCAACAAAATATAATCAATGTCAATATATAAGGTAATCGGATAAAGTAAAATAAACACAAGGCAAGGAGGCACACTGTGCTCTGTATTTTCTTTCTCATCATCCTGAATGGCGACAGAAGATTTAGCATGAATAAATTACAACTGATGATCAATTGATTATTGTCATTTTAATCTCACCAGGTTAAGATAAGGTCAATTGCATTGTGTGGAAAAGCCTGCAAGCTATCTTGGCGCCAACACAGCCTAATTCAGCTGTGTGTCGTGGTTTTATCCCATGACGTATGTGAAAAAGTGGTAGTCCCATGGGACAACCATTGCAAAAAATTAGTAGTTGCAACAAGGCTTTGTTGTCCTAGGACAAGGGAATACCATTAATTTAAATTCATGATTTTGAAATCAGGTTGTATCAAGGATTTTTAGACAAAAATGAATGAGATAATACAGTTTCAAAATTATGTCTGTAATATTCCATTTTTGTTGATGCTTTGACAGGCCAAACACACAGAAGCTGGAAATACAAGTTGGGGCATTGATGGAGAAAAAGGCACAATTGTGGATATGAATGATCTAGGTGTGTGGGAACCATATGCTGTGAAAATCCAAACCTACAAGACAGCAATGGAGGTAAGCTGCCAAAATTCTGTGCATAGCCTTGTAGGTGGGTTCTGCGGCACCAAACAGTGACATTGTGACAAATTAGAATGTATATGTCATGTTGTTCAGATGCTTTAAGGTGATATGCGCCTCGAAAGTGTGAGGCTTAAACTTTTGCTCAAACTTTTCTCAATGAATCTTTCAACCATTCCCTTTTGAAATCAAGAATAAAAATCGAGGGTCAACGTACAAATATATGAGAGAAACAAATTACCCAAGATTTACAGATATTTGAAATTCAAAATGGCCGCCATCCCTGTGTTAACTCTATGGAGAAAAATAAAATTTTCAAATTTCGAAAAAACTAAGACAGTGAAAAGCTTTCTTGTGCCAAGAGCTTTGAAATGAACCCTCACAAGTGGTAGATCAAAATAGAATTGATAGTTTGAAAGCTGGGATATCTGTCCCCGAGGCGCATTCGATCTTAATAGCAGCAATGCGATGACAAATCAAAATCAGATACTCTATGTGCATTCTATCGGTGAATGACTGTTTATTTACTCCACTATGTCTTTATGTTCTACTCCACAGACTGCCATGCTGTTGTTACGCATTGATGACATCGTATCCGGAACGAAGAAGGCAGCCGGAGGAGAAGGAGCCGGAATGGCTGCACCTACCACCGGAGCACCACCTGTACCGGAGGATTAAATCAGATTCAATGTCACTGCAATGATTAAATGTTGTAATATGTGTAGTATATAGCACTTATAGATGTGACTGGCTCTGTCCTGGCGCCAGAGGACACTGACCCCAGGCAGAAGTTTTCTCTCAATTCCACATGCCTACCTCAATACATTGTGGAATATTATCCTACTCTAGCTTCAAAGATTTACCTTAAAAGAATGATAAAGGTATATTTATTTCGTACTTGTCTTATACAATGCTGAAACTTCTTTTGAAGGACAGTATGTCAATCGACGTAAAGTTTCCATAAATAGATAAAGACCAGGCGTAGAATAATTTTTAAACAAACTGTACAAATATAAGTCCTTAGATTGTGATAAGTTCCATTACATGAGGTATTTTTGCTCTGTAATGGTGGAGAAACTTTCCGCTTTTATCCCTCTCAGACTGTGTCATATTATATGACTGAGTGTACACATGTGCCATACCCGTGTAGTCGCTATGTGAAATCTCTCACAGGGCTCACTGGTAGGGTGATATACATTTAACTTGTCTGTGCTCACCACGTCTGCTTACTTAATAAAATGATGTCACATGTAGAAATGTGAAATGGTACTTGACGATTCATCTCTTTTAAATTTAAATTCTTTTTTCCATTTTCATTTGGCATTTGCAGTTTCTTTCGCACTGTGTATTATTTTTGTACGTAATTGAATAAAACGAAGGTACTTCTGAGTTCAACATATCTCCAGATTGTGCCATCTGTAATACTTCTTGTACTCTCAGAAATGTGACTGGTTTGGATTTTGATGAGATTGTGAGGGTGTGTGCCTTTATACATGGAAATCAATGTATAGATGAGCGGATTGATCTTGAGCTTCTCAGGAGTGAAAAAACCTGCACTCCGAGCAGAGCCAACAGAGTTTGATAGGTTTCTATGATGTGGGTAGATGCATAAAGGAAGGTTCCCCCACACAAACATGGCAGGTTTCTTTATCAGTAATAGGTTTCTATGATGGAGGACAGATTCAAAAAAGGAAGACTTGTGCACAAACATGGCAGGTTTCATTGTTAATAATAGTTTCAGCAATGCTAAATGAGGAAAAGTCGTGGGGCTTCTGCAGCTTTACTGCTTTTAACACTGGTATCGAAATTTGGACAGCAAAGGAAACAGTTTTGCTTATCTCAAAATAATTGTTAAGATTTCTTCCTTTGTCATGATCCATGGCTGTTCTTGTGTCATTACATTGAATGAAGCTGGGATTTTATGAAGTGTGAAATGTTAGATTTTAAAAATGTAGGAAAAAACCTGCTGATTTGCTGTAGTTTAACAACTCTACCTTCTTTCCTTTGTTCTTCGAACTAGTTCTGCTCTCAGATCAATTCAATTGTAAACGGGCTTCTGATAACGTGAATTCCAATACCATATTTACATTTACAAATTTTGGGCTTATTATCCATAATTTTTGGTGTTGAACATAGCCCAAACTGAAGTTATAGGTGAAGTTTCTGAAAAAGCTCCATTTTGATTAGACTTGGTTCGAGTCTCTGATTTGTGAACGTATGAGTTGGGTGAATGTGATGATTTGTATTCTGTTTTCTCAAGTTGCTTGGTGGTGTATTCGATACAGGGGAGTTTCACCCGGAATCACAATCCGGCAGAAACTAACTCACTACTGTGTAGACTCAAAGGTAAAACGCATTCCATTGCTACGAAAACCTGACTTAGGCCGCCAAATTTCAAATAGGTGCATATGAAATAGAAGGAACACAAAAGAAACCCTTGCAAATAATTTTTTTTTTAAATTCACCGATGTGAACCAAGTCTACATTATTATATAAGAACAGTACTGTTGAGTTTTTGGAAATTTTACTTTTACTTCAAGAAGAGAAGATAAAATTTCCATTTCATGGAAAGGTATATTCGTCTATGATATATGTTGTTGGATTTAATACCGGTCTATACCGTCAGGGCTCAGATATTGAGAGCTTACCTGTGTAGCGTTCACTGGAACCGCAGCTATAGTGTAACGTGTAGCTCAGTTGGCCGTAGAGGGCGCACCAAGGTTCCAAGATCATTCCCGTACACGCGTTTCCCATGGGAGATTGAGGAAGCTTGTTAAGAAATTTCATTATCACTGAATTTCATTATGACTGAAAATAACAAACGTGAAGTCTTTGTAATTGCAGAGGGCGATTTTTCGCAAATAAAATCAGTGGAAGCGGTATTTCTTATTTTCCCCAGTTTGTATGCTTTTCACCTCTTTAAAAGACTTCATCACTGGCCTTCGTTTTCTGTGTCTGGATAAATAATATCTCAACGTACAACGTAATTTTGTAAGTATTATAGCATAATTTCAAGCAGATGCACACACATTCACCGTTGAGTACAATGACACGACACAACCTAGTTTCGAAATTTAAGTCAAGAAAATGCCGAGGAAAGCCGGCCACCCTAGTTTTTAAAGTGCGTAATGGAAACGGAGTAAAACGTTACCATATTAAGGTTTTGACCTTTACATCGGCGATTGCCGAAGCCCTGCAAGTTCGAAATGCTGCCTCGTCAATGTAGTTCTGGTCAGTCACTGGGGCGATTGAATATTTGATCACATAATCCAAAATTCAGAGTGAAATCCCAATGTTGCTGCCCGCGTAAGAGTTTAATGACAACTGACAAGTAATTAGAAATCAAAAAAGCTGCCTGACGTTAATGTTTTTTTCCCATAAATACATGATGATTCTCTTCTATCGTGACGAATAGACTCCGACTTTCAATCGATAATTCAACCTTTTTCTTTCCTTTTTGCAATGCCTCAGGGAAAGAAGAAGGCACAGAGCAAAATTTAGTTTATTTTAGGCTCATCAATGTATATGCTTTGTTATACCGCAGAGAATACAATAATCCTGGCCCACGGTTATACTTACAGGTGTTTTAATGGATCGACTGCCTTCAGAAATTCTCTGTTCAATTTCATTACCTCTACATACGCGGATCGACGTTTCCACACACACACACCGTGTAACACGTTTAGAGTGTAATTGGGCGAAAAATGAAAATGACCATTATGAATTGACCTTTTACTAGTCGCCATTTTGAACTTGAACGATATCCCTTGTGACATACCAAGTCAACGATTCAAAAGACACTACAGTCGTGCATATTTTTTCACAATTAAACCGAGAAAATCTACAGAGGAACTATTTTTTATATGTATTATATGTATACATCCTCCATCCAGCGTCCTCTAAGGTGTGCAAATCGTAGAAGAACGAACAATAGTATTGTCATGGTAACAGTGAATAATGTCTTTTCGCAGGAGCAAGCAGAGGCACTGAATTTCGTTACGTTCAGTCCTACTCCACAGCGCTAATTTATCGGGTCAAATTACAGTTGTGTTGTCGGTATGTATCTATTCTTGAATGGAACCATTATAAAGAATCTCCAGATAACATAAGGCGAATGGTGTCAATGTACATCCTAAGTGACAAACATCAAAACTAACATACAATTGAGGAAACCTGCGTGTGTGGGAAACGGGAGGCAAACTCGCATCTTTTGAATTCGCACAGCTCGATAATCAGTGAAGCCATCAAACTGGAAGTCGATCTGTCCGTGACAAGGACCACAATGACGACGATCGTTCCGGGGGAAACATTGCCTTTCGTGAGTTAGCTACAAACATCGACACTGCTTTGACGTCAATCAGAGGTTGTGCATTATCTGTCACCCTTTGAAACTCAAGTCTGATATACACTTTCAGGGAGGGTGTAATTGTAGCTAATAGTACACCTAATTGAAGGCAGTTTTCATGACTGTACATCGCAGGGTGTCGCGCTGTAGAGGCGTCGGTAACCTTCTCGAGCTTTGTCGGCCAAAATACCGCTGTCTTGCTGTACATCCTCTCAGCAGAGTGTTATTGACCAATCAGATAGATCCAATTTGAGCCTTTATGTTTACTGTCGCGTCAGCGATGACGCAGTGAAATTGAAATTTTCGGGAACGCGAAGGCAAAGAAAATGCGATGTGAAGAAATTATTGTCAAGGGAGATGGGTTTACTGCAAACAGAATTAAACGTATACAGTCATTTATGCCTATAGCGATGATTTTTTTTAATCTTCCAGAAGAGGGTCAGTTTGAACTAGAGTGAATACAGAAGTAAATGATTAAGCCGTGATCAATTGGAAGTCAGCAGATCACATTTATGCTTTAGATACTTCAAAATGTAACCAAGATATTCTGACGAACTCAATAATTTGTCGATCGGATCCAAACTCCGAGTCGCAAAGTACAGCATTCAGTCACCTAGCAAAGACATCACAGTCAAAACCGCTTGGGTAAAGCCCAACCGATAAAAAGATGAATCAAAAACCGAGCTTAGTTGCTACAATTTTCCTGACTGCGACCTCTTCTTTTCACAAAATTGTTTGGTGAAGAACGGGTATTTAATTATCGTATGTTCGCCAAAATCATAGTTTACTTTCTTCGATTCCCTAGAAAAATGCGAAATTCCAACAGATCTATCAAAAGTCGTCATGAAACCACACTTCAAGTCGTCATGAAAATACAATTATTGCTTACTGAAAGCCATATAAACTTTATGTCAGGACAAAAGTGAATCAATAACACTCGGTATGTTGAACTATGATGTTTCAGTTTTACGCATTTCTCGAAATACGCCTCTGGGATAGATGTAATTGGACACTCAAATTTCCACAATTCTTTTCTGATCTACCAATTGTGGGGGCTCATTTTAAAGCTCTTGGAGTAAGAAAAATTTACACAGTCTTACTTTTTCCAAGAATTTAAAATGTTATTTTTGCCAACAGAGTTAACACAGGGATGGCGGCCCTTTTGAATTTCAAATATCCGTAATTTACAAGATAATTTGTTTCTCTCTTACCACACTTAGCATAGGGACCACTACCTTTTATTCTCGATATGGTAAACTAAGAGAATGGTTGAAAGTTTGTTTGAAAAAAACGTTTGAGCAAAAGTTCAAGTCTTTCACTTTCGAGGCGCATACTACCTTTAAATGTCAACAGGTTAATTTGGCATTTGCGAAAATGCTTTAAACAGTCACCATTATATATAAAATGAATGTATTTAGTCTCTTACTTGTAATTGTATTTATTAATTAATCAATGTTTCAAAGAGATGGGAAGATTTACAGCAGGGTTTGGTTTTATTTTTGAATATTGAATAACTTTCGTTGTGAGTACATTAGGGATGATGTACGAGTCTTATTATGGAGACACTGGATACAATATTTGCCTTTTTGAAAATGTATGGCTCATTCGTGAGTCACGGGTCAGTGTTGTATAAATGAACTCTTGCCTACACACACACGGAGCAGCACCTGTTGCTTGTCAGCGCCGCATGAGTCGAATATATAGTGGACTTATAGTTTATGACGAGATACTTGCATTGAAGTCCCATGCGGACAATGTCATGGTTTTTTTTGTCACTGTTGTCTTCGCTGTCATTGTGTACTGTCAGTGGCGTTACTGCTGCAATGCTGTCTCTACACTGCTGCGTTATGCCATGCCATCGGGTGTGACAGTATATAACAACCGAACACGTGCAAGTGGCGAGTTTTCAAACCATTGCTCAATTTTGCAGGCCATGGTTGAACTGCAGATACCCCTTGGTTCCTGCAGTCCTCGGTATAAACGTTGAATTGCAAAATTTCTGTAGTCTTTTTATTAATATTCTTTACTGTATTATAACTAAATTTTCTGCTGAATATTAGGTCTCAGACCAGTTTGAATACAATATTATTTGTCCTTGTTTATTTCCCACTTGATCTAAATACTTAAGCTTTTCAGACTTGGCTTTGAATGTCTCAACATTTCGGCCAGGCAGGCCTTGGCTGAGGCCAAGTTATGATGTATTTTGAATTAATATACATTTGCGACGATGTACAAGGGGCCTCTGTATTATTACACTAAACTGAATGACACACAGTGTTCAATCTTAGACTGGAATTTCCAGCTTTTGTCTTGCTTCAGCTCTCATTCAGAATTTTTAAGCTCCAGTTCACTGTCGTATGCCAGCCTTTGTATTGAAAGCAGACTGCAATTCTACAAGGAAATGGATCTTTGAAATTCTCATAGACAGCATATGGTTGTGTGCCAATTGAGGTTGCTGTCACCGTGAATAGCGTAGCGGCAAATGTAATTTTCAATATTATATTCTCAGATGATGATGATTCTGCTAAACAATGAGACATTAATATCTCTGGAAACTGAAAATAACACGAAAGGAACATTTATTTCGTATGATATATTGGTCTGTATTGCAATATGATAAATTGATCTTGAATACACAAGAAATATATTTAATGAATAGATTTATACGCCGACATAAATATCATCCGCTTCTTTTCACGTAGCCAAACATGAGCGGGTAAATTATGTCAAAAATGCGAGGCAAAATGCAATAAATTTGAATTACGAGCAGTCACGTGACCGCAATAACTGTAAAATTTGTTGCGCCGTGAATCAACACAGTCTCCTAAAACGTTCTACCGAAAATTCAGAGTTCTGTTCTGCTGAGAACAGACAATGCAAGATCGCACCTCTTTAAGATTTGTGAAATTCTTGTGACTCCGTACAGCACCTGACCATGAAAGACTAAGGTTGTATGCGTCATTATCGACACTTCTAGGCATTTGAAGGCCAGTTAAACGCGTCATGTTACTAAATTCTGTATAGATATGTTGTTGTTGTTGTTTCTGCTGCTGTTGTTGTTGTCGTTTTTTGTTGGTGTTTGCACTGAAAGATTTCTTGACTCATGGGAGACCGTACTTGACTCAACCATGAGTCAGACGTCACCGTACTTGACTTAACTGTGTCGTAGATTCACCATTACCTTCGCAGAATAATGATAGCTTTAAAACCTTGTAAGTTTAGACCTTCAACGATGGAAACACTACTCTTTTAATTCATGTCCTTTTGTTTACCGCTACTCCTTGCCTCGCTCGTCGACAATAACCACGAAGTTTATCCATGTACAGGCTGAGCTGACGACCTGAAAACTGTGTACCTCAAATTGCTTTGGGAAGTAGAGCAAGAAATTATGGTTGATATTAAAACAAAAATAGTGAAAAAATCATCAGAAGTTGCCATTACTAGCCCTTTGATGAAACACAGTCCCTCTATCCACCGGTCTGGAAACGTGGCTGGTTTCTTTGTGACACTCCGTGATATGAACAAACACACGGACTTTTGATGAAAAGGGCAACTTTTGACGTTACGTAAGGTCAAAGGTTTACAACAGACTGTGGTGAGATCACCAACTGAAATTTCGTTATATATGGATAGAGAATGCAATCACTCGTTTTACACCGAAGTGCTTGGCATAAGATGTACAATCCCATCAACAACAAAAAAAATCATCTTGAAAGCCAATCCTACAGGAAGACACTTTGCAACGTCAACGGCTGGAAAGTGAAGGTACTTAGAAATAAAATGATCGGTGGCATCAAATCCATTTCATTATCCTAATGACTTCCTTTTGTAGTCAGATATTTCATAGGATGCGTCTTAAAAGTAATTTCATCAATCTGAAAGACTTTTGTCTCTCATAGAGAACATTATAAGAATTGAAAAAAAGTTACTGTGTATCCTTAATTTCGCTAAGACCCTTGACAACAACTCAACAACAGGGACAAACAGAATCTTCAGAAAAATCTTTCATTTCCTTCAAAATACGGAGATGCATGTTCTTCCATCGTGGAAAAATAAAACGCAGGAAAATAAGTCTAAACATAGAACAGAGAGTAATGAGGCAAAACGCCTTGGAGGGTTCAGGGCATGCACGGAGCTCTAAGGAATCCTTTCAGTGTGATTGTGGGTATAATGGATGCAAGATACCTTACAAACGAACGATAAGCTAAAGTAAAAACAATGTATCCAACCAATAAACGATTCGCTTTCTGCATTCGAGCGTATCATATCCGAGTTAAAACTCCGCAGAGTTTTGGGCAAACTAGCCAAAGGAACGCGTGTGAACGACGGGCTCGATATAGATAGGCCGTGCACGGATACTCGGGTTACTTGTCCTACAATTCTACCCTCAGTTCAACTTACAATTAAATTTATGAAATTTGCGAGGATCCATTGACCTATTAGCTTCACTAGTAACATTTTTCATGCACTATTTACTTATCATCAAATGATATTAAGACATCCATTCGATGGAAAGGTCAAATGATTCATTGAGGGGTTATTATTTTACCTTAACCTTTTCTTAAAGATCTACAAATTTCTCCTTCTAAGAAATACGGTAATTTAGAGTGATTCTTGGAGCATTTGACTTCTTAAAGGAGAGCGTATTACCGTGACGGTGACTTCAAGGCAGCGGTAGAATTTTCATTTTTTCAAACCAGTGAGTTTAGAAACCACAACAAGGTATTAGATTCAATTGTGGACTTCCCTCGCAATTGATCAAATTTTGGCAGTATATATCTATATATCTAAGACTTTCCTGTGTTAGATTCAATTGTGGACCTTCCTCGCAATAAAAAAAACAATTTTGGCTATATATATATATATATATATATATATATATATATATATATATATATATATATATATATATATATATATATATATATATACACACTCACACACACACACACACACAAATGTATACAATGTGCCCTCCCGGTTATCACCATAATGGCTTTATGGCAACCTCTGAACTTGGGCACAGAGAGTATATATTTTCTGACAATTGATGCTCATTTTTCATCAAAACCTTGTTTTCCTGAAAACTCTCGAACGAACAATTTACATGATCATGACATTTGCTTGTACAAAATTTTTGTAACAAATCCTTTATATAAAAAAAACCCACTTATCTGATAGCTTTCTAATTTTGTTTGTGGATGAGCCATTTAGATTTGATAAATTGATGAAAAAACTTGCTGATGTAAATTTTTTAGGATTTTTCTTCTGCTTTGGTTCAAGAATCAACTTCTTTCGAACCAGTTACCTGATTGCATTCATGTTTAGTTCCTCCGAATAACTTTATTAACTTATTGCATATGCATATTTCGTAAAAAACTACATATACAAATATTGTTGCATATAAATGTCTTGCATCTGAAATTATTTCTCCGAAAAAACTAATAACATTATTTCCAAGTGATTAACTCCTTTTGATGTGTTGAAATATGAGTAATAACTTTTTTTGCCAATTAGGGAGCCGTCATTATTTACGACCTGGGAGTCGGAGGAATGTGAGGTGGTCACTCAAAAAATTAAAAACTAGAAGGTGGCTTCGCTAAAAATGTGGAGAAAAAGAAGGGGTGTTACTCATTTTTTGTGCAAAATGAATTTAAACACGCCCCAGATTGCACTATTTCACACATCAATTTCTCAAACTTTTTAATGCGAGAGGGGAGCAGTTGTAACTTCAACAGTTGTAACTAACATTGTGAAGTGCCAGTGAGTATTCCTGCGTGTACTTTTACACTATGAGCTAACTAAATGCGCATATCTTAAGACCCATTTATCCATCTATCGATCTATCTGTTTATCACTCTGTCTCTCTCTCTCTTTCTCTTTCTATCTATCTGTCTTTCTGTCTCTCTCTGTTTCTGTCTGTCTGTCTCTGTCTCTGTCTATTCTCTCTCTCTCTCTCTCTCTCTCTCTCTCTCTCTAGACTATCTCTCTCTCTCTCTCTCTCTCTCTCTCTCTCTCTCTCTCTCTCTCTCTCTCTCTCTCTCTCAATCTATCTAAGTTTGTAGGTTTTGCAATTACCAAGCTATTTTTAACAGGTAGGATAGTAGTGTGGTGTGTAAGTATATTGAAGTATCTTTTTAGTCAAACTTTCTTCCTGTTCTTTTATGTTTGTAAGATTGTATATAAACCGACATGAATAAAGTGTTGATTTAATATAGCTTTATCCCATAATATGGTCTGTGTAGGGAATGGTTTGTGTAGGAAAGTATCCTGTATTTCTTGCCATTTTTTCAGACAGATGCACTGGTGCTTGATTGGGTTATTCAATACCATTGATAGTGATTTACACTAAATCAGATCAGAGTATTCTTTAACTAGGTAATTTCCTGCGCTACATCCATCGATTCATCACTGGTCTTTGTTGATATAGCATCTCCATCAAGCGGCATGGAAACAGGCAAATCTCATTCCGGCAATGACAATAAGGAGTTGCCCCTCTGCTCTTCCAGGTCATATCATCATAACCTTCGACAAAGGAATTCATTAATCACGTCTATTGTCTGATTTTTTCCTGTCAAGAAACGTCTTTGGAATGTTAACTCACTGTGCGATCTGCTCACCGTACGCCGTTCAGTTATACTTATGATCCAACAGTTACCGTTGAGATAGCCTTCACAAACACTGGGAAGAAAATGGTTCGATATATGCCCAGTAACATATTGGAGTCTTCCCCCCTCATTCGACATTATTCCAATTTTTAACGTAAATATGCTTTGTAGATTATCGCGATTAGGTCAAAGTTCAAATCCAGAAAAGATTAGAGAAATTGAATTCTGTAGCTTAATTTAAACCCACTGTAATGGCTCAGATGTTGATACGATGTATGAAAAATGAATGAAGCAATCCATATGGAGTTGCTCAATCGTTACAGTCGACCTCGGCAACTTATGTGCCCCTTTAACTTATCCGGTAGTTTAAAGAATGTTTTTAAATTGTAACATTTAGTGAGACTGTAACTTGATGTTCAATCTGAGTTGAAAATTTTAGTTTTTCAAAGAATGAATCTAGCTATTTCTCAACCCGATACGTGCCGTGTATTGGAAAATTGGATTTTGTGTGACAGTATCAAGCCCTCAGTGCAAATAAATTCAACATGTTTAATGTAATTTCCCGGTCAACCCCTTCCACGATCTAACATTTATTTACTTAAAATTTGCCAATGACAGAGAAATTAGTTGTCTATGCAACAAACAAACATAGATTTTAGTAAAAAATATTACTCTTAGACTATTAAATGCTATGTTCAAATGGACAATATTACAGATTATTGTTGAAAGGCTTACTGTCAATTCAAACGCGATGTGATGGCGGATATCTGCAGACGCTCTCAAAGCAGTGGCATTTTCCCAGACTATAATCTTAGCCTACATACTTCTGATCTGGAATACCTGTGAATAATACCGCTCATTTTAAAAGTAGCTTGTTTTATTCAAGCACTGAGCTGAACTTGTATTCGCTTGATAGTCAAAGTATTCTGATAATTTAGCAACGCATCAGTGCTACGATTTCAGTCGTTCGCGATAAATATTACTGTGGCATAATCTGTTGCATGAAACGATTTATGCTGACATAATTTGCTGAAAAAGTACACCATTATAATCTGCAGAGCAGGAAAACTTTGATAGAATTATTGCATTGCCTAGCATTTTACGATAACTGTCGCTACCTAAAAGTCGTGCGAAATGGACACTGCGAAAAATATGGACGCTGGTGCGTGCATTTGGCGGCATTTAGTTCAATGTAATAAAAAACTCTGCACCACTATATATTCTGGATTTTTCCAGTACTCCGTTATCCTGGTAAAAAAAATTCAAGTCGCCCCTGATTTCTTTCTTATGCCTCCCTATGCAGTGCAAACAGGCCATAAATAGCTGGTAAATGAATTCAATGTCAGCCTTCCAAATAAAGTCTTTTATCTTTTATTCAAGTGTTCCATATAAAGTGAAATTTCTTTGAATTCAAAGGTTTCAAAGCGATCTCAGTTTAATGCTTTTAAATTCTGCCGGAAGGTCACTAAGTAAGTTGAGAAGTGACATCTTCACAGAGGCAGCGCCAACGACAAAGACAAGGAAGGAACATATAAGATTAAACTTCAAAGAAGATTAAGACAAGGACACTATTGAAGGTTACTAGCTGCAACTTTTAACTATTTTTATCAGTACTTTGCTTTTAAATGTCAGCCCATTTCTTGTTCTACTCCCAGAAGAATATTGGGATAAACAGTATTCAGCTCGCCAACTCACTCTGTACATGGGTAGACTGCATTGTTATTGTTCACATGTGAATTCTGGTCCGGACTAGAATTCAAATGTAAACGACAACATTTATGGATAGACTCTGTGTTGACAAGCTAAATGGTAAGTGTTTCAACGTGCGTCTAGGAGTAGAACTGGCCCTTTAGATGAATATTAAAAACAAAAATAGTGAAATCATCACAAGTTACAGATACTGGCTATACAGATACTTCATTTATGAAGATATAAATGAAGGTATTACCCACGGAGGTCTTTTCAACACGTCAAGTAATTATTAATGAATCGGTCGAAAATTCGTCAAACTACTCAACAGTTATGTTTGCAATAGCCGGGTGTGAAAACAAAGATGTTTGTGAAGGTTTGCTGATTTCTATAACCTTCGCACAGGATAAAAAACATCGCAAACCGAAGCATACAGGCTCGTTTGTGATTCGAACAAGTGTTCGACGAGTTATATCAAATTCTGTTCCAACTATATCGACTTTCACATCACACAGTTAAACTGTCTCTGCGATATACATTGTCAACTATACACTTGATAACATCGTTCAACTTGAACTCTGAACGTCTTCTCTTACATTCGACCCACGAATACGTCTTAGTATGACGTCATCTGGACGCTGCACGGAGTCAACGACTAAATAGACAAAAGATGTCCCACTCCATAATACAGTCGATGATGAAGGTGACGCAAAGAGTGCAATTAACTGCTGTTGTGGCAAAAAATCGCACGCAGTTAATATTGCATTGTTCCAAGTGATTTTCAAATTCCCGTTTTTTTCAACGAAACCTGGTCTTAGTTTTCAGGAATTCCAATCGAAACGGTGAATTGTTCATCAGTTCACTCGAGCGTGGCAGACGTTGCTAGGCGACAAGAATGGAAACGCTGCGAACTCTATTCGTCTCGCTGTTACCACAAACTGAATTAAGTCCAAATGATCCATAAATGCTGGGCATCAGAAAAGACCGATTTATCTCCAATCTTAATGCTTGCAAGATACGCAAAGTATTACGTTGTCTGTTCCCCTAATCTCTGATGAGATAACATTACCTGCTAAAACACGTGTATGATGAACTATATCGCCAAAACTGTTCTTATAGCAGGACATCTGAGCAATAACTTAACGCGTTTTATTGCCTCTTTCAGATATTTTTCCTTCATTTGGAAGTGAAATCCCGGGGAATGATTGAGCATGCAGCTTGATATATAGGTGCCTGCAACTATCGACGTTAGCGGCAGAATCCAAGCGTGCACCATCCCTTCGCAAGCGACGCTATTTTATCCGCTTTACTTCCGCACAGGGGATTCTGGGTAACCGGATGACGTCATCGCTAGTCTGGCCAAAAGTACCAGCTTTTCCTGTGAATAAATACGACGAGCTGTCTCCAACAGCTGTTTTCGAGAGAACGCACTCCCAGGCGAGAGAGCGCAATCTTATCCGTTTGGTGCTGGCTTGTACGACTTGTGTAAAAAGTAGCTGTAAAGACGATAGAAGCGATAAGGCGTTGCACGAAAGTAGTTTTTATTTTCGTTGTTTTAAAATTTCGTTTTCTCTTTTGAAGTTATGATTTGGCGAACACCGTGTATGCCTAACTATGTGATAGTTTCGCTGGTTCTCATCATATCGGTGGTACATGGTGCCAATCACGATGGCTACACAAACGAATGGGCGGTTTTTGTTCCCGGAGGTGAAACAGAAGCTCGTTTTGTAGCAGCGGAGCATGGCTACAACTATGTCGGACCGGTAGGTAGATTTTTTAAAATTTATAACGGGAAATTATCCATGAGCATGGCTCCCAAAATATGAACCAAAAGACAGAACAAAATGTTTTCCCCGTCATATTTTGAATCTGTCATGTTCATGATTTGCACACGCAGTGTCTTGGTTACACTGATAATCAGCGACCAGTAAATGACATCACAAACAGCCAAACGAGAGATGGGCTTCCTAAAACATTAAAATATCAACAACCACTGTTCTTTTTTTGATTTTGCCAGTTTAAGATATTAACAGCGACTATACCGCCTGCTGTGACCAGCGTGTGTTCGTTCACGTCACACGAATTTTGCTAACGTGTTGCGTAGCGCGCCACTACACTATACACTATACGGGCAAGTCGACATTGCATCGTCCTTAGACTTCGTTCACAGCTACCTTGTACCCTGACAGTTCTATTTCAGTCAACTTTCATATTCGCATTATAGGAAAATGTAATTTATTTTTCGAGTATGGCAATTAGGGTCAATCTAACAATTATGGACACAGAAAAATTGCTCCTGAATAATATGTAATTTTTTACTCAGTTTTCCGTAATTCACACAGTGTTCAGAATCCCACTCTGTGTATGAGTTCTCGGTCACAAAAGATTCGGAAACGTACGATAAGGTTCACACACACACAATAACCCAATCTAAAACGGTGACAAACATCACCTCGAAAAATTTGAGCATTTCCAACCACAAATTTTATTATTATTATCTCTGTGTTGCGTATTTTTATCCTATTGTCATGACAATAGGACCTGTGTGGTGAATGTCGTGCTACGAGCCGCATTGTTATATTTTCAATGTACATTTTCTGCCTTCGGGAGCGTTTATTGAAAATGTAAACAGAGACCCGAATGGCTAAGGTATTATGTATTAATCAAGCACGGAAGATAATACCCCCTCTACCAGCATAACTGACGCAAAATGTATAATTCTATGTTGCACTGACAGTGTTTGCGTTTTTCCCGGGTCAACTGCAGGCGCATATGTCGTTATAGTGTACCTGAAACCACTGGCCATACACAGATCGTGTTATCACTGTTGTCGCCACTTAAACGGAAATTTCCGGCTCTCGCCCTGAGTATACCGCCGATACTTACGGCACTTATGAATTAATTAATATCGAAGTATAGGGTATATATAGAAATATATAGTGTGGGAAATTTAACGTGCGCAGTACTACTGCGCCTATTTTGAGAACAGGAGAATTTGACGCTCAAAAAACCCAACTCAATAAATGGCACCCAAAATGAGGCCGCTGGTTGATGTTGATGCATCGCAGCTTTAAAGAATGTGCAAAATATTCCGATTAGCAGCAAAGGTGATTAATGAAGGAAATAAAAACTGCATACACGTCCCCGGAAAAGTGTTTTTTCACGCACCGGGAAACGGTATGGACATCTGAGTCACAATCGGAAATACCAAACGACTTTGGAAACGTTTTTACACTCGAGATGCATTCTCAAGCTATCACTTCCTTTTATACTTATTAAAAATCATATTGAATTTATTTCTCATAAAGTGTCCCCAACCACCTGCTAGATTCACACAACGATCACTTACACACGTGACAACCTTGCATTCCAGTGTGTGTGATAGATGGCTCCCTTCTCACTTGTGAACGTTGCCTTGGAGTCAGCAGTCAGGCTTTGAAAAATGTTACCAATCCTCTGGTATACACTGAATGGATATTTTTGCAACAATGCCTGAAAATTTAACAGTGAGTTTTTGCGAACATTATCATGGTATCCAAAACATGGCGCCGTTGCAAATCGCGTTTTTAAAATGTCAAAAGCTGTCGCCGAAGCGAAGACCGAAATTAGCCGCAAAGCCTGGAAAAATAATGAAACAACATTATTGTCATGGTAATTCCGATCCTAATTTCGGCAGAAAATGATTCGCTTTCTCCCTGCAAGTCCGATTATTCTCGAACAACATAAGCGAACCATAAATGAAGCCAACACTAGGAGATTAAGCTAAACTGCAGGCTTATTTTACAATGGGAGTGATACATTTATTAACTGGTAAATCAAAACCTCAACAGAATTATGGGTTATAAAATATATGATGTCAGTAGAGGTAGCTGAAAATTTACAAGACATGTTATAACACGATAAGTGTTTTCAACCTGCCGCAGAAATGATTGCCCCTGTGTTGCATGGAAAACCGAAATAAAGCAGTCTGTATTCAGCTTTTGCTAAAAAGTACAAACTTCGGAAAAATGAAGCGATCAGATCTAAACCGTGTAAATTTATAATAACAAAATAATCAGGCCCATGACACACCCGTCACTTTGAGAAAATGAGGGAATGTTATTTTCAAAGATTTCCAGCGACGCGCACTGGCGAATTTAGTTCAACTAAAAATCTTACTTGAAAACCTTATTTATCAATCCGCCAAAATACAATCAGATACATAAAAGGAGAAATTTCAACCTAGTTATTTGTGATAATTTGGGGCCTATTGAAGATTAAAATCAAATTTGTAGTGCTCTTATCCTCTGGTGAGCGCTGTTTTCTCAATGCATTTTTTGCAAGTGGTTACGGGCAAGATTTATATACGATATCAGCTCTATAAAGAAGCATTTAAGTAGATCACTCAGGTAAAATGTCACTTCTCTCCAATGTTACTAGAGTGAACAGATATGACCACTTTGCAGATCCTGATAAACATGGTTTGTAAGTTTTCGACTACGGTTTTTTATTGTAACCAAATTCATAAATGCCCGTTGCGAGAAATCGTTGAAAGTAAAGTTCCGCCATTTTGTGGAAGAAATGAATGTGTTATGTATTTTCATCGTTTACAATACCATAGCGATAGCTTAGCCAATGGTGTTTGATTATTTTTACAAAATACTGACTTGGATTTGAAAAAATATGGCCATGGACGAGTACACTTATATGCGTACAGTCTATATATGACTTTAATACCAACAGAATCTCTATGCTCTGGTCAATTCACTTTACTATTACTCTGTTCTGGACTTCAAATATATTTGAAATTTGCTCAAAAAATATTCGAAGGCTTATACACAGCAAGGGATAGACATTGATACTCTGTTATCGAGCGTCTGGGATAAATACGGACTTGTTGATTCTGTTACTATTTTACGTACAAAGTCTACCCGTGAATACAAACCTATGCTTGGCTACTCTCACAATGAACCAAAGAGTCAAAGTAAATACATATTCGATGATTGTTACATTTTCAATCACCAGAAAATTGCTCTCCCGTTATTTCTCATAATTATTTGCCAATTGAAATTTGAAAATTGCATATACCACTATGTATAAAGAGTCACCATTGTCCCGTAACTATGTCATCGTGTACTGTCTTTATATGTTTATCATATCAATGACGTTCAAATTCCATTTTGTATAGTATTGCCGACTTGCTCCTTTCAGAGAGAGAGAGAGAGAGAGAGAGAGAGAGAGAGAGAGAGAGAGAGAGAGAGAGAGAGAGAGAGAGAGAGAGAGAGAGAGAGAGAGAGAGAGAGAGAGAGAGATGACTGAAGATGATGTCGACCGTGTACTGACGGTACTGATGATGGTCTTCGGGAGATCACGGTTGAAGAATGCATGGTGACTTCAGTATCATCCGCGGTTTAGCCCTTGACGATGTGGTAATAGTAATGGCCATTGAAAGTAATGATAGTGACAGCATTGGTTGGGTATATTTATAACAGTATGGGTAAATAGGAACAGAGACGTACACGGGACTCTGTTTGAGTGTAACGTTTTCTTTCTGAGAAAGGAAGACGTGTATTTATATTCTCGATATTATCTTGATGTCGTTTGTCAACGTGTTAGTTGTGTCACACCAGATGTTAAGTAAAGTCCTCGACATCTAATCGAAGCACGTAATTATTTGACATTTCAGTGTGAATGGTTATTTGCATGCAAACGACCTGCCAGAGAGAGCGTTTCATGATATTAACACGAGATGGTACGTCTCGTCAGCTAATTGCCTCCATCTGTATGGCCTTCACTTAATATGGATTTAATTGAGAGCAAAGAACGGATTAAAAATCTTCACGTCGACAGCATTTGTAACGATCGCGGAAAATTTGAATGAAGTTTACCTGTTTATTCCAGAGTTCTAAGTAGTAAATATTGATAAATTTTGAATGAAATCATCGTCGAAAACATGAAATATTGTCGCGATTTCCTCCCTGTTATCCGGCGAGTACACAACAGTAGACCCAGAGCCTGAACCCGGCGTACGGGAGATAACAGCTAGCATTGTCGAGATCCACGATTTAAATATCCCTTTTAAATTGTCTAGATTTCTATTGACAAAGAAAACCGCGCCGAGGCTTTGTCAAGAAATTAATCGTTAACCCGAAAGATGGTAATTTTGCGGGCTGGAAGAACGAACTACCGGCCTTAGAAAGTGCAGCCAATCTCCACAACTTATTTTAGGACATTTGGCAGTATTGGTGAGTTCGTATTTCGTCACTCGGAGAGCATCTGCATGGGATCTTGTGTACCATTACAGGAGGCGGAAGTTCACCGAACCCGGAGAGACGAAAATAATCACCTGTCCCCTGAGCATAGGAATAGAAAATATCCATGTTTCTATTTTATTGGCGCATATGCATAGTAAAACTGCAGTCATCCATGACAGAGAAGCGTTGGTTCTCATACCGCCGCTGACTGAGTATATTTGTTTGAAGTCAGTGTGAGTTTGTAATCTCATTGAAATTTCGGAGATGCGGGAAATGAACAAAAATGCTTCAAAAGGTAACAAAACGGGCAACGATGCTCAGGCGATTGCATGGCGGATAGGTCGGATATTTAAACTAGTGCATATCAAACAAACCCACAATCATCCGTATGACCGCGAAGGCGGAATACAAATAACACAAAAAGGAGGACATACTAATATCGTGCATACAGTGCGTTCACATAATTGAATTAGACGCCATACTTTTCATCTACAGGTTCCAATTTTCACATTCTAGCATTGACGTATTTACTGATACCTGTCCAGCTGATCACATTGACTAATGTTGTGAGTACGTGTACGCGGAAAATGTGTCGATACATAAATGTCACATACAAGACAATTAATTTCGTACAACGGGTTGTCAGTTGAAAGTCGTGAGTAGTGCTATCAAACACGTTACCCAAAGGCACTTGTTATTCATTGATATCAAATGTGTGTTTTGTGAAAGAGAAATGAAGGATGAAAACACGTCTTAGCGATGTATGAAGAATATACTTGTACATATACAATTCCATCGGCTTTGAATTCCTGGCTTTTGCTAACAATGAGCCGGCAAATTCGACAAAGAGACGGGAAACTACCAGGGATTACTCTCTTATCCTTTCTATTCTGCAACGGGTGTAATTTGTACGTACGTAGACATGGGGTCACGCGTGGATTGTATGAACAGTAAAAATTAATCAATTCGAGTTGACATGCCCACTGAGGTCGAATATTCGATCAAAATTTACGATTCTCAGACGACACAGGTGGTTTGCTCAACCGCGTCTCCTTCATAAGTCCTTTCCGTGTCGTTCAGTCGGATGATCAATGATATGGACTCGCATACATCAAAGATCCAAGCTGATCTCTGACTGCCATTGAATTAAGAACACCCCGGGATTATTTCCCATTTCTTTGAATATTACCACAAATAACACCGTAAGGGACTGAGCCAAAATATGTCACAAATCATTTTGATCCGGAATAATCATATTTCAAAGTTCAGAAGGATAGCATTTTGTTTCTTGTAATTTAATCAAAATCTATAATGGATTTGCAATGACAGACTGCTCAGCCAAGGCTCTTAGTCTAATGTAGTTTCTTCCATGTTTTCTCAAAGTGATAGAGCGCCCTTTCATCATATAGAACAAAGTTCAGTTTTGCTCGATGAAGACAACTCGTAACGTGTTGAAAAACATAAACATGGACTAAGTCATGGGCGTTATCACGCTAATGTTCTCAAAACAACGCCCGTCCCACCTAACATCGATTCTCGTGTTATGGTCTCCGAGACATCAATAATCTCAATAATAATAATAATAATAATAATAATAATAATAATAATAATAATAATAATAATAATCAGTCATCTGAATCTAAAACAACAACAACAACAACAACAACAACAACCAAAGAAACCCGGACTTCGATATTTCAGATATTTCCACTTGTGTAAATTTGCGATAAACGAAATAAGATTTTACAATTTTTGATTTATTTCGATGGCGAACTGTTGACAAGAGAGCCAAATCGCTTGACCTCCGAGTATTTGCCGTCGGTGCAGTTGTACTTGGCTAGCCTCTCAGCGTTCACCTGCCTGAAACACTGACGTTTTCAGGGTCAGCATATCAACAAAATTAATGCCGCACTGCCATGACTTCGGCTACTTAGAATTTGTGCTTTGATCTGTGAATGAGGCAACTTGAAATTACCATAAGATTGATGAGTTTTGAAATTCATATATTCAGATAGAAGTTCATGCCAAACAAGGACAAATCGTGCTCTCCGAAACAATGTGGACACATCGCCCCAAGTATACAGTCAGGTCCCCTCAGTTTTATAACCAATAAATAAGTTTGATGACGGAATAAATAATTGAAATACATTTATTGCTAAAGACACAACCTCGGAATCGAAGCACAGCGAGAGTAGGGCGAATACAAGATATACAAAAGCCTTTAAAATTAATTGCTGCCTCCAGTGCCTAATTTCCCTGTTTTGTTCAACCATATGGCAGGTAGTGTAATGTACGTTACACTCCAACCCTTAACGGTCATGTTTGCTTACACAATATGGTCAATTTCCACACAGAAATGTAATCATGAATATTAATGAGTCCCGGTTGCACGGAAATGATCCCCGAGGCAATACACACTTCAAACCAACTGCAAGGCTTCCTATTCACATAAGAATGATTAAAAAATGTAGAAAAATTACAAGTTATTGAATAGCTCACATCTATAGCGTTTTTGTGTGAAACTTGTTGAATATGTAAGGATATTTTGTATTTGATTTGACGTTTGTCTGACACATTCATATCACGATGGAGCCTGACAGGCTAAAACATGAAATGATGTTGCATTTTAGGCTCTCATGATAAATGCAAAGTGGTTTCTGCTGATTAGCAGCCGTTTTCTGTTTAATTGTAACCATAGAAACCAAATGATGTTCGTGTTTTAAAACCCATATCTGTGTCCTATAATTAACTCTGATTTTTGTTATTTTTTTCATCTGGTCGTCTCTGTCTATAATCTGAACTGTATAAATTCACCACACAGCTGTTCAGTTATTGATTGGTTGTGGTGTAACAGCTGCTTAGCATCAATATTTTCAATCGCTGACTGTTCGCCACGATTTCTGTTTCCTGTTTGCCCGCACGCTGCTGTTGCACAGCCGTATCGACTGCTTTTTCGTCATCCCATTGACGTTTTCTTTTAAAAAGAAAACTCCGAGACTGCCGATGGATGTAGAGTTCGTTAATTTGAAGCCGTTTTGATGGAAGTAGCACAATCAAAGTAGTAAAGCTCATAAAACTTAGCGGATCAGCTTATACAATCTGTAGTCCATAAATATACCTTGTTACTTACAGCTTGCCGCCTTCACCAAATACTCGTCGAAAATACCAGACGTAATTCAGGCATATGGCGTCTGTCATCATGAATACAGAATACAGTATCATATTAGTATTATGAAAATTTACGTTGTCTTGAGGACACGTTTCTGTATTTCTTGTGGGCACACCTAAAGTTTGGACATGAAAATTACCATGGGGAGAGTCAGCCCAATTTTTCTCAGGTGATCCACGAATTTCGTCGCACATATAGTATTTCTTCTTAACTAACCCTAAATCAAGCAATCCAGCCTTTTCACTCAAGTTGCGCACCAAAATGTGAGAGTATGCCGTATGTAACACGTTTAGCATAATGGATGGCAGAGAGATAGATGGGCAGAAATAGGTGGAGTTGGCAGTTATAAATGATCAATAGAAATGTTAAAAAAATGACAGGTCACAAATTCTCGAAGAAATCAAAAACATGCCAATAGGATGTAATCTTTGGATGGTAATTCCAGGAGATTTTTTTGCTGACAAAACGCTTCAATTTTTTGCTGATAATATGCGTCAGTGTTTGCAGTATGCACGCAGACTCTATAAAAACACGTTCTCAGTGTTTGCCTTGCGTGACCACTTCTCGATATGCTGTTACCTACACCTCTCATGCTTGCATGTTAAAAATCGTTAGTGGAAAGTTTTTTGTTCAAAGGTACCAGCTTTTTATGGAGTACAGCGAATGAAACACACATGTATGGAGAACTTTGGCGATAAATCACACAACATTGAACTTTATACTATACCAGCCAAGGTATACATGCATGTCATTCAAAGTCTTGAAAATCAAGGATTTTAAGTGGTTCAGATGTGACGCACGGAGTTTCTGATGACATTAAAACGTGGATCACAATAGCATTGGCTTCTGCAAATCTGCCAAGTCAAAAAACCTTTCTTCGACGTGGCGTGACTCACTGCATTGAATTGAATCACTAGAATCAATCGATGAATATGCATAAACATATTTAGGCTACTGCTCCATGTAGTACAACCTATGAACCCTGTATTTACATTTATTGAAATGTATGTGTAAGATTGAGATGTTCAATTCATATAGACAGATGTTTTGCGTGCAGCTGTAAATAGCGTTATCACTTTCCAGTGTTTACCGTCAAGGTATATTCTCACAAACAACTTGGTTTCGATAGATTTAAGGGAGCATGCGTCTCGAAAGTGAAAGACTTAAACTTTTGCCCGAACTTTCCTCAGTGAAACTTTCAATCATTCTCTTATACCAAATCAAGAATACAAATCAGGGGTCACCGTACAAAGTTTGGAAGTAGGGAAAGAAATTACCAAACAGTTTGCGATATTTGAAATTCAAAATGGCTGCAGTCACTGTGTTAACTCTACGGGGAAAAAATAACTTTGGGATTTATAAAAAAACTAAGACGGTAAAAAGCTGTCATTCTCAAAGAGCTTTGAAATGAGCCCCCACAAGTGGTAGATAAGAAAAGAATTGTAGAAATTTGAGAGTCCGAATATCTGTCCCCGAGGCGCGTTCTACCTACGATATTTTGCTTCTTTCTAACAACCGTACCTATACTGCACCTGGGGTTTGCTCCGAGCTTCTGCTCTTTCTAATTCCCCACTGACAGATACACCACAGCCTATCGACTAACCCGGGATCCTCGCCAACCCTTCATCGCCACTGTATCATGAAGACTTGGGAGACCCTAGCCAACCTTGACTTAAGGATTTAGTAGTGTACGGGTCTCCGCGAACTCCAGTTTTAGACGCATACGCCACTAAATCTTTCAACCATACAATAACCCAACAGGCGATTGCTAGCTGCGTAAATTGATGATATATATCAAACTTAAGATCGAATGATATATATCAAGGAAGGATAATAATAGTTATTAATTTCTATAGTGACCAAATGATGCCTTAATAATGTGTAAATAATTCCGGATCGTTTGATTAATATTAAATAATTTAAACTGGGATGACGGAGCAGCTGCGACCCAAGAATCTTGCGGTATCACCCATTATTCATTCTAGGGATGTTTTAGCACTGATGGAGCCCTTGGCTATAGTTATTGATTAGTCTCCTCCACAGCCTTCTCCCACGATATCATGCTGTTCCGCAGTATATTACATCGCTGAGGAGACTCCAAATTCAGACACCCTGCCGGCCTGATGGCTGGTCACCGATGAATAAAAACCTTATCGAGGAGTGGTTTACGACGCACACCAGGCTCAGGCTCTGTTCCGGTTTTGTTCAGGAATTCAAAAGCTATCATTTTAACGTTCATAACATACGGACCAAGCGCAGTTTGTCTGAGACTAAACGTAGACCTGGCCCCTAGGTCCCTCATGAACTTATATAATCATCTTGGCTCCAAGGTAAAGCAAGGCTTTGCCCCAGACAGCCACAATAAGAACTGACGGAAGGTTTTACTCAATGTCCGCGTAACAGAATTCATGTATATACATTGTGCATTAATTCAGCGACAGATGTGAGACAACTTTTTCAGCTGTCGCAGCATTTACAGGAGCTTTGCTTCAATGAAGATATAGACGAGTTAGGTATAAACGATATAAAATAAGGATTAATGTGTGCACTTTACTTCAGCATTTACTTAACTATATGGATTAGCTATCGGCCAGGAATCTTTGAATAATGTGGATAAGGTATTTATCTGTGTCGTGATCTTATCATATTTGTATGATACGACACCAACATGAGAATTCAAAATCTACACAAAAACGTTAAAAAGAAGGCAATATTGTATTGTAAAAACACAAAAGCTATTTAAGCTGCACAAGAAATCAAAACACGATTGTTAAATGTATTCCATTAAAATAAGAATGAAAGCAAAACGAGAGCCCTTCATTTTATCACTATACTGTTGTTGTAGGTTTCTGTCGGTCAATAAAAAACAGAAATGTAATGCTATTAATTACTTACAATGCAGGATTTTTTCTTAACCCTTGATGACATCATAGACAGAGGAAGCGCCTCGCTAGTATTGTCGAAATCTCTTGCTAATGCATATTCATATGTAAGATTGACGGTTTTATTTGTGCGTCGGCTGTTCTGTAAGCCACACAGTTAATGCTGACGTCATCGATATATGTTTTGCAGATCAAACGCGCCTATGTAAATAGTATTACAAAAAATTGCCAAGCCTGTGCATATCACCAGATGCAAACAATAACGCTCGATAATAAGCCTGTAAGCGGCAAACTACTTACATAAACAAAAATATCACATGAATGTGAAAATTTTCAAGCAAAATAATGTGGCTGATATTTCTTTTTTAACAAAAAATACAGAGAGCCTCGTTTTCCCTTATGTGTATTCGACATTATATTGTGCGTTTGTATTTCAACGGCGGGGTCACAAATATAGCCTCTCATGTGATTATTTGGGATTAATTATGAATAATTGTAATATATCTCATAATAATCCAAGTTATTATTTTATTTTGTGATATATGATAAACAAATTAAGTAAATCAGTCTTAGAGGCAAAGTTAATAAAATTATAAAAAATCCAATTGGATATTTATGTTTATACTTGAAATTACCATATAACGGGAACCTTGGACGATTGTACTGATTAATTCAGCGTCTAAATGTGCTTCAGTCTCAAAATCTTTAATTTGATAATCAATATAATATTTAATATATGACTGCTTATTTCAATAACACGACACCCAGTAGTCATGGAAATGTAATGATAATGCATGTTCTTTGCAGGTCCACAACAATCGAGTCTATACAACATGCTTGCAGTAAACATAGGAAAGTTATCTGTATCCCTTAAAAATTATTGAAGACGGTGTTATGGCAAGACATTTTTATTATATCAATATTAACGAATAATTACGGCATCCATATTTTCAGAGAAGTATAACACTAGATTATCCAATTATGGCTGCGTACCTAACATGCATGAAATAATTCTCACTTATAAGTGACACGACTTTCAAATTTCACTGACATGCGAACTTGGATCGATCACTTTACTCAACACTATTCAGTGTTTTGAGTCGGAGGCCTAACGCTGTATTTGGATGCTAAAATATGATTTAAGTAATGATTTCCGTAAAACATGATCGGAGCCGTTTTTGGATAATTGCATAGCGATACTTTTAGATGAAAATGGTGGTCATATCTCAAGCCGTGCCATGAACACTGTCGACAAACTAATGTAATACTTTTCATCTCATGCTGTCATCCCTAATAGTCCCAACCGTGTTGTAAATATTTCAAGAAATAAGAATCAGAGGCCAATTAGATTCATGGTTTATTGATGAACAATCTGCTGCCTGTGAGCCACTAGCTTCGGCAGGAAATATTTTAATTGACCTCTGTGCGAAGCTACATCGCGAAATGCTTGAAAAATACTTTGGAAGTAATAGCTGTTAGACAGGTGTTATCTTGGGTTGACGGTCAAAACTTAAGCCTTTCTCATATATCTACTGTCCATATATCACGTGATCATATATTACTTGCATGCATGAAATCTACACAGCCGTCCAAATCATGCCAAACTTTCGACGGCCGATCGTACAGTTATCATCGTGGTTCTATTCAGTGCGGCCTACGAAAGATATACGTGACAACAAGCACATTCCGCTACATCGTTCATTACACACAGTACATTTTGCTTAAAATCATTTTTTTTGTACAGATTCATTCAATTTTTATTAATTGTTAACCCAAGATTAAAATATGGTGGTTGAGTTCACCTTTTAGCATTACAAGCAGTCGTAAGTTGGGTCAGAAAGTATTATAAAAATATGCAAATTAATGCAAATCATCCGTTTCCAACACTTCAAAAGAATTTAATTCAACTCTTGCAGGGTTAAACTTTTGTGAAACTCTCGCATATTATACCACAAAGCGACAATTTTGTTTTGCAATAAAGTTCTTCTATTTAGAATAAGAGTCATTTCAATTTTGCTTATCGTGATTTTAATCACTATTTTGTTTGGCAGTCTTTTAATCCCTGACATTTAAGAATGAAAATAGATGATACAAAGCATAATTGTCTCTTTTTACTTCATAAACTAGGGTTTCAAATGAGATATCAAATTTCATAAAATAGTACCAAATTTTTTACTCGAATTAATTTTTCTTATTTATATCGAAATTGCGTTTTTTTTTTCAACAAATGTGTAACCCTTCTTCGTTTGAGTAAACTAATGCTACCATACAAAACTTTAGATTCTCTGCCATTTTGAAATGCATAATATGAGGGGTTTTCATTTCATATTTGATGAGAAAATAATGATTTGAAAAGTGTTGGTTAAGTGCAACTAGGGCTTCATTTTTTGCAGCGACCAATTTCGAATAAAAATCTCTGTCAAATGTCGAAGGAAAAATTGTCAATGTTCAAAGTTTAGTCTCCCTGGTCTTGAAACACCGCATCGAAACATCAGAGGTTCAAAATATTACCAGTCGCCAAACGTCGACGGGCGAGGTATTACAGGTGAATTTTAATAGATCTTTCGGATTTGGATACATGCACAGTGTTTGCATTAACAATGTTCATAGTGGAACAGCTGGGATGCTGTGATATGTAACATTTCTGGTTCGTTTCACTCTGTGTCTATAAAAATGAGCAATTTGAGGAACTGAAAGAGACCGGTACCTCGCCTTTTTTCCAATCGCGATATCTAAGCAACGCTGACTATATCGAACGACGAATTCAGTTAGTTTCCATGGTTACCACTCTCTTAAACTGTGCGACTATGAGAGTATATGGTCGGCCGTAATTGCATTCGGCGATTATGAATTTACAGCCCACTTTCAGCAGAAAATGAGAATTTACTGTACCGCTGCCTGGCTATTATCATGCACCCATGTTTAATTTTTGGACAAAGGTTAATTACCTTTGGAGAGCTTCCGTGTGCGATGCGTTCTTACTTCATCTGCCTTCTGATTGAAACAATCAAAGGCGATTGACCAGAACGAGTAGTTATAGCAAGTAAATGATTTCAATTGAAAGGTCGCCTCATTCGATATCACAGACGTACTGCTTACATCTGAAGTAAGTTCAACAGGGACACCGGTTTGGCGGTGCTAGTCTCAGCGTTGACAATGTTCCAATTTTCGTCGTTTGCGATCGTTCAAGTGACGGCAGTGTACATCCCCGTAAATGCGTTCGGCGTCGCCTGGGGAGCAGAAAAAGAGAGCAACGAATTTCATTAATGGTTGAGAGTGTTAAGCGCAGAAATTTCAATTGAATTTGTAACCGCTGGGTAAATTATGGCTCCCCGTGGCTTTTAATTTAAACGTCAAAAAACGCATCCAAAATTTGCGTAATTTGATTGATTACGAAAACTGGCCAATCTTATTTGTGAAAACATCCATTTTATCGTTTTGGCACTGTTTACTTTTCAAAGGAGAAAACGACGGAAAGTCTTTCGCAAACATTTCAAGAGGAAATAAAAGTTTCTCACAGCATCCTCGTAAAACCTAACTGTCAAGAGTCTATCATAGCGGATACACGAAGATGTTCGATATTCACTCACTATCCTGTTTAATTTTCCTTATCATCACTTAATTTCGGTCGCGATTTTCATGTCGTTTGTCGTGGAACACTTAAAAATATTCCAGAATCGTCTATCACAAATTAAATATCCTTGGTCCGCGGAAAGATCACGAACCATATGGACTTGTTATCAACGAGATGAATCAGTCTGACAACAGTGACTTTACATTGCTCATTTATCTTCTGCTTGACCCATTGTTTGACAGTTTTTAATGATATTTTAGTATTACATCGGAAAAATTTAGCATGATCTGCTATGTTAAGCAGTGACGTTGCAAATATCACAGTAAAAGCATGCATCTATAAATTTGGTCACCATGGTGAAGTAATAAAACACCGTTATGTGCCGATATTGTTGTTGACGGCGAAGCCTCGTTCTAATCTGAACAGTTGCCTAAACGAACATCATTTTACATTCGAGTTTATGCGAAATGAATTTCACAGAATGCCGTGAAAGCCGATTTGAAAAATGTCTTCAATATACCATGTTGTACTATACTTATGTCAGACCTCTGTACATTGATCCTGTAGATGCAGATTTTATCAAAAGTGTAGTATTCTTTTGACTTGAGAACTGTTGAATAATCTATCCTCAGAATGGACAACTAGTGTCAAACTGTAATGATTGTAGTCATACCAGCGAGTTTGGTTAAATTGTAAGAACTATTTCATAAAAAGGTAGTTCACGCTTCGAAGCTGAAATACTTTTTTTTTCTCAAACTTCAACTAATTAAAGTTTCAAAAATACTTTTATCAAACCAAGAATATATAACAGGGGTCACCGTGCAAATTTTTGTACTGGTGAGACAAATTACCTAACATTTACCGGCATGTAAAATTCAAAATGGCCGCCATCCCTGTGTTAACTATATAGGGAAAACTAAATTTGTGATTTTCACAGAACTAATACTGTGAAAACGTTACTTATTTAAAGAGCTTCCACAAGCGGTACATCAGAAAAGTATTGTAGAAGTTTGAGAGGTTGGATATCTGTCCATGAGGCGCATTCTACCTTCACATGATCTTTCTGGCCTTTCCATTTTTGATGAAGATGTCAGTGACCGTGAACAACCAAACGTCGTTGAACGTTTCAAGATCAAGTCAATATATTAGAGTTCATCGGTTCATAGATATCTTCCACTGAACTGCGTATGCACTTTGGCAACCCCCCACCCCCCAAAAAAAAATTACAAAGTTTTGGGTCAACGTGATAGAACACTTGATCCAGTTTTGACGTCTAGCTATGTGACGTCATTACTGTCGTTACGTGTAGACCAATACCTGCCAAGCATTATGATGGACGCTGTTCTCACCCATAGCTGACTTCAACCCAAAATACATATTGCGTATTAAACGTGCAAATGATACTACTGCTAAACCTGAAATCAACTTAAGGTAATACAGTTAACATCAGCCTTTAGTAGTGCCACTTGGTACGCTAAAATAGTCCCGGAATTTTGTATTGTTCATGATTCCGATATTCTCCGGAGATGTCACATAGTGTCTCAGTGTTGTCAGTCATGGCCCGTGTATTACCATAGACTATTTCATTCCCGTGTTGGCTATATTGCTTCCTGTCAATATCTCTTGGTAGTGGCTGAGACCACAATCCCTCACAATCCCATATAGTGGCCGTAACTTAAGCGCTGTGGTACCTGTTTTATTGAGTTTAGCTGACATTGCGGTATGCAGCCCTTGAAGTGACTCTCCTGTTATTGACAAGCATAATCCTGGCGATGGTTTTTTTTTACCATCGATAATTTTAGGCCTTTAGTTTTAGGAATGTGGTACTATCAACATCCACGCCCATCTGTTAGTTCCCGGAGAGAATGAACAGAGTAGGGTGGAGGTGGTTCAGGCGGTCGAAGACAAGGGTCGCCATTTTGTGTATTTTATATCCCGTTCATTTAAATTTCCTCAGCCTTCGGCTAAATATTTTCATCTGCAATTACACTATTATCTGTGTTGCACGAGGAGCGTTATAATATTCGCCACCCTCCTTTAATACCAGCATTCTCTTTCTTTTCTTTCCTTTTTGGCAAACCCCCTGTTCATGCAAATGCATCGTGGACGTACGATATAGCTTGCTTGTATTTCACTCAGTTGCTTGGCTTGAAGGACATAACTACATGTATTGATGATTTATTTAAGTATTGTTTAAAATATACTGAAAGTCCTGTTTATCTCCCTATACAATATTGCAGTGCCTACAAGCTGGACTGCTAAAACGTCGTGTGTGCAGTCAGCAACATTATAGTTGACGGTCAATTTACTGATGTGAATTGCTTTGTCTGACATACATAATGTTGACAAGGCAAATAATTGACAATTTGACATTCCTTTTGGGAATGCGAAAAGACGACCAGGTTCCGTATTGATTTGCAAATTATTTTTCACAGGGCAGGGTCACTTGTGTATATCATGCTGGATAGAGAAAAAGGGGAAAGGTTAGTCTTTTTTATGCATCCGATGTT
This sequence comes from Ptychodera flava, assembly GCF_041260155.1. Classification (NCBI taxonomy): domain Eukaryota; kingdom Metazoa; phylum Hemichordata; class Enteropneusta; family Ptychoderidae; genus Ptychodera; species Ptychodera flava. Next base: position 10,501,612 of record NC_091948.1, read on the forward strand.
TGATAGGCACAACCCTCTGGTAATCCTGTCCAGGACCTCAGCTTTGTACACGCTGTATACGCCATTGTGACGTCTTTTGCAGACTCAATGGTACATGTTCCATCAGATCTTGGTGGCCATGATGCACTCCAAGGTAGATTCAGTTTTTATGGTGGCAATTTTAAAATTTTCCGGAAGTATGTCAACTCCGGAAGTAGCCTAAAGGCTAACGGACTATAAACGGTATATGGGGAGAGGAGAGATGAAGAGGAGTGTGGTTAAAGCGAGTTTACGAGGGTTAGACTTTGTTTATAGGCTGAATGCATTTATCAACTAGCTTTAAACTCTGTTAATGGTTGTTTTATGTTGCTGCCCATCTGGTGAAGCAGGCGGTTGAGACTCTAAACTGTATACCTCCCTGTTCTCTGCAGTGGTTGATGTGTTCACAGACAATTGCTGTCCTTAGTGTTGGAGACCTCGAGCAGCCACGACTCCTGTCGTGACTCGGTGTTCTCGCCATTCACCGTGCGTCAGATCCACGTTTTGTGCTTTTGACACGAATACTGTACCCCGTATTCCTCAAGGTGAGGAACATTGTAGAATACGAACTATGCTCGTGTATTTTAGATCAGTGTTTGTGAGAGCGTAGGCAGGGTTCTTTCAACCATCGTGTTTCCAGAGATTTGTGATGTATCCTTTCCATATTTCACTCTGTGGATGGCACTCTTGAAATGAATGAATGAAGATTTAAATAACTAACTAACTAAATAAATAAATAAATAAGTAAATATAAATAAATGAATAATCCTGGCAAAAAATACGTTTCCATCTCGCCATTGAGCTTCATATTTAGTGTTACCAATACTTTATTTCCATTCTTCTCAATGGCAAAGTAATATACCATGTATTTTTGCATAGTAGTCAGCTTGTGATTGTTCAAAACAATTTAGCTTTCCACTTTTACAACTTTTTAAAGTTTTATAAATGCTTGTGAATGTACAAATTTCACTTAGGAAGCTGTATGAGGTCTAGATGAAATGATGACGAATCGAAGAAAGTTTGATGGATTTCAAGGGAAGCTTCGAACCTTGTATCGCTGGCATATCAGTGACTTGTAGAAATGACATCGAACATGTGTCTGGCAGTCTTAACCATGGGAAAGGACTTTGTATATTTCCTTGCTGTGGGCGGCCAAATTTGATGACTGGCCTCCTTTTTGACTAATCAATTCCAGGAGCTATTGCGTGCCGAAAACTCAATACAGACATGCTTTCGCTGATCGATACCGCGAGTCAGTGCGAATGAAAAGCCTGACATTGGTGTATCTGTTTTTTGAATTTTTATTTTAAAATGGCCTCAGTGCCCGCCATTCTCATGATGGCTTCATTTACATCTGGTATGTTGACCCGATATATTTAGCAATGCCATATGGGCTCTGTTGTATACCATATTGCGTCGTGTTATTTCAAAACTACAAATCGCAAAGCGATTAAATGACATTATTTGCCCATCTTTTATGATAATATCAGTTTAGGCAGGGCATTCATATTCTTGATATCATGGTTTCGAAAGTCTGATAAATTCTATGTTGAAAGTTGAAAAGGAATGTATGGCTACAAACAACGTCGAGTACAAATTTGTGCGTGTTATGACACGAAATCAGTGCTTATATATGTATATAGTTTGCCCCTTGAACAGTTGATCATTGCCCATTGTGTTAAGTGAATAATATCCAATAGCTAGAGTACATTGTCTTGAATCCTCAGTAATAGATGAACTGTTGATTCAAATGTATGCGGAGATTTGTAATGAATCTGAAAAGCATCATGTTGGGAGAATGACCGAGCAGGTAACATATTCTGTAAAAGCCGATTACTCATTGTGCTATCGCAGGCGAATATCTAAGTTTGTTGTCAGAGGCGAGTAACTTGTGGTGTTGTCAGAGACAGGCAATATATTTTGCTGCTTGAGGCAGGTGACTTACTGTTTTATCAGAAGCAGGCAACCTTTTGTGATGTCAGAGGTATTGCGTTGTAAGAGACATGTAATTCATTGTGTTGTAAGAAACAGATACAGGTTGTGTTGTATTTGAACCAGGCAACTCATTGTGTTCACGAGGCAGGTAACTTTAATATTGTGTTTTCAGAGACATTTAACGCATTATGTTGTAGACGCTGGTAAGGTATTTTGGTGCCAGCCGTGTCCGGTGTTACTGCAGCGACGAAAAAGGCGCAAACAGCTGTCGACAGTCTAGCGGAACCCTTAGCAGTATGCTAAGCGGTGCAGATATAATTTTATTGAAATACGATCTCTGTCGCGCGGTTTTTGACTGAAGTAAGTTTGCTCTACAGCATTGCGTATACCTATTCAGGCCCTTTCGGTAGCGCTGTTCAACAAGTATGGCTCACATTACACTTATAATAATTGTTTTTAGAATATGACCATTCCTTATACTGAACAACCAGCACAAATACTAGTTACGACCCAACAGACAACATGTGCTCACTCATTTCGAAAGTCCTTACACCACCTTTGAAGGTTTCCTTTACAGGGTCCATAAAGTGGCCATGTTTTGAAAATATAGGTGTATAATTGTGGTCAAACTGTTGGATAATACAATTGCAGCTTCAATTCCCCTATCTTAATCGGCTTTTCATTCAATAAGTTGCAAACATGTTTTTCTACCTTTTTCATCATGATCTATTCTCAGTTAACTTTTGTTACAAGTTTAATAGTGCCTTACTTGCTAATGTACGCTATCATGCAAATACGTAGAAAACATATCATTCCTATGCACACCAGTAGCCATACCATCCAAGTATTTATGTGTTCCATCTTAAAATATATAAACAGGGATAATTCCACTCATCATGCTCCTTGAAGTGACGCAAACACCTTCTGAAATAACAACGACCAAAAATATACGAGAAGATAGCAACTTTATTCTTTTATCAACATCTCAGGCCATAAGTAAGATAAACGCCCATACAATAATCAGCACAATATTTTATTTCGATGAGAAATTGATAATGCGTTTTTTGCTTTATGCACTCTGCTAAAGTTGCTGTCTAAATAAAATCTTTCGCTCTGCTTTGGGGATAACAATATCATGAAAGAGTGTCCTCTTGTCAAGTGATCTTACTGAAATACATTCAGAACAGGATCTGTACATGTTCAGTGTGTTAATTTGTTAGAAAATGAATCGTCCAAAACTATCGAAAATGTAAAGATAGAAAAGATAGAACTATAAAATAATAGCAATAAATTACCATCTCCCGGCCAATAACAGACTCTAGTAACTTTGCACTCCATAATGTACTTAGTTTTGCCTCGTACGTTTTGTCGTGCAAAGTTTAATTTGCTTTCATCCATTATGAGCCGGGAGGGGGTGCATTATTGCTGAAATATAATTATTAGTTATCAAAAAACTATTAATATTGAAATTGAATTTAAATCAGGTTGCTCGTAAAGTAATGATGTGTCACCGTTATTTACGTTTTTTTGTGCTTACTCAGGCATATGTAATTGTTTCTTAGTTTGTCGGATTCATTCCACGGTGTCTGGTATTAGTGTTTATAGAACTAGCGATAATGACAGATGTTAATGTGTCATTCCAATCAGCGTTAGTTGCACATACTGTAGCGGGGTTTAATCTTTTAAAATGATGCATTGTGAAGTCGGCTGATGAACCAATTACCGGAGCGGTTTATGCCATTACATGTCCAATAGTCGATTTTCGATTGGCGATGATCGGCGTTAAGGTCACAGACTGATCTACTGGCAATAAGGCGGAATTTGCAACACGTAATTTTGAAAATTATGTAGTAGGTATTGCTTCCCTCAGTAGCCCTAAAGTCATCCTGTACAGTGATAAATATCATCCAAACGGCCGAAAAATTGCTTTCTTGCCATTTGTCAACACAGAAGTTTTAATGTACCGATGTACAAAATACGCTAAACCATTTTCAAAGTCAAGGGCCCTTGTATATCTATCTATACCTTCTTCATGTGTGCAAGAAATTTGTTAAATTCTTTTTACGAAAGAATAGTATAACAAGACTTGGTTTTAATGTCTTGTCGACAAACATACACTGCAATGGATTCCTGCAAAAATCAGAATAAACAATCCAAATTCTAAAAAAGACACAAAATAAAATAAAATAAAACAAAGAGGTGCCTTTGTGTATCCAGTTGATGGAACCTTTATAGACTAATTAACCCCCTCGCCAAAATTTCATTTTCAGGAAGATTTAAGCGTAATTCTTCTGAAAATCGATTCCAAGAAAGATATTAAAGCATTTAAATGTCGCAGACTGCGGTTTCGCCGTTAATGGCTAATGGCACGCCAATTCCATCAGTCACTATTTACCCAGCATGCATCGATCTTCATGAACCTGCAACGTCATGCAGCGCTGTAACGCAAATCCCCATACCGCCAGCCTTTGAACAGAGACTATCCTTAAAAAAAAAGAAAAGCGTACGGGCGCTGAACGCAACAAGGAAACCTCTCTCAAAATGAAGGGAATTTTATAAAACATTCGAAAATTCACGTGCGAGTTTGCACTATTTAAATACTTCAAACAAAGATGGAATACGATTTGCTCCATCTTGATATAGGATTTTTTTTAATCATTTACAGGCAGAGAAGACTGGCAACTTTTTTCTTCATTTCAATTTAAAATTTTCGCATAAATAAACAAACTTGTTGTACTTCCCAGACCTGTTGTAATATGAAGTACTTCGATTCTCGATTCTGCCTGCATAGCTATGGTGTCCTCGTTATCACAGGCAAGGGACCGTGTGTTAGTAATTGCCTCATACATAGTAATTTACGCCCTGGGACAGATTATCTATAAACTCTAAATCTCCTCTCTTTATCTTTCGTTTCCCGCCATCTTAACCTCAGCTCCATCATTCTGAAAACTGTCGAGGAAAAATGGCGCTGCTCAAGTCTGTTTCGCGTGCTAATGTGCCTGTCGGCGTTTTCGATTTTCAAATATTGATCATATCAAAGATATCTCTTTTTACAAAAGGAAACTGAACGCTACATCATCGCCGTATTTCTGGTTTTAAAAATTAGTGTTTTTTTTCAAATTTTCACAAAGAAGTACGGGTGATAATTCAAAACTGCCATATTAGAGACGTGTAAACTAATTACGTATATCATTTTTGACAAGATACTGATAGCAATAGTTTGAAATCACAAATTGCATGTAACGTTTGGTCAATGATTTATCTATTTTGTAGGCATAATAACTGCTTTCCTTTTGGTTCAAACTCCGCAAAATTGCAATTCAGATATTATCAGACATTTTTAGATTTTATTTGGATTTGAAAACAGAGAAAGGCACAGAAAGGCACAATTAACACTGATCAGGAAAGAGGTACGAATTACACTTGAAAATTTACCCGGTGCGACACTATTCTTAGAAAGTGCAGTATTCAAATTCTGGGATTAACATCAACTGTCTTCATGACTTGGTCAACGGCTCAAGTTGACTGGGTGAACTTGTAAACATACCACCTTGGTAAGTTTCAAATGTAAGGTTAGTTCGTATTGAGTTTGCGCAGCTGTATTTAAATGACTCAAGCTTTTCAAATTCCTACTAAAAGAAATTTTACAGGGATGGGATAGGATGAAATATGTAGAGAGAAAGACATAAACTTGAAACATAAATATCATTAAAAAATATTTTCTATTAACACGCCACATGCTCATTCCGTGTCGCGATTGGCCAGAATACGTCACGTGACGAGAAAATAGATACGTCTAGTCCCCACCGGATCGACAAAAGTGACGTCAGAGGGCATTTTTTGAAAAGTGCCCGGTCACGTGACCGTAGTGTCGTCTGCAGCTTTGCAACAATGGCTGGTGACTAGAACGTGATGTGCGTCCGGGATAGGTGACGACACATTCTCTAAAACGGATTTTCCAACATTATCCAACATTCCAACAGCGAAGGAACTTGAACAGCTCATCGACGGAAAAGATTAAAGTGCAACTAAGGATGTCGCTAGGTATGCTTAGAATATTTTTTGAAAGAAAGTGGTACCACGCACAACTGAAACCGCTGTACATCGCCCAGTAAACTTGTCACAATGGATTTTTGCGGTGCATAATATAAAAACACATTAAAAACTATATAACAATACAACATGAGCATGTGGTGTGTTATAAAACACATATAGCCTGTTCTTTATTCGGGCTATAGCGCTCGTCTATTACCCCTCGTGGCTGTGTGTTACCAGAAACACATCGCTATACCCTCGGCCTACGGCGTCGGGGAATAGCGATGTGTTTCTGGTAACACACGGCCCCTCGGGGTAATAGACAGGCGCTATAGCCCTCATGACCAGGCAATAGGTGTTCACTATCGTATTTGTCGTTCTTCAGCCTTGTCTCTTCGCTGTTCAAAGAAAGCTATCAGACATGACCTGCCAAGAAATTGTGAGCAAAACTAGTCATAAAATAAATGGAACGCTCACTTTACTATTAAAGGTATACAGTCACCTGTAATCTGAATATGCCCATATATGGTCAAAATGCCCATGTGAGGGCGCTGTTTTTAGAAAGCGGCCACCCGCTTAAAATCTGTGATTGGTTAGATTTTCTCTTTCCATGGTAACTGTGGCAAATTGGAACAGGTTACAGTATACCTTTAAGGTAGAATGGACAGGGAAAGATTTTCAGACTCTCAATCTTTCAAAATATTGTGTAGTCTACAACTCATGGAGGCTCCTTTTGAAGCTCATAGTGCAATAAATTTTTCATAAACTGAAAATGTTGCTTTCCCCATACAGCTAAGACAGGTTCGGCGGTCATTTTGAATTTCAAGTGTCGGTAAATATTGGGTGATTAGTTTCTCTACTACACGCTGACCCCTGATTTTTACTGATTTCGTAAGAGTCTCGTTTAAATTGAGGAAAGTTTGGGCAAAAGATCAAGGCTTTCGATTCTAATGCGCGTATACTAGCTTGCAACACTCTCCTCGGTACCTCAACGAGCCGGCTTAAAACCTCTAATGTGCTTATACGAGTCAGGTGTGATAATCTGTTTCAGATATTAAAGGAATTATCAGCCTGTTGGTCAAATGAACTCTTCCTAGAAATGCAGTATTGCGTAAAGGGAATAAATTCAACAGAGTCACGTAAGCTTCCAACACAAACACCATCCATGACAGCAAACATACACGTGTACGCATTGAAGATGAGTGTATACTCCTGCCTCAGTCTTGTAAAATGTTAAATCGCTTTGTCGGTGAATTCCGGAGGGGTGTCCTTCAGCAAAAGGAAATAAGTCTCTCGATGCATAGAGAATGTTATCAATAATTTCTGCCTGCGATTTTCACGGGTAGGTAATTCCGAGACTTATTTTCAACACGTCGTGACTGTAACACGTCGTGACTGTTTGTGTTGTTTGTGTTTTTGCTCTTTTCATAAGGCGTAACGTACAGATTAGTCGGTTTAATTTCAAACAAGAAAGACAAGCATCACGCAATATCTGAAATACCAAATTTGGCTGACATTCGTCGGTCCGTGAAGTTGTGATGTTGAATTAGATCAAGTGGGGATAGATGGCATTTCAAGATCGTCACGTTTAACGCACACACGCTTCATTACATCCATGAGTCACTCTCTCATCTCTACGCTTTGTTTGTTCGGAAATCTCAACTCCAACTGCGTGTTTACTCGATCTCGTCTGATTGTATAACCCAACAAAATTGATCAATTCTCTTCACTGATAATCCAATTTTTGCAATACCTACACCACCTGTCGCCTTTGTGGTACTTACTATGCAATAATATGGGATTATAAGCGATGAGCAGGCTTGTCGTCTTAACAGGGAACTATTCCCGGGACATTTTGTACAGCGCGATCTACATATAGTGGGACCGAACGACAAAGCGATGAATTTATTGCAAACTCTAACGCAATGCATGGCCACGGTGAAAAACTCACCGATGTAGTCGAATATGACTATTGAGTAAAGAGTGAACTCTATGTCAGTGTAAAAGAATCCAAAAACAGATGAATAGCGTTCGACTTCAGGAGAACGTCCCAAGGATTAAAGCAGTCGATCAAGAACCGAGTTGAGGTACAATTCGCCTCGGCGACAGATATTTGGCCTCTCGAATTTTTACAATTCTTTAAGGGCTCATTTCAAACATCTTGATGTCACTTTCTTAGTTTTGTAAAAAAGAAATTCCTTAAAGGGTCAACATAGAGATGGCAGCCATTTTGAAATTCAAACATCTGTAAATATTAAGTAATTTGTTTTTGTTTCTCTGGTGCACAGATTTCACGGTGACCCCCTCCTCCCATTTTTATTCGTCATTTATCAATATAATTATGGAAAGCCTCGCTGATGAAAGTTTGGGCGCAAACTGAAGTCTTTCAATCTCAAAGTGCACACAGCATCGGGGTAGAAATTGACGTCGTTGAGTAGACCTAGTTTTCAACTTGAAAGGTATCGATGATCCATACTAATTAGAATGTTGACAAAAGTATATTACGTAACATACACAATGAACACAGGAATCGTGGCATCAAACGGATGCCTCGTGGAAAATTACATCAGCACAGATCAAAATTTCTATTTCTCGGATGGCCACCAAAGTTGCTATTAAAAAAAGCCATAACTTTCTATAGAGGTTTCGAGTGGGCGGGAAAGTTTTTTTATGATCTCTATCAGTGAGCGGGGGCTTTGCTCTTTTGCAAACTATTGTTGGGAAAACATACAGGAGACAGCGATTATCATCAGGTGTTTTTGCGCGCAAGTTTTTTTGACTTTCGACGGGAGATGGGAGTTGGCGTTTGAAAGACATTGTCAAACTATTTAATGACATACGCAATGATAGTAAGTAGCACGGGAAGGTGCTTACGGGGAGGACAAAATCATATGGGGGGGGGGAGAAATCTCAAAGATGTGAGATGCGTAACTGAAAGTTTCCTAGCGAGGAATCGGGAAAGGGGAAAACTAGTAAGTGGGAAAAGTAGAAAGTGGAAAAAGCAACGTACTGATCGTAACGATGCGGCATTTGCGAATAGTTCTCCTTCCCTTCGAATTTTTAAATTTACTTTTAAAGCGCCTCAGAATAGTAAACGCCCTCTGGTCACAATTTCTCAACATTTGTCGGTCGGCCGTCCCTGATTATTAAAAACTGAAAACAGAAAGTGTATGTTCATCAGAACCACCGGAATGGATTGCAAGAAACAGTAGAGATCTGAGTAAACATCAACTTCACCTTCTTATTCTACTCCCCACAAAGCATGTTTTGGTGGATAGTTTTGAGCATGTCGACTTAGCCTGTACATGTGTAAACAGCATTATTGTTGTTGACGAGTAAACATTTATAGTCCGGACTGTAATTCACATGTTGAACAATAACAGTGACTTTTTATACTTATAGATTTCATGTTGACATGCTAGATGGTGCATGTAGATGTTTCAACATGCTTCGGGGGATTGAATATGAACTTGCAATTAACATACAAGATAAAAATGTGTATGCTTTCGCATGAGACATCATAGGATCCGAAGATCCCGTAAATAGGACAGTGCCCAGTAGAAGCGACGCGATTTAATAACACTGCAAATTGTTGTGGTTTAGCCATGTACACAAGTAGCTCATTCCACAGATGTGATTGTTACACAGTTCAGGTTGTCTTTTTTTCCCAATCATTCCCTGTGTCGTTTACAGCGACCTCTTATTACATTAGATGACCCCTTTTAGTGTCACACTCACTAAGAAAATGAGAGAAGAAAATTGAAGTCACTAGAATTAGGTATTGACTTAATAGTCAGCGTTAATGCATCCAACAGAACCAGACAAATCCAATACATTGCCCTATCATCGAGTGGACGCCATTTGTGAAAATGCATCCGTATTGTACTTTAGTTAGTTCTAATGAAACAGTACCAGCGAAGCAATAATTTACTTCCAGATGTTTCCACACCTTCACGCTGTGTTTAAGGGATGATTTAGATTGTGAAATCTGCTCAATGCTAGCCTTTGTGACTTAGACGACAACAAACGTGAGATGTGCCATTTGTATCAATTTCCACGGTGTCGCGCTGCAACGTTGCCTTTTCCTCCGAAGGGAAATTGAATCTATCTCCCGCGGCCACCGCGCTTTCCAGTTGCGCTTATCCTGTTCGAAATGTCCGCGAATTCCCTCACAAATCAAACGGTGAACCGTCGTCAACGCTATCTTTCGCATTTAGGTTACAAACTAAAATAATCTGACCTTTATCTTTTAAAAGCGTTCATAAATTTAAAAAAAAGTTCTCTTCAAACGAGACGGAAAATTTCGAATCTACTCGCATTCAAAATTATAGCTTCTGATCCGACAAGAAACCGCTTCCGTTCGAGAGAACAGGCTGTTCTTTAGAGCCTGTTTCCTCCCTCTGAAGGTCTCGAATTACCCGAACCAAACTTTTATTGGTGATATCTCCATTTTTCTTGTCTGAATGTAGTGATTTCCACCTGTAGAGACGGCACATAGTGCATTATGGCGAATTTCCACAGCGAAAGTTCAACCCGCTGTGATTTCATTTAAATGAATATAATAACGGTTATTTAGAATCCATCCTATTTTTTTCAGAGGCATTTTCAGAAGGCAGGTGGTCAGGTTGTAATGATAGTGGCACTATTTTCTTGTAATGGGATCGGATTGGGCGCCACAAAACCCCACCACGTCATTTTGTTTATGCGCGTTAAAGAACAAAACCAACATGACGGCCGGTGAAATTAAACTGTTGGTCAAGTGCAGAGCTGATATGACAAGATGTGAGACAGAATCGTAATACAAATCTATTCAATTGCGTTTGTATGGTGTGGTGCTAGCTGCTGAAACTTGTCTAAATCAAAATGGCATTCGAATTAAAGAAAACATGTTGATATTTGGAAATGTATTATAACTCAATATGTTCGAGTTATCCACCGGCTGTTTCGGGTTGTTAACATGAATGGCCGACCGTCACGGTTTTAAAGTCTGTGCAGAACCTGTTCAGATTTTCCTCTGTGTGCCCTGAGGGAGAGTTTCTATATAATGCAACAAACATGAATCTGTTTGAATGAACAATTTTGAATCATGTTGCGGTAATCAATTCGGTAACCAATGAGTTTAGGAAAAACAGTAAATTGCCATGGAAACTGCTGAATCTCTGATTCGGAAAAACTATCGTAAAATGAGGCGTCATGACCTCAAACTGCTCTCAATTCTTCTCTGTGCCGTAAATACAAACTCCCTTTTTATGACTATGTCCTTCATATTTAAAAAAATGTTGGCTAAATCACCTTTAGGGCGAAAAACACACTGGAGTCTGTCCTACGCGTACATGAGCGTCACTCCATGAATTCTGCATACATTTATTGAAATATAAAGTCCGCACAGACTAGAGCAATGAGAGAGTACAGACATCACATATACCATATGCTTAGCCGTAAAAATAAAATTTCCATTCGATTTGATGGTATAATGTTGAATCAATGAAGTAACTTATATATTATATTACCGATGCAGATCTTGCTTAGAGGTATATATATGAGATTTAGCCCCCCCCCTTTTTAATGAGTTTAGGTCTACCCACATTTGGACTTGACAGAAAATGCTGTGAGTGTATCTTAATTCAAATTTACCCATGACCCTATATAATAGAAAGAATCAAATTTTTCTCATTCAACACAAAGGTTATTGAGGAGTTATAAACGCATTATTACAAAATTTTTGTAAATTATTAGGAAATTACATCTTCCAGCTGAGACCGCTTGTTCCGATACCGTAAGCATCCATGGATCTCGTGAAATACACACACACACACTGCAGTGGCATATCACTGCCTTGGTACTCTGGCAAAATCCCATGAATCATTGCTGTTGAAAATTCATCAATAACTGAAACAGGACTAATACAAGCACTTTCATAGAAAATAAAACTGCATGTGTCTCCTGTGTTCTGTTTCGCCGTTCATCTCATTTTAAACTCTTAAAAAAACCGTAAGAATGAAGCCAAGTGAACTCTGAATGACACATGTAATTAGCCAGTTTGTTTCAATTTAACTAACACACATCGACATGTAAGGACAAATCTATGAGTGGGTGAGGACTATTTGTTTATGTAGTGACGTGAGTTTACTTTCCGAAAATTGAATACAAAGCAAATAAGTCTTAGAATTCTTTCAAGATAACAAGCGAAACATAAAGTCAGAATACAGTATAACTAATATCTAAACACAATATTTACTATTTTAGGCAAATGGTAAATTTTATATTCTTTTGATGCTAACGAGTAATTTCCATTTCTTACTTTACGCCTAAATTAATCCAGAAATTCGTCATTTCGTTAACCTGCCACCAGTGTCTGTTTGTCTGTCTGTCTGTCTTTTACTTGCCTCGCGTCAAATTCCAAATACTTTCACGGTCACTAAATTCACGTCGAAAGTTGTGAATTTGTCATAAATTTAGAAGTTCTGCATGTCCGTGGTTATGACAGACATTTATATGTCAGTTGAATTGTGGGAACAAAATTAAACATATTCAAAATATGCAGTGTCACCTACGTCTATATATGTAGCATAGCCTTTAATGGACTTGTGGTTGCTGCAGCACCCGCTAAGCACAGTTGGGTATTCACATGCCATTTATCTTGGTGTGATATCTCCTTGAGGACACGGAAAACACTCTATGGAATCGGATTGTGTCTCAGACAATGCAGATACTCTCACATTTAGCGTAGTTGTGTAGACACACTTACACTTTGATCTTTGTCTCGTGTCTCAGTAAGATCAATAAGAGGGTATCTCGTTTTAGAGGTCATTCTTGTGAGTGGAATATAGTTCGTCTATGCAGCAATATGCACTACAGGTTTTACTCACAAATCGTCGAAAATTTGTATTTGATTTCATGGCTGTATATATATATATATATATATATATATATATATATATATAATTATATATATATGTACTAAAAGATACACATATATACACGATACAAGGAAAGAGAGAGAGAGAGAGAGAGAGAGAGAGACAGAGAGACAGACAGACAGACAGACAGACAGACACAGAGACACAGACAGACAGACAGACAGACAGACAGAGTGTACTACCATTTTCAAACAATTTCTTCATTCCTAAAACGCTGTCGACCAAGATACAATAACTATGATAAGTTATAGATAGACCCTTGAGCGATGCGACTGGGTCATACATATATCTGTACAATTCAACGCTATGGTGCGATGTGACATCTTGTTTTCAGTAGAAAGCGTTCAGGAATTACTCTGAGAGAGTCTCCATATTCGTTCTCATTACGACTCAGTGTGTAGTAAAGTCCAGACCGGGACATTATGTAGGTTTGATGTTGAAAGCCAGTTGAAGACAGTCCTGTCTAAAAATTCCGTTGAGATGGCTCGGATTGACGTAGTAAACACTGCTTAGTCGGGTTTTTTCCCCGACAATAGCGATGGTGTTAGCCTATTAGAAGAAAGACGACTTGACAGCCTTATTGTGTGTCTTGGCATTATGACGTCTAGGGTATTTGGAAACAAGTCAAATGAGAGCCAGAGGAGAAACCCATACATTTACTTTATTTTGTACTGTAGCGTACCCGTGCAAATCAATCAGCCTCTTTTCCTTTGGAAACAGTTTATAGATATGGACTGAAGAGGTAGATAGATGAACAGATAACAAGTAGATAGCTAGCTAATAGATCGAAAGATAGATAGGTATGTAGGTAGGTCTGGATATGCTATAGGTAAAGAGATAGATTAGATATACTACATTAGATAGATGTATAGATATATAGATAGATAAATAGGTAGACAGACAGATAAACAAAAACACAATTAACCTATAAATAAACAAACAAACAAAACAAATAGGTGCACAAACAAGCAAACAAATAAATAAGTATATAAATAAATAAATAGCGATTGACAAAGAGACCGAGAGACTTTATACCTAACGATGTGGTGTAAGGACAGGGAGATTACTGTGGTTGACGTCACGTCTATTCGAACACTCACCAAATGAATATTTCAAATAGGTGCAGCTATTTTCTTAATGGCAGGGTTTTGTTCAAAATTTGTCCATACAAGCCCAATTCCTCGTCGGAATCCTTTTTGTGTAACACATGCCAGGACAAATGCCAGGACAAATACAGGTGACAAAATGCTCCATGAAATCTGAGAAAAGGTTTATCGGAGTACTAGTTTAAATCACTGTTTAGATTCAATACCCCACGGTTAGATTACCCAACCCGCCTTTCCAAACAAGACAATTTTTATGTACCGAGAGTAAATCTGACACAAAGTAAACATGGCATAAAATATGCAGCTAACCTACCACTGGAATTCGCTCCCATGCGATATCAAAAGTATTTTCTAATAGAAATGTATTTAAAAAAAGCTGAAAGCTTACCTCCTAGACCATTAACAGATATATGTACAATTTTCTTGAACTTGATATTATTCATGCCGTTATTGTACACATGGAAAAGAGCCTGAGATTTCACCCCAGCTGTTTCCTTTTGCACAACAATTTTTTTATGTTTTCACTATGTACAGACGATTTTGCCATCCACCACAGTTACGTGTAAGTATCTGTATATTCTTTGTGAGAGACACGGACCTGACTAATTCCTCGAGAACTATTTCTGTGACCCTCACAAGAACTGAGATTACTTTTGTCTTCCCTTTCCCACATGTATATATTTTGTCTGTTTTTTTCTGGTGAAATAAAATTCACTTCACTTCAAATCGTAGCGAAATATCACGAGAATAGTAGCAATGCACATTAAACCAAAGGGTCAATTATTTTGCCGTAGCCTTTAAATTGTTAATACGATACGGTGAACGCGCCGTTGCCTTCCATTTTCTGTATGACGGTTTGAGTGTTCCCCAAGGAAAGGTAACGCTAAGTGAGATTTTCAACGTAGTCTTTACACAGGCTGCGATGGCAGATTGCCGGGGCTTAATTCCTGCCCCCGAGCGCTGTTCTCTTCCACACACACATTTCTACCAGGAGAGGGAGATAGCTGGAGTTGATATCGACTTCAAGCTCCGTGCCAGCATAATAAGTAACTCTGTAGAGTGGCGGTAGCATTTCGGATGACATTTGATGACCTTTTCAAACTACAACACACCCTATATCATGCTTTATTTTTGAGGGCCTCTTCAATCGCTCCTCGTTTTCCTGTCGGCGGGTTATATCCACTGCCAGAGCATGCTGATTCAAACTGGCATCGGTCTGTTTTTGTCAACTCGTACCGGTTCGCTTAGATTCGTGACGAACTATTCTGTTCTTTGATAGATTTAAGGTAAAAAAAGGAGAGCGTCGATGGACTGTTAAGCTGTATAAGTTATTCAGATTGTGAATGAGACTCTAGGCGTCCACATAATGGATTACAAACGCCAGGTCTTTGTGTGAAGCTGTGATGAAACGGATGAGGGATCACAGCGTTCTAGCACATGAATATACATCAAAAAATATTTCACCAGAGAACCACTGGTGTATCACGTGACATCAAATGTACGAATCCGATTATCAAGAATGGCTGCCTCCAAATAAAGCCCGGATAATGTTTGGTAAAAAATAAATCTATTTTATTCTTCTGTTTTGAGTTACCTGTATATTAGCAGTTCAAGTATGAATAGTTATAGACAAAGTTTCGGCGGCGTTCGTTTCTAAAATTTCCCAATACTTTTCTCGGATACCCTTTTTGGGACTCATTTTAAAGCTCTATGACCAAGAAAATACTTCACCCTCTATTATAGAAAATGGAAAATTTTATTTTCCCCCATAGAGTTAACAAAGGGATGGCGGTAAATGTAAGGTAATTTGTTTTTTCAGTTTCAAACTTTGCACGGTGATCACGACCCCTGACTGATTTTTATTCTTGATTTAGTAAAGTTTAAGTCTTTCACTTTTGAGGCGCATACTATCTTGAACTAAATTATTACCAGTAACAACTCTTACAATACATACATAATGTATCCACAAACCAAGCGCTTTGCATTTCAACATACAGGAAGGTACTTTCATCTCGAGTATTACAGTCGTATACCTTTTCTCGTATTTTTGCTCAAGGCCAGATCAGATTATTCTCTCTTAAAACTGACAATAGATATTGGGGATCATTATGCAAAACTTTGTTGAGTTTAGAGAGACATATTGCTGCAAATTTGCCATTCAAAATGGCCACCAATCTTCGTGTTAAGCCTATGGAGAAAATCGAACTATGAAATTTCAGGAACAAAAAAAGATGTTGAAAACCTTTATTCTTGTTTGTTTTCAAAAATTCCGAACACGTCAATATATTAATGGATTGAAATATTCATTGGACTGATATTTTTTTGAAAATGCGTTTCCCGAAATGTGTATTACTTTAGTTGGGAATAGATACACAGAACAAAAGAACAGGAAAAATATCACAGCATTACAATTTATGTACTTTTTTTACCTTGCCATGGTAACTGAATCATTTGCATATGACAACGAATCACCAAGCAATGCAATCAGTACACAGCTACTTGGAAACCAGCTAACCTTGGCGCCAAGCTAATGAGAAAGTGCGTCAGACGTTTGCACAATCCATGTCATCGTGTCATAAACTTATTTCACACAGGATATAATTGCTATGATAACAAAGAACCAAAGAGAAAGAATTTACATCGCGAGTTGAACATTTCTTCAAGAAAATTGTACATATTCGAGAAATGTTATGTCGTTCTATTCCTGTCTACTACATTATTATTACCTTTTGTTTCAAATTGAGTCGCACAATGTCACATGACAGCTGCCTTCAAGTTCGGATGTCTTCGGAATTAGTCGCTTACTTACATCTGCACCATTATTGCCTCAGCTACAAATATTGAGTGACCTTTAACCCCTGCGTATATTCCTTGTTAACTATAAAACAAAACTACAGGAAGGAAACTGTATATCTTTGTCTGTGCAATGCTTCATAGTTCACAATCATGCAACTTCATGTCATAAATTATATACTGAAACATCAGGTTTGCGCAAAATAAAAGTGTCAGCCAAAGTGAACGTTGAACTTTGGGAAGACCCGGGATGATACATGGCTGATTCCAGGAGTTATCCAAGGGCTTAAACAGGGGCAATATGGAACGTCTTGGAAGAATGTGCCTCATTGTTGGCTGAATATCATTGCTATTATTTACTTATTTCCAACCGGTAACTACACAGTGGCCTTAGTATCAGACTCCAAACGTTCCTGTAAATAAAAACTCTACCAATCAGATGCGACCTTCCGAGCTGCTGCTCTTAGACAAGTTGAACTGGACTTATGATATCCCGAATTATTTAGGTGGTTAAATGTTATTATACTGCTCTCATTTCTCTAAGCGTTAGAAAACCGAATAAAAATCATGCATGATCAAATCCACGATACCAGGATTGTTGCATTTCATTGCCCCATATGCCACATCATTGTATATTTCAATATCTGTCCTTCGATAAAAATATGTCCTGTCCGATAATTCTGCCATTTTAAAACGAGTAACGTACCAAACCTATTTTGAATTGGAAAGGAAACGGATGAAATACACGCAGATTATCATATACACTGCCTAGCTATGGAATTGGCATATCGAGTTAAATCAAGACTGATACGGGTTTCAGTTCACAAAAGTGACAGTAGAGAATATCTAGGTATCAAGCATTGAAGCATTACTCTGAGTGCTGCGGTGTTTTTTGCAGTTGTGATAATTTTTCAAAACCATCATATGTCAGTTCCCTCTCTTCTCTATTCTCATGAATGAATGATGTCCCCCTATATTTCAAAATGTGCCCAGTCAACGGAATGATTTGTAGCCCACCTTTGCGTCTGCACTCATGATTTGAATTATTGCTGCAGTAAAGTGATCTCATTGTCCTTGTAACACTGGAGCACACCGGCTACCCCCCTAGGCGGGATACAAATCTGATAGGGTCCTCGTTGTCTTGCATTAACATGATAATAAACGGATCATTTGAGTCTGTCTTACATTTTTCCTGAAATTTACAGGTAGTTGGAGACTCGAATTAGTCGACACGGACTGTTTTGCGAGTTGTCTTCGGGGCAAGCCCAAGAAATATGGATCCATTAGCAACTCTACAGATATGTCTTTCGTTTTCTGAACTCGGTCGCGCAAAAACATCTGACCCTATTTTCTCATGTTGCCTAGAAACGAGCCAGCTTTCTCCGAGCGTCTGATCAGAACACATTGACGAAAGTATTGTTTTCCTCAATGATATAATCCTATATATGACGTGAATTGCACAGAAAAAATTTTGAGTCTTTCTAGATAGTCTGTTCCCTTCGCTCTTTAATACAAGTTCAATGAATTTCATGATCACTGCCAATAATCACAGGCAAGGAATTTTTCGTCCACATCAAGGAATAGTAGAATGAAAACGTCTTCATAAAATTGAGGAGTATTATACAATGCAAATGTAATTATAGAATTATTACTTCAGAGTTGCAGGCGCCGATACCTCTAACTCTTCTCGTAGTGTTGTCGTACTGCCTCACAGAGCATCAAAGTTTCATCCCAACACAGATGTTAAATCGCAGAATATCACCTTGTGTTTGAGGACTAGAAAGGCCTGTTTATTTTATCGTTCTGTTGCGTTTGTTCGTCGACTCCCTATTGACACTCACTCAGATGTTGTTCTTTATACAATATGAAATAGCTACGTAAATTATTTACATGTGTTACTGTTTCTCAGCAACGTGGAAGGCGAAACTCCACTCGTACATTTTATCATCGTTATATCGATAAAAAATCTTCACTATCTTTTGTTTACTCGGATTTTACTCGGGTGAATCATGTCCATAAATTGTTGGCGCTTTCTGTAGCCAATTAATTCTTTGCGGCTGGTAGCGTAGAAAGTATTTGTGATCGCATTGAAGCTTGAGGAATCGTACAAGGGACTGACGATGCCATTATCATCTTCACCGACCTTTAGTTGTATGTCATATCGAATGGTATCCCCACCTCACAAAATTTTTTTCTTTCACATTAAGCAGAGTTTTCTGATAATTTTGCGCCGATAATTGCTAGGATGCCCATTTTCTCAAGCTCTGACGAAATTGAGTGGTTCGATCTCGCTGTGTAACACCGTTTTGAGCTTTCATCGTTTTGGGACGCTCTCTGAGAACAAATTGTCACCGGTAGAAAGTATCCGTCGAATAAATGTCAGGTCTAGATTTTGGTTTTAGTGAATCTTGGTTCGAGTTAAGGACTTGGACTGTAGCAATATCCTGAACTGATGGTTAAGCGCAGTCGGACGGCGACTCTCTCCGCACTAGTTCTACTATTCTCTATCGTTTATTATAACACGCCACATGCTCATTCCGTGTCGCGATTCGCCAGAATACGTCATGTGACGAGAAAATAGATACGTCTAGTCCCCACCGGATCGACAAAAGTGACGTCAGAGGGTATTTTTTGAAAAGCTATTTCCCTAGGGAAATAGTTCTGACCAAATTTGGAAAGTGCCCGGTCACGTGACCGTAGTGTCGTCTGCAGCTTTGCAACAATGGCGGGTGACTGGAACGTGATGTGCGTCCGGGATAGGTAACGACACGTTCTCTAAAACAGATTTTCCAACATTTTCCAACATTCCAACAGCGTAGGAACTTGAAAAGCTCATCGACGGAAAAGATTAAAGTGCAACTAAGGATGTCGCTAGGTATTCTTAGAATATTTTTTGAAAGAAAGTGGTACCACGTACAACTGAAACCGCTGTGGAAACATCGCCCAGTAAACTTGTCACAATGGATTGTTGCGGTGCAAAATATCAAAACACATTAAAAACTATATAACAATACAACATGAGCATGTGGTGTGTTATAAAACACCTATAGCCTGGTCTTTATTCGGGCTATAGCGCTCGTCTATTACCCCTCGTGGCCGTGTGTTACCAGAAACACATCGCTATACCCCTCGGCCTACGGCCTCGGGGAATAGCGATGTGTTTCTGGTAACACACGGCCCCTTGGGGTAATAGACGGGCGCTATAGCCCTCATGACCAGGCGATAGATGTTTAATATGCTATATCATAGCTATTACTCGGAATTCCGACGAAAGCTCCCATGATGCATTGCTCCATGTCAGCGTATTACTTGGAAGCCCAGGCCTTTTCGAAGAAGGCTCGATTTATTGCAAAATTCTTGATTTTAAATTATCAAGAGAATTATCTGTTTATTTTTCAAGCTTTAATAACTAGCCAAGACGATTACGCTCAAGTCAATGGAGTGTCAATTTGTATGTACCGCAATGCGTTGATAATATAGATAGTAGAGATTGTTCCTTTTCTGCAGTGTTTCTCCGGGCGAGCAGGACAGAGCAAATTATTTGAAACTACAAAACATGGTGTCAGCGCTTTGCTTACAGGGTTAGTAGAAGTAAGCAATGTTATGTGGGAAATCATGAATGATGAAATCATTCTTTGACATCATGTTCGAATTACTTCTCTCACTAGTTTATTGTGAGTTTGTCGCGAAAATGGCAATATCGTAAATTGTATTATCTAAACTCATCGAACAAATCATGTTGAATGACCGCACAACTTGTTAATAGTTCACAGTTTTTTCTCCTTGTATCAAAGGTTCGGTCAATAGTACCTGTATTAATGGTTATCTATTCAGATCTAAAGGTAAAACCATGATATGAGATAGAGAACACCGTCCTATGTGGGGTTCAACCTAAGAGATTGAACCGTCTTTGTGATCCGATGAGCACGGTCAACTTATTCTCAATTTCCCACCGCTGAAGTACGATTGCATCGTGACTAATTTGAAAAAAAAACCAGAGTCAGAGAAGAAGTTCTGCGGTCAATCCAATCAATGTAATTTGAAAATACAGTTCTTACTTCGACTTTATTACTTTACAACAATGAGTGAGAAGGCTCTGCGACAACCAACCGGATAATTATCCAAGTTAGGTATATTAAATACTCCAATTCTGTTCAAAGTTGTGCGCATGCCAGACTCGCATTTTATTTGAAACCTTTGTGCTATAGCGTACAAGTTGCGAGGAAGAAGAACTTATTCAATGCAATGCATTGTGTCAGTTTGCACTGAATGAGTTCTGGTCATGGTACATTTTGTCTGATGAATAACACCATACGTTCTTTAATCGTAAAGAACACTGATGTACAAGTGAAGTTGTCCATGCAGGATTAATGTCCCTCCTCTTTTCTCTTGACCCATATTTATTCCAAGTGAATTCGCGTCTCCATTGTCTAAATTTCAACAAGTTGAATAAGGTGACACGTTCAAATGTGTCTGGCTCTTGATTTATCAGGTTTGCTGACCTTTGATATTCAAGTGGAGTGAAATAGGCAATGATTCTGGGTTAAGTATTCAAACAGTATTAAAAAGGAACATCAACGCATTTTCATATAAATTGGACTAAATATACGACATTTTAGAATTTGAATAGTAACAAATCACCCCTGCAAAAGTGGCTGGACCATGTTCAAAACACATAATATATATATATATATATATATATATATATATATATATATATATATATATATATATATATATAAGTATATATGTATATATGTAAGTATATATGTATATATATATATGTATATATGTCTATATATATATATATATATATTTTATATATATATATATATAAAAGTGTGTGTGCCTGCGTGTATGTATATATGAACTTATATAGGAAAAGATAGATAGATATGAACTCGATATCTATCTTACACACTGTATTGAATTCATACAGTTTTCGCTGTGCTTATTTAATCCTAGTAGGGTAGTAGGGTATATCTGAGCCTAATTGCTTTTACAGTGAAATATTTCTGGTGTTGTTAACACTTTATTTACAAAACACATTCTCTCTTCGTCGCATAATAATTGGTATGCCTTCTCTTTGTGTACATCGAACACTTCCTATGGAGGTTGCGGATTTCCATTAATGCTACCCCAATAGTGCAAACCGACATCATACGAATGTACCTCCTCTCTAGAAAAATAGATATGGCGTATGATAAATAATGTTGTTCAACAAGAGACGTGACGAGAATCATCTTTAATTTGTTATATTCGAGTGATTAGGTTTCCCATAATCGGCATGAATAGAAATCGTACTCTGTCAGTT
Source organism: Ptychodera flava (assembly GCF_041260155.1). Lineage (NCBI taxonomy): Eukaryota > Metazoa > Hemichordata > Enteropneusta > Ptychoderidae > Ptychodera > Ptychodera flava. The sequence goes on from NC_091948.1 coordinate 10,523,733, forward strand.
GGATGGGAAGTTGCCCTTAGTCATCATGATCGTGACGATTCTATTTAAAATCGGTACCGCATTAGGGACTTTTTTTGTCTGTGTAAGCTATGGTTGGCGTCTCAGTTGACTACTTGGAAGCTCCACAGATCTGTTACAGTCAGTAAACATTACTTAGTGTCTTTTTTCTTCGGGCTGTCTTCATTAATTTTGCAAATATCGAGAAATTGGATCCCAAGAATATTTCACGCTGCCGGGCGAAGGCTGTTATGAGCGATTCGCTACTCTCGTCAAGTATTACTGCAAAAAGTTTCCTCTCCAAAGGAGACGATCAGCGATCGAAAACAAAGATTGTGAAGTAGGCTCCAATGCCATAGGCATCATGCTGCTGGATTTCGGCCCTGCAAAATATCCTTGCTATATTGAAGCTTGAATGGAAGAATCCCGCTTCATATGTTTGTACAGACACTAGGGACACCGGAGTAAACTTGGTCCTCGGGGAGAACTGTACACAGCATCATCGTACAACTGAGAAAACGAGTTCAATAAGTTTCTATGCAAGCGAGGCAACATCCTCCGCTGTTATTTTGCGCGTAAATTTGACCGCGAAGTGACGATCATGAGAAACGAATTTTACATTTTAATCCAGTCATCAAAAATACAGCTACATCAGGAAATCTATCAATTGTTGATTAAAATAAAAAAGGCATAAAATACTGGGTAATAGAATCCCACACCAGTGTAAATCTAGGTCCACGAATCACTCGGGTGAAGGTTGAAACGCATTGTTTGTTCTTTGTGATGTCGGGTTCAAAGTTCCATGGAATATCCAAGGATGAACAAACCTATGTAAGGGGCTGTGCTTGACTTATATTTTGTAATCTTTACAAAAGTCTTAAGGAACAAAATCTAAAAATGAACACGGATCAGGGCAAGACATGTAATTTTACCAGGCATAGAGCTAACCGTTACTAAGGGTGAACGTACAGAGAAGGAGATCTGGTGTTACTATTCAGCGCAAGGTTTAGAGGTAAATTAATGGTAAACACATATGATTGCCCTGCCGGATAGCAGACAGCAATCCCAGATGGTTGATTTACATATTGACCGGAGGGTAATTGTTATTCTGCTCGGTAGATGAAGGAACAGGAAGAAACACACGCAATACATTGTTACAAACGTGTACTCCCCGCATCGCACAATTACAATGTTCGGAAGGGGGGGGGGGGGGAGTTCTTTGCTCCATAGTAATAGTAATAAGTGACACGTCCAAGGCGGATAGGTGTAGAAGATTCATTCATTAAGGTAGTATGCACCTTGAAAGTGAAAGACTTAAACTTTTGCTCAAAATTTCCTCAATAAAGCTTCTAATCATTCTCCTATCAAATCAACAATAAAAATCGGGGGTCACCGCGCAAAGATTGGTTCTAGAGTTATTTCTAGAGTTATGAATGAACATTTACTGATTTTTGAAATTCAAAATGGCCACCACCCCTGTGTAAACTCTATGAGGAAAAATAACATTTGTTAGAAAAGAATAATTGTCTCCAGGCGCATTCTACCTTAAGATATCTATTCATCTAAGATTACATTGCTTCCTTTGCTCTCTGTTTTGTAAGTTTTGTTTTCCAAAGGGTGTGATGGGTGTTAGCTATGGTTAGATTGGCAGAATGAAGATCTAGTATTAAGTAACTGCGTATTAGGCGTAAAGATGAATGATCTGATCGTTTAGTTACAATCGGAAAATATACTCTTCTTGCCCACGTCAATCAGTGTGTTACGTTCTGCTTCTTTGGACATTTAGCTTGCTTAAAATAGGCAACGAGTAAAATGTGCGTACTATGTACAGACAAGTGGCTATCAAATAGTTGCTCTGGTTAAAATCAATGTAGAATGTTGTACTCATATTGTAGGTTTTTATAAGGTTGGTTTTCAACACGGAGTTATTTATGTTTTCATCGACATTGATTCATATGATTGCTTGGCAAAGGCTGTGGGTTCCAGTAACAAAGTCTATACGGAGCAAAGGTTTGTTTGCAAGATTAGTATTAACGAAGGATCATTGTTAATATGTTAAAAGACAGCAAATACCATGCAGTTGCGCACGTTTAGTATTATGACATGTGAAGGCATGTCGTAATAGAAGACTTTCATTGACTCATGTCGCCCTATGTGATTGTCTGAAGTCAACAACGGAAGTCAATGACCAGGTGTAGAATGCTCTATAACCCCAGTAGCACTAAACAAGCAAAGCGATAAGCTGCACGAATTTACTGAAATGCGTAGCTTCGACCTGGTCGTTCCCCCGGTGAAGCATCACGTGATTCGCCCTAATAGCCATTTCTTCTTGTTCAGCTGTGCAAGGCTAAACTCATCTCAAGGGAAACCAGTCCGAGCAGTTGTTGTAACTCCTCTAAGTGCCAGTTTTAAAGCGTCGACAATCTCTGTTCGTCATCCAGGGGCAAATGAAGGAAAGCTATTTTGAAAAAAAATACCGGACAAGGCCCTCGACAGTTAGATATTGCAGAGATTCATTTCACAAATTCAATAGGCTGAATCAAGGTCAGGGTGCCTCTGAATGGAAAAATGGAATATGAATTTATCTCGTCCTGCACATTAGAACACCGACATCTTCAGATAGCATGGATGTGACGTCCCACACACCAAGTAAATGACTAATATTGAGATTTCTAACATGTTTTCGTGGATCAAAGTAAAGGGGCTGTTCAGGAAATTGAGCGGATATGTACGAAAAGAAAGTCACTCGTGGTTGGTTGGCGAAAGATTGCACCAATGAATTAAAAGGTGACATTTACAGGTTGTATGTTGAGTTCATAGGACCACACCCACGTACTTTCCTATAATTTGATGTGCAGACATGAAACTGTAGTTTTCTTAAAACATGACTTTTCCGTGTGGTAGGCTGAGGTTTGAAAATCGTGTTCTCTCACATACTTCGACACTGCACGTAAGATAAAAAACCCAAACAACAAACAAAAACAAAAAACAAAACAAAACAAAGCAAAAACAAGGCAAAATAAAAAAAAACTAAGAGCGATAATCAATATCGCGACAATTACAACTTGTAATAATGGCAGATTCGAGTGCTTAACTAACACTTATACAAAATTTTGAAAATGTTATACAACAGTGCCTTGGAGATATTCAGCATTAGTAAAAAATCCCCTAAACAGCTTTACCGATGTCTGTTAGAATCTGACGACCACTTCAACTTGTATCATCAGAAGATAGGATTCCAACATTCGCTTATCATGAACCGAACAAGTTGCGTGAGTTGCGCTGAGAAGTGCACTTGTATTTGGATTTTCCCGCCTACGGTCATGCTGCATATTCACAGAGCCTGCAAAAGCATTCAGCGAGTGGTTTGGCTAGTGGCAACATCACGATTGAACTTTACCGCTCCTGGAAAACCACAAATAAACGTATGAGTGCTTTTGTGGTCCATACTCCATATACAATCTTACAAAACACCTTAGTATGGCAACAAGTCAGCCAGGTATGGATATTTTTCGTGTAGCATACATCGGAAGGCATTCCCCTCTCCCCCCGCCCCCGACGTCTTGATAATAAAAACCATATTAGTTCAATGGTGGAGCCAACTTCTGATCAGTCTGCCTACATTTTTGAAGAGATCACGTCTGGCAGAAAAAAAGAAGTGTTCTTGAAAGTAATGCAGCTGCAAACAGGATTGCGAGAAATATGAAACTCATGTCAGCGACATTCAAGTCAGTTAAAGTCTCCACAGCTCATACCAATCAATAATACTTCGAGAGAAGACATGTTTGTGAGGATTAGCAAATTGACAGCGACACGGGAGAAGCGGCACCCCTGATTGCCCCGTAATAGATGTCAATGTCTCATTGAAGGATTCCCACGTGAACTTAAAGAAATATATTACTTAAAAGGCAATTTTATACCACACCTGCGGGCTCGCTACGGCAATTACGTGTTTGACGGCTGTGATGAGTTGAGCCGCTCACGTTGAGTTATGGAATAATTAGATCTATCCACTATATCTGCTGTCAAAGTGTTAATTATTCCATTCAGGTCGTTAGCACTGAGGGTATCATGATGAATGGCTGCCTTTCGAATCCGTGGCACAATTCGGCCAACCAATAAACCAATTTGCATTTTCAAAAAAGAAAATCGAAATGGAGCTAATTTTCAATTTTCAAATGGTTTTATCATCTTGATTATTAACTTTTAGGCCTATTTCTAAATTTAAAATCTTTGGGCTGAGATTGAAATATAGGAAACAGGTGTATACTGCTGTGAGGATGGCACTTTACGGCCATTCAAATTTCCCTCTGAAAAATTCTATTTCCCACAATTCGTATTTCCGTTTTTTCAATTTCCAATATACCAAATGTCCGATTTTCCCATTTCATTTGGGGCGTGGCAGCTGATATCTTTGGCCTAGGAATGCATCAAATTGTGACAGTTATTTGCGCTGGCAACTCGTTGAATGGATCGAGTAACGAACATACAAAGAACAATAGTGTTGCGGCCGCCGGAAAGGAAAGTCCGATATAATCAGTTTGACCTGACCTGCTGAAGTTTTGCGCGCTTCCCGTCAACGTCGCAAAGTGGAACATTGTGTAAATTGTGACAGTCATCAGCCCAATCAGAGCGCGGCATCCACATTTAATTTTATCTGATCAATTTATTCAGCTGTCAATCTTTGTACGCAATGATGTTCTCCTCATAATGATCAAAGTAACCAATCATAGTTTTAATCCGTATGCCGGCTCACTTTATAAATTGCACCTGTTCCAACCCGATCAAAATCTTGACCTTAAAGGCGTTTGATATCATGTTTGAGACATCATCGTCTAACAGTTCGTTCAGAGATACCACTTGCCCTGGGCACTGAAAACATTTGGAGATGAACACCTATTTCGCGGTGACTTCTTCCTTTATCACCCATTTCTTGAATTTCTTGCGGCTGAACGCACCAACTTAAATTCATTGCCTGAAGTGCACGCGCACTCTACCAACCAAAGAACAGTTTTTTTCTTGTCTTCCAGTATGATGTGAGACGATGTTAGGGACTGGCCAGTTTGTTCAGCCTCGCGCGCTCTGTACGTACGTGTGTAGTACTAGTACACACACTCCAGAGCTTGCAGAAGCCGTCTGAGATAGCGTTCTACATTTGCACTATAAATCGGAAGAAAAATGTTGATATTGCACTAAAACGGTCACTACTCTGACAATTTGTAGCTGTGGAAACGCAGCTATTGTTGGCGCATGGCGGGGTAGCGTGCGCCGCTATGCGGGTCATCAAAAGGCGGGGTTGACCTTTTGATGACCTGCATAGCCATGCACCCTACCCCGCCAACAGATAGCTGCACAGCTAGACAATTTGATGTCCCAGTGAAGAATGTAAGATGTATAATAATAAGATTATCACGAAAATACCGCAAAGGATGCACTATGACATCGGCGCCGTGCATCACCCTCCGCTTCGCGTCGAGCGATACGCTGTGCCAATGTCCTCGTGCATCCTTTGCGGTATTTTCGTAATAACCTCATATTAGGAAAGTTACGCGCCCGAAGGGCGCGCCGAAAAATGAAACTGAATGATGAAATTCATGGCTAGCACGATGCATTTTAGGCAAGTATGAGCCCGTGTCGAAATTTAAAAACACACTGACCCCCTAATTGGGCATTTCAAAATAGGTGACCCCATCACCAAAGTGAAAAACAGGGTGACCCCCATGAATCCACCGGCCTCCAAGGCCGAAGAAACTGACCAGTCCCTCATTCCCGCTAATTTTTAAAAGTATCTTGTGCTAATTATCGTAACCAAGCCCCGCCCAGTATATTTGGTCACACTGAGATAAATGTTACACCTTAATTCCAATTCGATACAATTATTTCCGCCATAGTATGAAAAGATACTGGCCACGCCCCAAATGAAATGGGAAAATCGGACATTTGGTATATTGGAAATTGAAAAAACGGAAATACGAATTGTGGGAAATAGAGTTTGTCAGAGGGAAATTTGAATGGCCGTAAAGTGCCATCCTCACAGCAGTATACACCTGTTTCCTATATTTCAATCTCAGCCCAAAGATTTTAAATTTAGAAATAGGCCTAAAAGTTAATAATCAAGATGATAAAACCATTTGAAAATTGAAAATTAGCTCCATTTCGATTTTCTTTTTTGAAAATGCAAATTGGTTTATTGGTTGGCCGAATTGTGCCACGGATTCTTTCGCCGCTGATCCATAACAGTTTAGAAACGCTTTGAGCTGTTTACGTTATCGTTGATTTGAAATTTGCTTTCAGTCAAAGATGACTTTTATGTAACAAGTGAAGTCTGTTTTGATGCAGCAACTAATGAATGCCAAGTTACTGTTGGAAGTGTGAAGTGTCATAATTCTCGTTAATCGCACAAAGCTTTCGTGAATGCCGGGTCTTGCTGGGTCGATATTTTTTCACAATAAACAACTGTAAGTACCTTGGGTGAAATCTGTGTTGGTTTCCTTTCACTCTTTTTCAATGTTATCGTGGCGCCTCAACCATAGACACTATTGTCACTTCTGTTCTATTCGGACAAAAAGATCGCTTTCAACTCCTTGTAATGTCAAAACATAATTGAGATCAGAATGCTGCGTCCAATTAAATGGGAAATTTAGTTCCTGTCAACATGCCGACATGTTCACCAAAGTGTTTCTCTTTCAGTGTGAACGCTGTCACAATCTCATATTTGTAAACGCTGTCACGATTGGATAATTGTCCACAAGCTACCACTGTAGGTCATCGAAATGTCCAATCCAACCAGTCAATTCAAGAATGTTGGCATCGATAGACAAAGCAATGCAATGCTCAACAAATGACTTGCGCTGGCAAAAGCAGTCAGATCATTTTTATATATCGGAGCAACAGTAGGTGGTTTTACAGTAAATTCATCGAAACGATGGACATTACTTTTTTATTCCTGAAATGAGAAATACTAAATAGGTTTATGCTGGCATTATCAATGAAACCAAAAGAGGGGCATGAATTGTGCAATTTATTACTGCATATATCGTACTGCGTGACGTGCACGACAAAATTTTCCATAAATCGAAAGCAAACACAAGGCGCGTATCCAGTGTAGCGTAGTCACACCATGGCGTTACGCCCACGATTTGGCCTTTATACATTAGGTGGTTAGTAGATTTCAGAATTTCAAAATGAGATACATAAATCCTCTATTTTAACGTCTTGATGACTAATAACCGCACATTTGTTTTACTTGACGATTTCGATGACACTTTGAGCTGAACGTTCCCGCGATCAAATATTGACATTAACGGCATCTGTCTCGTTAGAATTCGTTATCGCGTTAAAATTGGCCATTTCATGTCTTATCAGCGGCCTGTCTAAATCGTTTTTCCATTATCAAGTTCGATCCCCGGCACAGGTGATAGAACAGAGTTGCTGAAATATGAGAAGGCATGCTGTCACTGCAACTGAAGTGCCTTGTTGGGAGACATCACACTATGTTATAGCTTAACGACACCTCATAACGTCAGCTATAAGCGACGAAAATCGTCAATGTGAAAAAAGTGTGAAGTGAGAGTCGTAAATTTGCTCTTCCATTGCTTCGTATTGTCCCCTGACCGAAAATCAAACACGAGTACACTTGAGAGCCATACATTACCTATGACTCCCTTTCCACTTACATTTTTTTTTGTGGATTGTGTTACGTCACATCATCTATCGAAGCTGGTGATTATTTGAAGCTGAACTGCAATGTACATAAATTTAGAGAGACAGAATAAAATAGTAAAATATAAATTCATGCAAATCTTCCACATCGACAAATACGATGTATGGTTTGTCGAAAATGCCGTACGAATGTCACTGAATATTTAAGTAGCATGTGACAGTGATATTTGGAGTCTCAATTTTTTCCCAATACTGTTTTGGTCTACTGCTTGTGGATACTAATGAAAAAATTCATGGAGTAAGAAAAATTGTTACCGTCTTGGTTTTGTAAAAACAGAAAATTAAATTTCCCTCCGTAACGTTAACACAGGGATGGCAGCCATTTTGAAATTCAAATATTGGTAAATTTGAGTTAATTTGTTTCTCTAGTACTAAATTTGCACGTCGAAACCTGATTTTTATTCTTGATTTGATAAGAGAATAGTTGAAACTTTGATCACAGTCCGTGTGTGGAGGGACAGTGCTTTGATTGAGGAAAGTGTGAGCACATATTAAAGGTGTTTCATTTTCGAGGTGCGGACTACCTTAAATGAACGAACCTTACTTCGGCAGGCGTTTTGAATGACTTTCGTGTGACGTCACAGAGACCCGGGCGTTAATGCGGCGGGTAAACGACAATTTCTTTGACTCGCTACACACTTAATAAGGTACATTTCACGCTGGGAGCCGTCAGAAGAATTCAGTTTGCGGCGCAGGTTTGATTGTTCAATTAAGCTTCACCGATACTTCGTTATATTCACAGCAATCACGCATTCAGTTCGCCAAGTCATTTGTGTCGGAAGGATCTATCACTAGTCAGTCTGTGCAACGGAAGACTATAGTATTCGCTAAGCTCAAGGGGAAGCATTAAAATTTTTTTCTATCAAAAATTTACGTTAGAAAGATCGACCCTCTATTGAACAATTTACGCTAATTTTTCTTTTTATCGAGGGTCTCTCCAATGGGTGTAGCGATTTTTGTAAGATTGCAAAACCATTGGAACACTTCTCTCTATGTGATTAGCAAATGGTTTATATTGTCATGTGGAAGAAATGACCTGTATAAGTTTTGGCCTTGGCCTCACATTTGACCTTACACATTAGGTAATCAAGTCTGGCGTACTTTGGGTGATAAAGCTTGTGTCGGAACTCTCTGTAAATTTGAAGTAGACTCATACAAAAACAATTTGCACTACAAAACAAAAGCAAGGCTGAGTTGAAATCTTCAGTTCCGCTATTTCTTCTTCATACGACATCAAAAGTCCATTGTCACCCCGTAATGGAGGTTGAAGTTGACACTAAAAGTGACTTGTATTAAATAATAGCGTAAATCACTGTCCTCGAACGGAGCAGAAGGAAACTAGTATGTAACTGACAAAACTCTGTGTCAATTTGGAGAACCAGTTATGTCCATGGATGACGAGTGAAAGAACAAATAATTTAACACATGGTAACTATAAGTAACATGCATGTCAAACAGTAGCTTAAAGACAAGTATTTGATAACATTCCATACCATGAAGAATACACATATGTGGAGTGAAGTGTATGTCCTTGAATATATATATATATATATATATATATATATATATATATATATATATATATATATATATATATAGATATATATATATATATATAGAGAGAGAGAGAGAGAGAGAGAGAGAGAGAGAGACGAGAGAGAGGAGAGAGAGGAGAGAGAGTAGAAGTCTTCTCTGAGGATGTGGCACATATCACCCCATTGAACAGAACGATATAGTATGCAAGTTAGCCTTAATTATGAACAATCCACCTGCAGGTGTTAAACCAGTGTTTGGCATCATGCTGTTGTAGCAACGAATCAAATTTCAGTGAAATCCAATAGGTTGTTCTTTAGATATCGATACATTTAGCTAAATCATTCATCCGGTCAAAACCAAGTCGTTGGCACGCGTGCTGATATTGGGTCCAACATAAGCAGCATTGTTTCCTGTGTTTAAATTTCCAAAGACATTAATTAGACATGAGAGTTTTATAAATCAAACAACATGAAACAAATACTAAAGAGCTTTAGTATTTGGTTCGCCCACCAAAACCATAACTTCCATTCCAATTTTGTTTAGGTTTTGGTCAACGGGTTTGAGATATGGTGTCTACAGACAAACAGACACACGCGCAGTCTGTTAGACAAACAGCAGTATGAGGTTAGCTCCAGTGTACACGTAGAGTGGTCAAGTATATATGGCCACGTTAGGACAGAGAAGTTCACCGTTTTAGGTAAAATAAAATTGCGGATTTTAAATATCACACACAAACCATTTTTTTGCTGAAAATTATTTAATCATGTCAGTTTATCAATGATTTATCTGCGCATTCTAGAAAGTTTGATCCGCAATACTCCAGCCTTGAAGGCATCAGCCATTGGTTTGCTTGTTATTCGAAAAGTCAGGGAAATATCATGTTTTCTAAGGCTTGCCAAATATCGCGAATGGTGCTATTAAGATTAGTACACTGGCGATCGCTTGTACAACATATCGGCGTATTTGCCGTGAAAACAAGATTACTAAGTATTGCATTACTCCCTCGATATGCAAATTCCCATCTTCTTATTTACCCCAAAGATAGGATCAGTGACCCACGCATATGATAAAGGAACGTTTTCGTCTTATACACTCGAATATCGATCATTGGGAACGGCAGCTTCTCCTCGGGGACTATCGGACTAGCACAAGTCAACTCTCGTTTTGCATCGCCTTTGCATCTCTGAGTCAGTGTAAATACAGTAGAACTCGTAAGCTCAGAAGTGACTCTGACGTCACGTTCGAACATGAGTGGTGAAAATGCATTATCACCCGTCAGAGAAGGCCGGCAGCATGGTTTTGATTTCAAAACGCGAATGCAGTAACGATGAGATAGGACTGTCGATACGCCGTGAAATACACTGGAAATACTTATTATAGAAACTCTTAACCCAAACGATATCATAGACAGCAAAAGCGTCAGCATAATTCTTTTGAAAGGATTCTATGACATAGCAGCGGTTGCCACTTATAAAAATAATTGTCAGAGAACGGTGCGTTTTTTTCGAGTGAATAGAAAGTCGATTTAGATTAGGATTCAATACTCCGTGCCCTAGTTTCATCCAATGTCTTCAGCAATCTATCGAAATTAACGAGATCAAGACTTCACTCATCAGCCGTTTTGCTGAGAGGTTTATTCCGATTCCACGTCAAAGGCTTTCATCATTTCTTTTACCGTCTTTCTATGCAATATTGGTCAATTTTTCAGCAGGGCCGTTTAAACATACATAAATTATATTCCTGAGGATGACGAATGAAAAACCGCTTTGCCATGGCGTAGGGATTTTGATAAATTCTGGAGAGCAGCGTGATTCTGTGAGACTCCTCTGCAGTTTCTCACGAAACCAAGCCCATTAAAACTCAGATGGTGACATGGTCTGAGTAGGTCTTCAGACTCATGTTTTCCACCTGAATGCGTAAATATCTTTCCCTGTCTCTGAGGGAGGCTCTCGAGTATTCTTGCTTACTTGTACAATGCTATTTGAGGGTCTCAAGTGATCAAAACTCGTCGAAACGTGACACTAGCTGCAGGAATCTCATACACTAAAAAGCTTTCCGCGCTACCAAGCTGCACATTTTCCCTGTAACATTTCTAGTATTAATGTCAGTATCATCACGTGGCATGGAAGACAAAGAGACTCGCTTGTCACGTCGATTAACCTTTTATCTCTAGATTCACATGTACTTTTGTAGAGAAAATAGAAAGGTAGTGACAATAGAGGGCTTAAACTCTGTCCGCTGTAATTGCGCTAGAGTAAAAAGTTAATAACGTGCATTTTTTTATTTATTTTGATCTGTAGAGCTGTTTGACTCGCTGTCACTAGTTCCCTCAATGACATAGAAAGTTTGGCAAAGCACAGTTCCTAAGATTCCCACAATAGATGGATTTGATGGATGAAAATGTGTATTTGAGAGAATAATCATTAGAATGATCCATCTTCCGATTACATTATTATCGCCCTCTTTAATCTAAAGGGTTACAAATGAGAAAACAAAGTGTGGTGACCTTGCGCTACATGTGAGTTGAAGTTGCTAGACTTTCAAGACTGTGGCAAGTGTTGCATGTCCGCTGAAGGCTAAACGATGCGGCGTCTCCCGTGTGAGATAGGAAAGAATTATGGCATGCGACCGGGCGGCTACAAATTTAAGATCCCACTTCATTTTTCTACAATGCTTTCATACATGCTTGTGTTTGTTTCCCTAGAAAAGGGCTATTAGATAAAAATTGGGAAAACTGTTCAGCCTAATAGGCAATAAATATTTGTCGGTTTTAATCATTTCTGATGGAGTTTGTGTGTCTCCCGTATAATCACTTTTGGATGGACTTAAGGAAACGTGAAACGAGTGAAAGAGACTTTTGTTTATCAATAACATCGTCACGTCTGGCCAAGTTAGTTTAATCTTGATTAAAGATTACGCATAATTAAGAAAGATATGGGATATCATATTGAAGTCATACAATTTGCACTTGATAATCACCTCGCTTACACTAATCTTGCTATTTTTTTCATTCTCCTACAGGTCGGAAGTTTGGAGAATTACTTTGTGTTTTCACATCGGGAGGCTGCACGTCGATCCAAGCGCAGTGCGCACGATCTGACCAAGAGATTGGAAGACGATAAGCGAGTGAGTTCCCTCTTCCAAAAATAGCAAAGGAGATGCGCTTCGTCTTGAGATATGCTGATATGTTTCTTTTATCAGATGGAATAGTAGCAACTGTACTGCACATCGCGACGAATATGAGGCGTATGTGCTCGTAATGAAATTGGATAGCATGAGAAGAGGGCTGGCTACATTGCATAGCTTTGCCTCGTCTGGCTAATGGTACATCTCCATTGATTTCGATATGCAGTTGTCTGAGGACAGTTAGATTCACTAAATCACTTAAAACCTCCCACGGTTATACCAGGTAGGACAATAATGGCCACTGTCTTAATCCAATTTGTGCTTCCAAATCATCCGTGATTACTCATGTTCATTATACGTCGACAACATCTCGTTACTGTGACCATTTCAGCTGATTTACACAAACTGTGACAGATGACTGCAAAATTTCGCCCTGTGTGACCTATTATGGTCATAACCGACGTCTCTTCTCAGAACGTAGGCATTGTGGCCGGCTAATCGAAAACTAAGAGAATTTGATATCTGCTTAATGAATAGGTGCACTGGGTGGAACAGCAAGTCGCCATGAGAAGAGTTAAAAGAGATTTCACCAAAAAAGATTTGGAGACTTTTGACGATCCATTGTGGAAGAACCAATGGTATTTAGTAAGTGCTTTTGATACACTTTGCGTTTCAGTTTTGACGTAATTCACTATTGACGCTAATTCACCCTGATCACGGAGGCACAACACGGACGAGAAGGCACGAGAGCGGCATTTATCTGAGCTACCTCCCATCAATCATTTGATGAAGATCGAATAGACGCAAATAAGCGAAGTCAAATATTTTTCAATGCTTGTGAATATATATTGGCTTATTATGACCAAGGCTCGGGTGCGCATTCATAACACAAGATGATAAAATTGATAAGCAGTCATTTATTCATAACAGAGAGTCGTCTTTCATTCAAATTTTCCTACGGGGGGAAATAGTTAACCCTCGCATAAGGCCTGTTACACAGAGGCGAAAACCTTCGAAGGAGTCTTGCGATGGGACAATAACGAGGTGGTATGAAATCGGAGCTCACTGCACTGCTCTACAGGAATATCGAATATTTAAGAAATGCGATATTACAACGACTCCGAGAGACTTAGCTGTGTGTGAACAGTGAGATCTCGCCGTAAAGTTGTTCCGAATGAGAAATCTGATTTCAAGGAAGATGGTATCTTTACTGTTATCAGTATTGTAAAACGTTTCCATAGCATAGATTATTTCGCGACCCTGCTCCTACCCTAGTCTTTGTTACCATGTAAAATTTATGATGAAGAAATTTTGATATAAATGATATGAACTAGCGCTTTGTAGATATAGATACGTTTGCTTCACATTCAAAACTCTGCAACAGAATAACCTTTAGTGGTTTTGATAACATTCAAGTCGTTTTATAAATGTATGTTATCTCGGTGACTTTCAGCACGACACAAGGACTTCCACGGAGAAGGCAAAGCTTGATCTCCATGTCATGCCGGTTTGGAAGGCAGGAATAACGGGGAAAGACGTAGTTGTTACAGTTTTAGACGACGGTAAGGTTGAAAGAATCTGTAGCGCCCTCTATATCCATACTGGACAGATTGGATATACCTGACTATTCTCAAAACTGACTTTCATACCTATCAATTTACTACCCTTTTAGAAATAGCGAAAATTTATTCATTTGACATCATCATGGCTCACTTTTTTACACCTCTGCATTGCCCGTAGAAACCTTCTATCAATATTCTAACAGTGACATGTCGAGAGGAAACAGGCAAGCAATGATAACACAAAGGAAGGGTGATAGAATTGTCGCCGTCATAATCATCATCATCATCATCATCATCATCATCATCATCATCATGACAGTAGTGGATCTGTACTGAATTATCAGAAATATATTTAAAACAAATCCTCCAGCAATTACATCATCAAAGTAATTGTACATCGACGCAAATCGAAACAAAGTTTGCAGTCAGATCGAAGACAAATGATTTGAGTTTCTTGTGAAAATACAAAAAATAACTCTGTGTACTTTTTCATGTTTACGTGTATGTGTAACAGATGCTTTGGAGTAAACCGTAACATTGCCCGGCTTCAGAGCAACGAACACACGCCGAAAAAAGTTGAACACATTGACCATAAAAACAAAGTATCAAACTGCCTCCTTGTCCATGTCGCCCCTGTGCAGTCCGGGTCAGCTCCAAAATTGGAGACGCTATACCATAATATTTCCCCCCTCTCATTAGCCAATCAGCGGCCAGCGCGCCATCAGAAAAATTGTATTTCCTGGCAACCTCCACATGCGTCCTTCGTTACGTACGCCATACTGTGTCGAACTCCCGCGCCGTATTCTGTCATAATGTCGAACAGTTGTGTGGCCACTCTGTCAAAACACAATTTCAAAATCGCGTACCAGTTTTATTCTGGCTAAGACAACCAAACCCCATACATCGCTGTGATTCCTAGACTCTGGCTTGAAGTCCTGCGAAATATAAATCGTGTACCTACACAGATCGTTCAGAATACCCCATTTGTATCGGAGATGGCAGCGATGCAAATCTACCGTATGGGGAACAGTTGTGTGGCCACTCTGTCAACACATTTTCAAAATCGCGTACCATTTTTAGTCTGCGTTTGACAACTACAAAACAGGTATCGTTTTAAAGCTCTGACATTGCTCTTCTTTCTTGCAAAATGTTATACGCGTACCTACACAAATAACCTTTATAACAGTATTTCTAATAGAGATGACGAACATCCACAAAATGATTCTCGGTACTTGAGCGAAATCGATAAACTGGGGGTAGAAATGAATCGTCAATATTTGAATATTTGTTCACTAATCGGACTCCTTGTTGGACATGACCTTCTGCAGAACACGTGGATTATGTTGACTGTCGAAATTCGTCGAAATTCACAAGACAGGGGCTTAATAAGCGGCCCAAAACTGCCGATCACACTTGGTGGGTAATTTGTGACCCAGCGTGACCTGTACTTTATTAATGATGTAATCTGGTTGATGATTGGCTGAATGCCGGAATACATTATCATAATGAGTCTCCAATTTTGGAGCTGACCCGGACTGCTGTGTATCTCTTTATAGATTGACCCCGCTGGGCGGATTGCTAGCTCAGGATTAGTTGTGAACAATCTCAACAAATACCAGGGTAATTTGTAAACTACTTACCTGTTATATTGCTTCGAAGGGTTTGAGACCAACCACACCGACTTAGCCGATAATTATGATCCCCTGGCTAGCTGGGATTACAATGGCAACGACGAAGATCCCTTTCCGAGATATACAAACAAATTTGCTGAGGAAAATAAGTAAGTCATACAATTGAGGTCATCAGCTTTCTCCACACAGTGTCCCTGTGGAGCTCCATGTGCATCTTCCTGCTCTCTGTTTTTTTTTATTTTTTTTTAAATTCTATTATCGTGAAACAAGCATGTGGATCAAAATACCGACGTATCAATCAATAAGTCGTTATTTGCACGTTGGTAAATGCCATTACTAGAAATTGACCTTTTTCACGTATCGAGATACCGAGAAATCATTGTACATGAAATGATACTTCTCTAGCAGTTCGTGATACAAACATTATTGTAAAATCATTTGAAATTACAGAATGCTGGAAAGTATAAAACTTTGGCTGGATTTCCTCTTCAATTTGCTCCAATTTTTTCAACTTACACCGTACATTACTATTTCACCGTTCAAACCTCTGCCCTCATCGATAAACATGATCTAATTCCTCGGTATGCGGAGCATCATACATCAATGGTCGCTACGGTCCTGTTTCAGAACAGGCAGCCAGAATTCGAAGTCCTCCGTTAAGTGTTTTATCATGATTGATCTGATCCTTTCACCTTATCGAGCGTCTTGTCTTTATGACGTTTTTACAGACACGGCACTCGCTGCGTAGGAGAGATTGGCATGATTGCCAATAATGATCTTTGTGGAGTCGGCGTGGCTTTCAATGCTAAAATTGGAGGTATGACCTACCAGATATCAGTTTTCTCTGCCTGTCGATATATTCATTTTGGAGACTCCTGTGTCTTATACGTCAACCGTGCATGTACCTGGATGTAGGTTTTAGTAATGGCGTGAAGTATGTTAACATTTTATGAGAAAGCCTCTTTTGACATTTGCTATCACTTTGGTACAAAAAATCTAATTCAAAAGTTTGCCAAGTTGCCCTGGGAATTTATTCTTGTTGGGTTGATTTTGGACTTCCTTGGTACACAGCCAGCAGTCAAATTTAAGTGTTGAGTTGAGAGGTGAATTTGTATGCGTCTTTCTTGAGAAAGTTTCAAATGGGCAAGGGCTACTCATTTATGAAAGAAGAAACATTTTACCGGGTAAAGCAAAGCAGGTGATATTAAATACGAAGTAGAGTTGTAATGTTTTGAGGAAAATGACCTGTAACTATAGATCTCCATAGAGATTATAATAATTTATGAAAAAAGAGCCACCAGAAGTTTCAGTTTTGAACTTCTAAACATGAAGTCATAAGGTATGATTTAAATGTATTGCGTTTATTTCAAAGTGATACAGTCTTTCGAAATGCGCTCAAAGATCCTATGGGACCCATACGACCAATGTAAACACTGTATCCAAGGTATGATGGTGGCTGATGAAAGTTAAAACATATCTGTCATAATCTACATCGTATAATTTAAATGTTGCAGCTATGATGATGAGTTACCTCTAGATATCGTCACAAAATACATTGTTTGTAAACAAGAAACTCGCACAGGGGCAGTTCCGACGACTGTTTCCCTTTAACTTAGGCATCACCCTTCCCTGAACATATGCGAAGAAGTTGTAATATTTAATGGACGTTTGTTTACGAAATACATTTTAGGGATTCGGATGCTTGATGGGACGGTAACAGATGTAGTTGAGGCGAATTCACTCAGCCACGAGTTAAGCCACATCGACATTTACAGCGCCAGCTGGGGGCCGAACGACGACGGTAAAACCGTTGAAGGGCCTGGACCGCTCGCCAGACAAGCCTTCTTAGATGGTGTAACAAAGGTATTGTCATCGGCAGCCTCGTCGCCACGATTAACTCTCTACTTTAATGCAAATTCACTGTTACTTCCTAGCAAGTCGATGTCCTTTGAAAATTAAAATATAATATTGCAACCAAGGTGAAATTTGATAAGCGCGTGAGCAATTATGCTTCGCAAAATTTACCAGAAGTCATTGCTGTCAAATTTATCTTTCTTCGAACGCGGTCAGTGATACATCAATTTTAAAGTTGGAAAGAAAATAAGACATTTTGAATTTTCTGCATCAATCTGCAGAATTTAAAAAGTTGTCTCCAAAGCTAGTGAGATCAAAGGTTGAATTTATAGCAGGCGTATGTGGACTTCACCAGCCAAAAACTTGAGTTCCACGATCGATGTGTACTGTAATCTTAACATTTGCTATACCTGAAACATACATTTTGTGTCGAATATTGAAATTTGAGTAAAGAGATAGCTTAGTGATACGAACAAGACATTAAGCAGTACAACAGATGCTCTGTCAAGTTTTAAAAACGAAATGAAAGAGGCACGTTAGACTGACAAAGCTTCGCCATCTTCTAATATCTTCTGATGAACGCCTGTATAACATGGCATTGCACGTGAATGTAACCTGAATATTGTTAGGTGATAGTAACCAACTGTGAAATCCATTATATTTTGTTCAGTGATCGTCAACGGGCCTCGCAACTGTTTGTAGAGTGAGGATTTGAATTTTCTTTCTGCAGGGTAGGAAAGGAAAGGGCGCCATCTATGTATGGGCATCTGGTAATGGAGGGGGTGCAGAAGATAATTGTGATTGTGATGGTTACACCGATAGTATCTACACGGTGTCGGTGAGCAGTGCCTCTCAGAGGGGAACATCACCCTGGTATGCCGAGAGGTGCTCATCGACACTGGCAACCACCCTGAGCAGTGGCGGAGGAGGCGAGGCGAAGATTGTCAGCGCCGATCTACATGACGAATGCACATCTTCACACACCGGCACCTCTGCGTCAGCACCGTTGGCGGCGGGAGTTATCGCTCTGTTATTAGAAGCAAAGTAAGTCTGTAGCCTACGTATACCTTGTAAGTTTATTTTGTAGATCTGCAGATTCGTGACCAACAGCCGAAAGACATCTTCACGAATTATTGACTTTCTTCAGTTTATCGAGTCTTTTATTCGCATGGATATGATAATTGCGTTTTTTTCCTTCGCCCAATAAAAGTGTTCCTCACAAACCATCTTCCATGCCGTATAATAGTTCCCAAAATGGTTGCCATCGTGTAGCTCACTGGCTTGGTAATTGTATATGACAATGTTGTTTTATTTTTTTATTTTTGATGACGATGACAGTCCAGAGCTTACGTGGAGAGATGTCCAACACATTGTTGTGTGGACGTCAGAGCCTGAACCGTTGGAAAAGTCAGCGGGCTTGGGGACGTTCAAAATTAATGGCGTAGGACTAAAAGTGGACGAACGGTTTGGATTTGGTATACTGAACGCTGAAGCTATGATTGAAATGGCTAATCCAACGCCAGACAAATGGGTATCCGTACCAGAAGCCAAAGTATGCGTAATCACGGCCGCAGATGTTGAGTTCGAGCCTACGTAAGTTTTAGTTGGCTTGTTCGTTTATCTGCCCCAGTTTTATGAGTTGATGTCTGCGAAGAACAACTTAAAGCGCCAGAAGCTGT
This sequence comes from Ptychodera flava, assembly GCF_041260155.1. Classification (NCBI taxonomy): domain Eukaryota; kingdom Metazoa; phylum Hemichordata; class Enteropneusta; family Ptychoderidae; genus Ptychodera; species Ptychodera flava. Next base: position 10,542,840 of record NC_091948.1, read on the forward strand.
AATTTTTCATGATTTTTTTTCACTTTTTTTTTCTTTATTGTCAACTAAAAGTTCTTGTTCTACTCCACCGCTAAAGCATGTTGAAACACCAACTATCTAATTTGTCAACACAGCGTTTATACGTGTAAAATGCACTGTTATTGTCTACATTTGAATTCTAGTCCGGACCAGAATTCAACTGTCAACAATGACGATGCAAGGTACACATGTACAGGCTGAGTTGACGAGCTGAGTATTGTGTATCTCAACATGCTTCGGGAACTATGACAGGAAACTATAGTTGAAAATACAACGTGAAAAACTCATCGAAAGTTACAGCTACTTCTCGCTTTAACTCTTTGAGCGCCAAAGTTAATTTTTGTCACCTTTTATGAAATATACTCGTGTATATTTTTTTTCCAGATTTTTGCAAAAATTTTGATAACAAACTGTAGCAAATGAAATATGATGTCTATTTGGTCCAAAATTATCAAGAAAATTACAGAAAAATTCGCAAAAACTCGTAAAATGTTGTACTAAAATTTTGGTCTGAAAAAATTACGGCACTCAAGGGGTTAAGTTGTACATCGACTGAGAATAGAATGTAAAACTGATGCAGACAAATGGACAAGCAAACGGAGAGACTAAATCCGGGACATGAAAATTAGAGAATCATCAGCCTTCAGCAGACAAAATGAACAGTGAGAAAATTTTAAACCGAAGATGAAATTGACATAGGAATTTTAAAAGTACTCACAAACCCGAAACCGTCACTTGGAAATATATGCACCGGAGATGTCAGGATTTTGTGTAACTGTGATAATGTCGCTTTCATCTCAAATTCATAGTGGCCAAATGAGGGCGCTAGACTTTTGAAAAGGGTCTATGGAGATGCCGAAATATCGACATTATATTATCAGGGTTGATGTGGTGTTATCTGTCGCTCATCACATTAACACAGACATTAATCTGACGTTACGTTGTCATATTTCTATCAGAAAAATTCCAGTTGCAAACACCATGGCTCTCACGATCAACGGCAGTCGTTGCAAAGACCACGAATCTACACAAATCAACTACTTAGAGCATGTACAGATGTACGTAACCATCGAGCACCCGTACCGCGGAACTTTAGAAATGACGATGACGTCACCTAGTGGTAGGTTAAACGTCACTATAGGACTTCATTATATATATATATATATATATATATATATATATTATATATATATATATACATACATACATATATACATACATACATACACACACACACACACACACACACACACACACATATATATATATATATATATATATATATATATATATATATATATATATATATATATATATATAAAACACAAGTTACTTCAAGTACAAAGTAATTATATCTGTTACTTAAGTTTCTAGCAATCGTCAGTGTGCATGTGTGCGTATTATGATACTAAACTCTAATTGATTATAATTTTGTATTTTAATGAAACTATCAATTGACTTTTATGAATTAATTTATAATATGATACTCTTATTTGTACTGCCATTTTCTTCGTCCCTCCACCAGAATGCCCGAAAATGATTTTTTTCATCTCTCCTCAGATACCCAGACTATGCTTCTTTCTCAACGAAGCGAAGATCGCTCATCGGATGGATTTCAAGATTGGGCGTTCATGTCGGTGCACACCTGGGGCGAAAACCCTAACGGTGATTGGACGTTAACAGTCGGTGACGGGGTAAGTGGGTCACATCTCTCTTGCAGACGACTAAATTTGCTGTGAAAAACACCAATGTTAGCATCTTTATCATGGAACGGGAGTCAGATTTCTCATCAGATCAGTAAGGCTGTAACTGCTGAGATTAGTTTCAGAACAGTGCTGACAAATGACGCCTGGGGACAAAATACCCCGAGAAGAGGCTTGTCAAGCTGAAATTTTGGAATAGTGAACATAACTTTTGCTTTTTCATCGTTTTTATCACGGAAACAATTTTCCTCCGTGTCTGTGATTTAACATTGTGTGTAAGTTGCTGCTGTCGCGCAACAAAGTTCCCGGATGACTGTTTAGTAAAAAACGAGTAACAGTGCAGAAGTGCATGCTAATTTGAATATTTTTTTTGAACTGCGTAACTGAGTTCGATTTCTCGCGTATTCAGAGAGAAAACTCACACGGCACCGATGCAGGCTATCTTAACGACTGGAAGCTAGTTCTACGAGGAACAACAGAAAGGCCAAATCATCAGCCTGAAGGTGGACGTGTATATGGAAGCAATTACAACAGTGTCAAAGACGACAGGCAAACCGTAAGTCACGTGTTAGTTTAATGTTTGTCTGTAACCATGACAACAGCACATTTGGTAATCTAGCATTTGGGGGTTTTTTGTTGATTTATCTCTGTCACATGTGAGAATCATACACCTTGAAGTGGACATTTTACGTCATAACAGATTGAATTCACCATTTGTGGAGAGACCGTGACGTATTCACATGAAAAAATTGTGTTTTCACTCCTCCTATACTTTTTGATTTTCATTACCCAGACTCTGAAAAAGCAAGCCAAACAACATAAGTCGTAAGAAGGTTCGAAATTGTTCTTGTTTCTTGAAATCGGGATGCATGTGGTATAGCGGTTCTGTGTAATATGACAGCATTGCATGTACTCGTTCTTAGATATATCCAGTTCCTTATTCTGATAAAGTTTTACTCGAACTCTACCACGTGGGTTTAAGGTGTGGATTTTCCGTTTCTTCATACTCATACTGTTATGGATATTAACTTTCATGGGCGCTCCTCCTCATACTACCCCTCTTTAACTTGCGAGGCTCGAACCGCCCCAAACGTTACGCTTCCACGGAGATATAACGTACAACTCCCGGGCGGACGACACATCACACCGAGGCGCATGATGAGGTAACGGTTAAAACAGATTTACGAAAGATAACCTGGAAACTATAAAGACGGCCATTGAAATATGTGTAGATCCAAAATGACGTGTAAGAGTAAGTGATAAAGAGTGTACTGCTGTGCTATAGTCAGTGTTCTCTCTTGGAACTGTTAGCGAGATCCTCCGGTGTCAAACAATCAACCCTTTGAGTACTGTAATTTTTCCCACCAAAATTTTAGCGCAACATTTCACCAATTTTTATGAATTTTTCTGTAATTTATTTGATAATTTTGGACCAAAAGGACATCACATTTCATCGGGTACAGATTTTTATCAAAATTTTGGTAAAATTTTGGAAAAAAAAACTGATCGGGGACAATAATTGACTTTGGCGCTCAACGGGTTAATCTGAGACACGCCTGTAGAAAAAGTTAAAAGCAGACGTTAATTTGTACAGTGAATTTATTTTTTTAGTTTGGTTAGAGTCAATAGGTTTTTGGAGTTGTTTTTGACAAGTATTTAAATATAGGTGATTACTTTTCATGCAAGTTGTGATCTGATTTGTTAACAAATCCGTTTTGAGGTTTTCAGATTAAAATTAAATGTGAAAATTAAGTTGTACAAAAATTATGAAAGGGCTCATAAATTGCAACGTTCACAGTGTTGTCATTAAATGGGGGTATCATACTGGAGGATATGAAATACCAAAGACATATACACTACATGATTGCGGTAATGGTGAAAGATATTTTCATCTGATGTCAAAACAAAAATCCAATCACGGAACTAATTCGAATCTAATCTTTTTGATCATTTTTGTTTTCCAAGCTTTTGTGATAAGGAAAGGGGCTATTTTGCTGTGATTGGTTCTGGAGTTTGTTGATTTCTTAATGCGTATCTAATGTCATTTCGAGCTCTATAAGCTTTTAATGTATTTCCATAATGGATTGTTTCTCTGTGAAATACAGTGACAGTCACTGTCCTTTTAATTGAAGTTTGTGGCAGCGTACATGTACATATTTATTATCTGAAACCAATTCCTCAATCTATTTCGATCGAGCAACGATACAGTCACGATTAGCGACTACATTAAACCTTAATTGCCGTATGAATGGATTTTATTTGACAAAATTAAAATACGAGTGGCTATTTGCGCAAAAATGACGCAAAGAATATCAAAATTGTATCTGTCTTGCAAACACAACACAGTGTGTGTCATGCAATGTTATTGTTGATAATTTAATTCTGGTACGAGCCAGAATTTATTTACCACAGTAACTTATGATACTACATACATAGACACAGACTGTGGTGACAAGTTCAATGCTAAGCATTTGAATGTGATTGTTGCAACGGAACAAGCAACTGTTCTTAACAGACAAAACAAAAGTAGAGAAGAATTCATCAAAGATAGGGGTAATGAAGCTTAAAAAAATTGGTACAGTTAACTGAAATAACAATCTATTAGCTCGGCTTATCACTTTTAAATAGATAAGATATTTCGCTTATCGAGCAGCTAAAATTTGGAATACCGATTACCTCTCACGTTCGTAGCTGTGCAACTCTACTATACTTTAAAATCTGCATTACGTTACAATGTATACAAATTCATGAACGAGGGCCTCGATTTGGATTGATTGTGTTTTGTGAGACCTTTGACCGACCTTTAATCTCGCATATTTATTTGATTATTTATAATTTTTCTATACATTTATTCAAATGTTCTCCATTCGATAATTAATAATTATTAATTAATTAATAATTTTTCCCGTGTATGACAATGTACTTAGTTTAGAACGCCCTTCTGGAAATTACAATTTATTTTGTGAATCAGATTACCTTCGTTACGTAAAGTGTAATAATAATGATAATAATAAACAGACAAAAAACATGTAGATATTAATTTTTCCCCGTGGATGTTCTTTTATTTTACATACCATTATTCAAATTATATTCATTGTGGGGTGAAAGGTCAACTTAGCATTCTTTGTCACTGCTTGTATCATATGCACTTATATTTGTGTTTACGTGAGTTTTGTTTGATACTTATAGGAGCCGCTTCAAGAAAACATCCCTGACAAAGAACAAATTAGCAACAACGTAGATGATTTTCTTCCTCCCCTTGATGATGACCCTGGCATTGGCAAAGACAGTGACTTCATGGATATCGACTACATCAACGACGGTGACCCTGATGACCTCAAGAATATACTGGACACCTACCAAGTCATCGAAGAATTACAAAAGGAAGCATTTCTGAAAGAAATGTACGAAAAAGAAGTTTTAGAATACCTACTGCAAAAAGGTGTCGCTACTAAAAGATAGAAGGACAATCTGAAATAGCCCATGTTATGTTGCCGTTGAGGGCGTGTGATTGGCCCAAACTTCCTTCTGATCGACAGTTTTCTTTATGTCAGAACCTAAATACCTTGCACATGAAATAAAATACCAGATATTTACTATTATTATATACTTAATTTTTCTCAGTTCATGCCATTATCCTCTGAAGTAATTTAAGAGATAACTGTAAGACGGCTTGCTTCATTACCTTCAATCACGATGGCAGGATCCCCTTATCTCGATCAGTTGGAAGTTAGCTCGGCCATATTACCGCTCAAGTGCCATTTTGAATCTTACTTTTTGATTACATAAAGTCATTAAAGGTATACTGTCACCTGTTCCAATTTTGCAACAGTTACCATGGAAAGAGAAAATCTAACCCAACACAGATTTTAAGCGGGTGGCCGCTTTTTAAAAAACAGCGCCCTCACATGGGTATTTTGTATACCAAGGAACGCCCCTTTGACCATATATGGGTATATTTAGATTACAGGTGACTGTATACCTTTAAGTGACAGGTGTTAGAACTTGACATTTACATGTTAAAACTTGGTCTTTTCATCATAACATTATATGCATATTTATGCAAATCGCAGAGCAGCACTGGGGCTATTTTTCTCTTTCTCTTCGACTTAATATCTTATAGCAGCTATTATGGCCGCTGAACAACACAATTTTTTTGACAGGGTTCTCATTTTGCAATGCATGGTCCATTTCATCTATAGACACAATCAAGAATATTATCTCAAGTTGCAAACCTTTTGTCCCTGTAGTTAGAATCCTTGAGATATCACTTTTATTTGTGTTTCAACGTACGCCTCATAAACAGCGCGCCAATTGTGTACTTAGTTTTCTGAGAGATTCGTGTAGTAGTGCAATTAAATCTGTGCTGCAGCAATACGACTATGTGTGGTATGGGGATTTCTACTTCATTCACGGGGTGATAGAATTAAGAATAGGAAGCTTACAAGTGGAGCCGAAATTACTATGTAAACTTTGAGGGTACAGCGAGTAGAAATTAAAGCTGCACTTGGTGGTAATGTAAATCTGGGCTTTATATGTAGATGAAAGGGCAGTAGCTGTAACGTTTGATTATTCTTTTCATTATTTTTATCTTGTATGTCAATATGTTTTTGCGAATTCTTGTTCTATTCCCCAAAGTATGTTGATTAAATACTTACCATTTGGCTTGTACTGTAATTATTAACATTTGAACTTGCCAACAATAACGATGCAGTCTACACATTTACAGGCTGGGTCGGAAGCTCAAGAATGCTTGGAGTAGAAAAAACAAAAGTAGCGAAAAATCATCAAACAGTTACAGGCCCATTAACGCTAATTTGATATCAAGAAACTTCAAAGTTTTACCCTTGGCCAGCTTGTCCTGTCGTCAGTCAGGTTTTCGCTCTGCCCCACTTACATTAATACTGTTGCATGGAGGGAGACGAATTGCATGGTGGTGGCTGGTACTACTTTCGTGTAAATTTGTTTCAGTGAGTATACGTACAAACAGCTTGTACTAGTGCCTTCACGTACCATCAATACCCTTTCAAATGACAGACTACATGGATCATGATATTCAACTGCATGCTATGTGACGATATCGACAAAGAAAATGAGGAACCCTGTCTTAATGAATTATAAAAAAATGAACTTAAAAACTGAGCATATCGCTGGTCTAGGAAGAGTCACTTGGAAGGGGGGGGGGGTGTCGAAACGGACTGTTCCAAACAGTAAAATGAACAATAACCCAGTGCTGCAACTGCGTTTCTATCATGGTAGTACAGAATGCAAACAAAACAATCGATTATATCATAAAATTTATTCCACGTTGTCCTTATATTACTTATTTTGCAAATGGCGGGTAATTCCAAGAAATCAAATAACGCCTAAAATTTTGAATACTCTCCTTACTTGCATCATAGACCCTCGAGGGTCTTGCATACCATTAATCCGATTGTTGTTTCTCTTACTCTTAAGCACGCCCCCTACCGACAGCTTCTCATTCCTATTGAATGTGGCACTGTGAAGCAAGCCTGCCTGTGTCCCAAACACTCTTAATTTCTGGCGAGTCTTTAATTCAACAATTATATGTATACCACTGAAATTTACGTCTTATGTTTTGTCTATTTTCACAAGAAAACCAATACTTGGGAAGGTAGACAAATCGAAAGGAAATATTAACATTGATTGAGAAAAGCTGGGAAGTCGTAATAATGTATTGTACAGTGTATATAATCAAATTATCTGTATATGAATGGTGTTTATCGCGGTCATGAAATGGATAGAGAGATAATAAATTGACAAAGTGAAGATGAACAGATTTGTCCTTTTTATTTCAAAAGTATGTCAAATGTATGTGCATGTATGTATGTATGTATGTATGTATGTATGTATGTATGTATGTATGTATGTATGTATGTATGTATGTATGTATGTATGTGTGTAATCTATGTACACTGTAATACAATACACAGTAAAAAGCGATTTGAACTCAATTTTTTCAGTGTAACATACGTGACAAGTGGACTGAACTTGGAAAAAAGCTCTAACGAACTGCCTCACAAACATGTCGGGTAAATGGACGGCTTCGAGTGTTAAAAGATGTGTAGAATAGGCTGTAACTGTAAAAGCTGTATCGCGAATATAGCACTGTTATTTTCAAGTCTCGACCAATCAAATGACTGTATATGCGCCATCAATATAATGATATGATATAATACACAACATTTTCCACCTGCCTCATTTCGGCAATGATCTACCTGTACCGTGCGTCAACATGGAATCATGCAACAGCTATACCATGTGGAAACCTTGAAATAGATTTATTTCCGACCGGAACTGAATATGAGCAATATAGAGGGCGCACTACTGTCAGCACAGTCGTAGGCCCGGGGGTCGTAGGTGTGTGTACATTAGTAGAGAAGTGACGGTCGATTGCTTCTGGCCTTACTGTTTATGATACAAAAATTGAAAATCATAATATCGTTTTACAGTGCACAGAGTATATTCGTGTACAACAAGAACTGTGGAGAACTGAATTAGATTTTTCAATTGGATATTTGACTTGTCACCCGTTAAAAATTAAGCATTTCAATGTAATGTCAGACTGTGATGTAAAATTTTCCCGATTTGATTTCTGACAGTCTGTCTGTCTGTCTGTCTCTGTCTGTCTCTATCTCAGCCTGTCTGTCTATCTGTTTTTGTGTGAGTCTTTCTGTCTCTCTGCCCGTCTCCCAGTCTCTGTCTCTGTTCCTGTCTGTCTGTCTTTCTCTCTCTGTCTTTCTGTCTGTCTCTGTCTCTGTCGCTCTGTCGCTCCACTACGCCTTGATCAGTGACTAATGATTATGCAATGTGTCCTTGTAGACACGGTTTACGCAAGACACTGCATTTTAAGTTACTGACCCCCGTGTAGGTGATCTATGGTTTGTTGAGCTATCCATACTGCTGATTGTAAAAGTTTGATATCACCAAATCGTCCATGAAACCCTGCTGTTAGACAGGCAGATCAACCTAAATTCACAATTTCGTTCTCCAATGTCGTAGATTATGTAAAGCTCGTTTTTAAACATCAAAATACTACTGTATCGTTTAGCTGTCTCCTCTTCCAGTTGCCTCTGCCAGATGAAAGGGCCACGAGTTATAACTTTTCATTAAATTTTCACTATTTTATTTTGAATATCAAGTTCAAGTTCTTGCTCTTCTCCCCAAACATGCTGAAAGACGTAATGCTGTAGGGTCTAAAGTTGTCAACACGGCATCTGTACGTGTAAAATGCACTTGTCTTGCTTACATTTGAATTCTAGTCCGGACCTGAATTCACTTGTCAACAATAAGAATGCAGTTTACACATGTACAGGCTGAGTTGACAGGTTAAACACGTCGTATCTCAACATGCTTTGGGGACTGAGTAGAACAAGGAACTTTAATTGATACATATTATAAAAAAGAGTGGAAAACAGTCAAGGATTACAGCTACTGACCCCTTAATACTGTCATCGAATATTACGATAAACAAAAAACCAAACGTTCCAAGGCGATATTATGCGGAACCGCAATTACATTCACTTCCTGTCGTCATCACGACTACGTAGAATCATGTCGTTTTCAGCAATTTGATACCCTGGCACTCTTCCACCACGGTCATAAAGGTTTCATGGAAAAACACAATGTTCTTCTTGCTCAGCCCAAGTCAATGACCACGCTTTTTATTATCATCAGTAGCCGGTGAACAGATGACGCATGTGAGTTTCAAAGAAAAAGGGATCGTCACATTTCGATGTAGAGGAGAAAGACCTTCACTGAATGACGTACTCGGCAACGTGACGTCGCTATATAACAAAGGGAATTCGACAACGAGATGGAAATTAAGTTCTGTTCCACAGCCTGTTCTGGACAAAAAGGACGACTGTGTGAATAATAACACAGATTATGATAAGAGATGATTTGTAAATTTTGTCGGTTAAAAAGCTGTTCGACCAAATAGCTGTTCTTGGCGGGTGGGCGAGCATTTTTCTGTATAATCAGACCGAGAACGGCCCAGCAGGGAAATTTCGATGTGTTAACGGGCAGTTTTAAAAAAGGGCGATAATTTGCAGGTAGAATATGATTCCGCTTATTTTCGGGAGTTTTTTGGGAAAATATGTGGTAAAGAGATGGCAACTGAAGCTTTTGAAGGCGGGAGAGAGCCGGGGGAGAGAGCATTTGGGAGTCTTGTGGCAGGATGAGGGAGGAGGCGGGGAAATTTTCCGGTTGCGGGGGGGGGGGGGGGTTGTTTCTGATAAGGCAGAACGGGATTTTTTCAAATGATAGCACAGGAAACCCCAACTTCTGGTTGTTTTCGTTTGTATTGTTGTTTATGTTTACATTTGTCGTATTGTTGTTTTTGACCAATAAAATTCAACGAACATAATTATTGTGTTGTTGTTGTTGTCGTTTCAAAAGTGATGTAGATGTCATAATAAACACTACAAGGACACTATCATTATTTGACCCAATGCAATTCTCTCCCATCGTACATTCTCACTGTAATTATAGTAGGGGGTGTACGTTGGGATAATGACAGTGTCCTTGTAATTTCTTATGACATCTACATTACATTTAAACAGCAACAACACAATTATGTTTGTTGAATTTTATTGGTTAACAACAACAACAACAACAACAACACGACTTATATAGAGATAAACAACACTACAAACAACAACAACAACAACAACAACCAGATTTCTGGGCTCTCTATGATCACAAGCTTACTAATAGTTGCTGGAAGGCAGTTACGAACAGCTGTTGGTTTAAATTCCAAATTTTAATTCTAATGACGTCATTAAAATGCGTTAGCATAGCAAACATATGTTTAAATTTCTCACAGCCGACAGGTTGACTGCCCCGAATCGGTCAGTGAATGGAGATGTTGACCGTGTGTTTGTAACTACGTATGGGATAATTAACATATGCAGCAGTGGGGTTGACTTACATAACGGCAGGCTCGTATACAGGACTTGCTGCACTCAACGGACAATAGATGTAACGACTTACAGTATCGTGATTTTCTAGCAGAAATCAAGTATTTTCTTCTTCTCCCTGAAATATGTTTAATTAAAGATCAATAGCTGTGCAAACAAAACTTATTTGCATAAAATGCAATAGTGTTATTGACAACTGAATTTTAGTCCCGTCTAACATTAATTTATCAATTTATCAAAACAGCTACAGTCATTAAACACAAAAAGGTTATGTTCATAAAAGTGAACATGATTTTGATATTCAAACAAGAACATTCTGAGCATATCTTACAAACGAAACAACAATAATTCAAATTGTATCAGAAGCTATTTAGAGATCACGAATTTGTTCGAAGCCTTAATGTTTAATGCACAGTGAATAATCCATGAGAGCAACTATAAGTTGACAATGCAGATATTGCTGCAAGATATTCAAACTCGGGCAAAGAAGGTAAAACAAACTCAGAAGGAATGACTTTGCGTTTGCTAATTCAACTGACATATCATTTATTATCGCAAACAACTTTTATTACATGTGTTGAAACTCGTCTCAATGACCAAGTTGTTTTGCTTTATACATAATTCTCATAATTCTCACGCAAAAATCGAGTTCTACTAAAATTTTTTGCAATGAGGGTCTTTGTGATAGTGAGGAAGTTTCCATGCTGAAAACATGTTTCGTTCACATTCCAACAACTGACAACTCATTTTATTAAACGTTCATTATTTACAAAATAAGTCACCTGACTTCCGAAGGTGGTTACATTTTACAGGATCGTAAATAAACTCACATTTTTTCACATGGCCTGTTTCAGCTTCATCGATAAATATGACCACGTGTGTTCTTTTTACTCTTGCGTCTGACGATATGTTTACTATACTAACAATGTCAATGTTTAAACCCTAAGAACCGGCTGTCTTATATGTAAATGAAGACTCGCTTCTTTAATCTAAAATCGACAATTGTCTAAAATCGACAAACCCCTATTTAGTCCCTCCCAATATGGCTGGACACCCATCCTCGTTTAGTTCCAGTTCTTAAACTTTCGTGGCGTACAGACTTTTATCAAGGCCTTTCCAACGAAAGTACACCGTTTTTTTTTTTTGAATAATATCGGAAACGCCTTTATTTAAAATATACAGGATAACGTTTCTGTCACACATTTTCAGAAGTGGAGGTATTCTAAACATTTCAAGATCATTGACACAGAGTCGACCGGATTAGGAAGTAGTATGCACGTCCCTTTTCCCGAGAAAATTTGAATTTGCAAGGTTGCTACATTTGCTGAAAGTAGAACCGCCGGGAAACCGGTTACCAACAAAGTGTCTGTTGTCAATGACTTTTAAGACCCACCTGCAGCTCACTGCCAAAATATGGGTGCATGTATATTTCATTTATGAAAAACCAATTTTCAATATCCTTACTAAATGATATCTGCAGGTTTAAAATTAATGTGTGTGGAAACAGACTAGCCATACGGTAAATTGACATTGAATGGAAAAACCAAGTGGTATGGTAGCAGGTGTAATGAACGTGTACATGTTTCAAAGAAAGGTGTCGGTATAGCCTCCTCGATAGACTTGCTTCAAGTCTGTGGGCATATAATAATCTTTAGCAGACTGCCAGGCTAAATGGTATAGGGTGGTGATCAGATCGCGCGGTGAACGCCGGCGGACAGTTAACTGCTCTGACGAGACAAGCCAAGCGACTATTGGCTAGTCTACCTCCCCCTCGACAAAGTGGCATGCTTCTTTCTCTTTGCAAGGATAAAAGATACTTTATCTTCGGTCGTTTGTTACGTTAGGTGATATACCAATGATTACAAATTATATTATTATCGTTCCTAAGACTGAAAGATTTAGTCGTGTATTGATCTCCGTAGACTCCCAACACGATACACGACCAATACGTAAACACGACTGGATCGTTCAGTCTAATCGTAACCGTGCGTTTTGTAATTGTCAATCCATATCTGCATTTTCATCTGGGCCGATTACACGTAATCCTTCATCCACAAGATTATGTGAAATCTGATTTGCAGCCTGGCGGTAAGATGGTACCAATTATGGGCACTAAGCTTACTCTCTTCCCGCCTGGTACCGTGGCCCTGAACGTTGTTGTAACGAGTCTTGTATCTATTGTATGTGAGAGTTGTAAATATCAGAATATTCTACCAAATCGGTGATAGCGGTGATAGCGATATTGGTAGGCATAAGCTTATCGTACAATGGTGGAATATCACGACTTGCATTCAGTTCGCAAGTGAAACAAATATATACAGAGACTGTGAAGTCGGTTAACGTATTCGCTAAAACGTGAATATATTGTGGTATATGAACGAATGTCCTGAATCGAAATATGTATTTACTACACATAATGATTAATCAATATCATATCACAGTTCTTTGGAGGGCTTTGAGCAAATGCACCTCAAATCCGTTTTTCGTTTTGCTCCGTGGGTTGTCAATTTGTGCTGGGACCCTAGTGTGGGCTAACACCAATCATGAAGCCAGACGGGATGTTGTTTTTCACAGGCCAAGCTTTACATGTAAAAACCCTAGCTGAAAATCATTCTGCGCATCTCGGATAACCGCTTCAGCTGGGTATACACAGCGCAGCGTGACCTTTCTGGGCATGAGCCAGGGGTCGTTGACCTCACTGGTAATAAGATACCATCCTTGTTTCTTGTCCCTATTCAGCTCATCGACTTGCAAGCAAAGTCGAGCAAGCTATTCTGCTATCCTCGGAACAAGGCAGGATGAACAGTGTTCTACGCGTGATGGCATATGAAACCTGTCGAAAAGAAGGCGGTAATTCAACAGTGTTAATTCCCTGGGAGGTCTTATCATTCCCTCACACTTTTTTGGACATTAAGATTATCCGATCATAAATATGACGCCAACATCGCGCCTTCGTGGGGAATATGCTAGTCAACAGGTTATGTATCCCTTTTCTCTCCGTCTAAAGTAACACAATAGCCAATGTTGACAATGAAACATTTTTATGTCAGACCATGCGTAGAATTAGAATTATTTACATAAGACAAAATCCTCCTAGCGTATGCACGTTTGTATTACATCAGGGCCGTATAAGCGAGACCGCCATGATTACATACAGTCTACGCGATAAGACTTACATTTATTATGTAGATGGCCCTACAGTTGAGTTATATACCAGACATCGTAAATGATTCTAGCGGACTTTCTGTAAACAGTGGCCACGGAGGAACTTTCGCCAAGGGGAATGGGTCATAGGCAAGCCCACAGGCCGACATATCGCAGCGTACGCTACTTGCTGTCAGTGTGAGTATAGGCCCTCTGGGATCTATGGTGTAAGAAGGTAGGAAGGACGCGCAAGCTCTTTTACTTTTTATTTGTCGATTTTCGTGTCATGACCTTTGGGAGAAATGAATGGAATCCTTTATTTGCATAAGAATCGTTTGCGCTAAACACTTGTGGTTATTGATTGCTTTGTATGCGTTAGCGTGGAAGAACCCACTTCCTTGTAGGGATGTCGCTTTCGTGAAAAAAATAACTTCCTCAACAAACGGTTGAAACTAGACAAATGCTTCAGTACTCACTGACAGACTTCATGGATCACGGGATCACAGGTGCCGCTTAACATTTTACACTCAAGCTATCGCAATTACTCAAAATGGACCCCACTAAAGAAGTGCATTGGACCCTAAAAGTCCAAGCTAGTTACAGTTAACCTAGGCCTTAAGTGCTGGAGCGGCCCGACGGAAGACCTCTGACTTTTAAAATACACTATGGCATGGAAAACAGTGAAGTGAACGCCTCATCCGCTGCGATTTCCCTTCGTCATTCAACTACGTGTTGTGTTTAATCACAGGTGTTATGGCTCTTGTAGAAGCTACGATACGGCTGACCACACCGTTTGCCCTCCAGACGTACGCTGTCGGGACGGATTTTCACCATTCGTTGTCAGTGAACGGCAGCGGCAATGACACGGACGATGATCCAAATCGCTTGGACCCAAAGACTGCCGCCCTCAAGAAGGGAAACGATATTATGATAACATGTGTCCTTGTTATAATTATGGTAGGAATGGGTTGCTCCATTGTACCGAAGGATCTCTTAAAACCAATACGACGTCCGGCAGCTATTTTCATGTGTCTTTTCGCCCAGTTTGCTGTTGTTCCTCTGGTGGCGTTTGCTATGTGCCATGCCATACGGATATCATCGAGTCAAGCCCTTGGAGCATTGGTGATTGCCTCGTCGCCGGGTGGGCCTGCAGCTAATCTTTTTACCCTGATTATGCAAGGAGATATCCCTTTGAGGTTGGTTTTATCGTATTAATAATGTCACCAATAACATACCTGTCATCTTGTTCTTGTTTTAAGATTGACAATATACAATAGGAAACAAAAGTCTTCACTCGAATCAAAAGCGACTGTGTGTAGAGCTTGGGTGACAACCTTGCTAGAGTATCCTTTATTCAATCAAGGCTTACCGACAAATTGAAATCATTCATCTTTTGGTAAGACATTGAACTTAAAAAAGAACTCAACAGGTAACCGGTTAGTTGAGAATATGGGCTCCATGGGTCATAGAGATAACCCCATGCTTGATACTGCTAGTCCATGGGACCATGATCACTCCGTGAACTAGACTTGCTCCAAGTCTGTTGACATATAGATATCAAGACAGAATAAATTGAAGGAATGAACTTCAGCAGACTGTCAGGCTACGTGGTAGGCTGGTACTCAGATCGTGGGTTGAACGCCTTGGCCCAAGTCACTTGGCCGAACGAGACACGCCAAGCGACTGGGGGCCAGTCCATCCATGAACTATAATGTTTACATATGTTACGTAATTTTTCAAATATAAGACATGATTAGGGATATGCCCGAGTAGCTTGTCGATAGGTACACGGCGAAGGTCCCTGCATGGAGGTAGTGGCTACCTCCATGGTCCATGTAACAACTCAGAAAAGGTACCGGAGCCTTCGCCGTGTACGTATCCACAACAAGCGACTGTAGTAAGATATACGAGACACATGGGGATTTCTACACTTGATACGCAACGCCTTATGACATTCGGACACTGTATGGTAACGTCTCCAACTTAATCTTAAAAGGCGTCATACAGTTTCAAAGTGTGGTGACAAACTCCTAAATTACGAGTATGTAAATTAACTGGTTGTCGTTTGAAAGAAGGTTTATTTGCCTTCGTAAGGTCACCTTCTTATGCGGAGCAGTGCACATGCATGACGCAGTACTGTTGACCGTGACGACGTTTGCATACAACGCCCTCCTTCGACGACCCATATTTGTATAGATAATCGTTGATAAGTAATGAGACGCTGGGCCTTGACATGTTTGAGTTCAAGATCTAGGCACTATCCATTTGTAACTCATTTTATCATATGCCGGATTCTCATACGGACGGTGTATTTTCTTGCTGTGTCGATCCTATCATTTTTTGTGCACATGAAACCATGCACAAGCGTTTGTTGTTAGGTCTTATACGATCACTGGATACACAATTTCTTATCAATTAAATTCCACAACTTTGCCTAAACTCAGAATGAAGTAACTTAATCAAGTGTTCTAGCATTCAAAACGTCTTTTTAATGATATTGCAGTGGCACAGAAAAAATATCGAGTACGTAGGCCTACACCAGGATATTAGAAAATTTGAATCTGTTAGACTTCGAGGTAACTCCACCTTCAATATCATCTTGAACAATGTATAATAATATGGCGGAAACTCGTTACAATTATACATCGGATCTTTTCGATCAAAGTCTGCTAAAAAAACTCGCAGAGTAATTTGATGGTATATCTAATATTAACACAATATCATGAACAAAATTGACCGTAATGTGTAGATTATGAAGTATTTGTTGATGTAATCAAATAGAGAACTATATGAAGGATACGTAAGTTCATATGAAGGGGATCTTCAAGAACCACATGTGGAAGCAATGTTCTTTTCCACTAGCAAACCAAAGTGGCATTTTAGATCAGAATTTGATGTGAACATCCCTGAGTCAAAATGCAAACTAAAATTATAATCAACCGACTGTAATTTTAATTTAAAAAAATGAAAAATGAAAAAAAAAATGTTAGAGTCGGATCAGAAAGTATAGCAGTCGACCTCGCAATGATGTCAGTGTTAATAGTCATGATGAAACAAAACCGAAAAGTTGTCTCGACGATAACAGAAACTACTGATACTCAGACGTCAGGAAATTTATTGTGAGAATCCGGAAGTGAAATTTGAAGGCAGTTACAATAAATTATTTTGGTTGCCTTCGACTTCATTTCCGAGTCCCCACAATAAATCATAAAGTTAATTGTTTTTCGTGCCATTTTAGTTCTATAACTTATTTTCACTTCCCTTCTCTCTGAGGAAAAACGTGACTTTTGGAGGGTGCTGTCAGCCTAGTTAAATAATACAGAACGTTTTCATTGTGTGCCACCGAGGTCTTAGCCAATCCGAAAACTGGCTTTAAAAACCAACAAACCTTACATGTTACGTATAGTCACGGTCCCCCGAACCGAGGTATTGTAAATGATTTCCGCCAATTGTCTAAATTCTCACTATTATTGTTTCATTTGTTAGTTTATGTATTGAAACAATAGTACATTGTTTGTGCGATAATATTATGTATTGTCATTACTCAGCGGTTATATATCCTGGGGGACAAACCGACTTTGCACAGGGTGAATTATAGAAGTGTTCCAATCTATCAAACTTAAACATAATGAGTGTCGTCAGCTTGAATAGATAAAAGTTAATGAATTTTAAATGTATTTTGTTTTCTTCTCATTAAAACGATTGGAACTAATTTGGGATAATTGGACAGTGAACTAATGTTTAAAGATAATATTTTATCTGCAAATGTAAGCTCACCTGCTTTTCTCTTTAAGCAATGCACTTGTTTTTATGAGTAATTTGTAATGCATTCTGCTCTAGGGAACCCAACACTTTTGAGAAATTTGAAAAATATAAAGATCCAATTCTCCCAAATTTGTTCCAACCCGTGTTCAGTATTCGTAAACTTTACGTCCGTTCTATTTCTACATAGCGAACGAGTTTTTCTGAGTTTGCGCAGTATCATACTCTCGTAAGGGGTGATTATTTCCAGGACTGTGATCATACTGTAAGGTGATCGACTCGACCTAACGCGTCATGAAAACAGACGTAAACACTCGAGACGCTATAAACGACATGAATTATAGATGCTACTCTCGAACCAAGTCTAGTAAACTTCCGCCAGTAGACATTGGGGTCGTAGATGGACAGCGATAGTATAACTGTGGTGCGAAGGGTTATTTTCGGGGTTTATTTTACAACACTTTCCGTTTTGTGAGCAAACTTGTGGTCAGTAATAGTAACTCATGATGACATTTTCATACCTTAGTTGAGGAGACAAGTACAAATTCATTTTCTCTCTCTGAAGTGTGTTGCATTACGCGGTATTAACAAACAACGCATGGGGTACAAGGTTCAATGTTTATGTTGTTGACAAACTTTGAATGAACTCCTGTCCTGACTAAAATTCAGTTGTCAGCGATAACATTTGACATGCACACGTGCAGGGTGTTTTGACAAGTTGAATCTTGGTACTTCGATATGACTTTTGGAGTAGAACAAGAAATATATAATGTCACGAGCGGTACAAACGTATCGCAAAAACACCAAAGATAAGACTGAAACACATCCTTTCTGCCGTCTGTTTTAATAAGATAAATTTCTATCTTACTTAGCCCGTTCAAGTAAATAACACAACTCATCGACTCTATTTTCCGATAAACGATTCCTTTATTTCCATCGACAGAAACACAAAACAGATATGACAACGTAGTGGCATAGTAACTGTGAAATGTTCATGCGTATTTTGCACGCAACGACTTCTCCTGCTCCTCCCTTCACCCGAGTCACGTGATTTCTCTTCACAGTTTATGCTTGACAACCTTCTCCACAGTCGTGTCGATGGGATTACTACCCTTGTGTATGTTTATCTATTCCCGAAGTTGGACTTCATCGGGAGCGGTCATTCCGTTCAAAAACATCGCCATAGCCCTAGCGTTAGTTGTCTTGCCTCCCATCCTTGGCATGGCAATACGATGGAAATTACCGAAGGTATCAGTTATTATCGGAAAGGTAAGTCCTCACTCACGCCTGTTCATGATATTATATTCATGATATCAGCAACCTGATCCGAACCATGCTGACAGTCGTGCATCTCAGTAGCACGGTAAATCCAGTTCTTCCGTTTTATATCAAAAGGCCAGTAGTTGTAACGTTTGGTGATTTTTGCCAATTTGTTTTTGCTCTAATATCAACTACAGAGTATTATGTTACTCCCGAAGCATGTTGAGGTGCATACAGTATTCAGCGTGTCAACTCAGCCGGCACGTGAGTAGACTGAACCCGCTGGAATTCAAACGTTAATAACAACTGTGCATTAAAACAAAAATAGTGGGGAAAATCATGAAAAGTTACAGCTACTGACGGTTTCATGATATCCAGATAGGTCATAAATTCTACATTTTGTCGCTGGGTTACTGGATTATCGTGTCTGCTCAGACGTTCGCTTGTCAGTAACACTTGTCATACTCTGTGCCAGCTGATGAAAAAGCCAAACTCGGCCGTGTTCACACAATCGCCGCCATCGTTATCGTCATAACTGGTATTCATATTTGCGCACGAAATTAATAAAGTATTTTTCTTCTCTTTTTCCCCCTTAAAGGTTGCTGGAATCGTTGGTATGATCGGCATCGTTGCGAATCTTGCTCTGCTGTGTTTGATCAATCCAAAAGTCTTGATCAGTTCTTGGCAGGGGTACTTCCTCGCCATACTTCTTCCGTTGGTCGGCTTCATCAGTAGCTACGTCATCTGTGTTGTGTTCCGTCGCAAACCCAAGACTTGTCACACAGTGGGCTTCAACTGCTGCATGAAGAATGTCCCTGTCGCGATAACCTTGATATCGTTGTCTTATTCCGGTAAAGAGTTTGCAGAATTGACCTTGGTACCGTTACTCTACGGAATTTTCAGCATTGTCGATGCCATTATCCTCTGCATCTTTGTCAAACGACTCTGCAAGAATCAAGAAGATGAGATGAAAAAAGTACCTTCGGAAGATGAGTTTGAGACTGATGAAGAGATGGAATTCATATATGAGTACATCACTGTCATGTGACATTCAGCGAACAAGCAAGCTTGGAACCCTAGCAGTACATTATTCGAAATACATCGAAGTCGAACTTATACAAGAGAATGACTGTTAATCGCGATATCTGCAACAACAGTCACCTATATGGCCAAAAACTGTTGGAGTCTGCGCGTTGCATTCATTGGTGAACACCGCAGTATTTAGACCGCAACAATCGGTTTTATCAAAATGTCATATTTATCAAATTCTGTAAGGGCATCGGCTGCTGCTGCATTGATATTGTATTTTTGTTAAAAACATCAGCTATAGTTTGGTGTTCTCGCCGAAATATTGTACATGACCAACAACAGACTTTTAAATCCAGTTCGATATGTGTATAACATGCTGTGAACGGTGGCCGAAATGTTTATTTTTTCGGAATATTTTGTCGGTTTATCGTGACACTACGGGAGCTGATTTCATAGCACTGTCTGTGCGTCTCTCCGTTTGTGTCCGTCTGTCTATTTGTATAAGCCTGTCTGTAGGCCGTCTTTGAAAACGCTTTCACAAAAAACAACTCATCAAATTCAACTTTTTGGTGTACAGGTGTGGCTACCGACTATGAAATGGATTTAAAGGAGTTTGGTTCGCATATTTTGCATAATAAGTATTGACTTGCATAATTATTGTTCGGACATCTAGCCAATGGCTTTCCAGAATTTGACGTAATGTCATTACCAGCATACTAGTGATGACGTCTATCATCTCCTTTTACTGAAACCACATGTCCGATAGCTTTCTAATTTGGTGTAAAAGTACCCAAGGATAACTTCGATCAGATTTTTTTGTATGGTTGTGAAATTTGCGTTTGTGAATTCTGCGTATGGTTAAACAGTCACCCTTCAAAGTTTCGAGGTGATGCAGAGACATGTAATTCAGTGTTGCAGCCAGGAATGTTAAACCAAGAGACACTTTGTCCCACTACCGTTGTAGTTGTATACATTTTGCAGATTTTTGGGACAACATGTGTCAGTTGTAAATCAAATTGTGTATCATTTTATCATAAATTAGTTTCACAAAACAAAATAATTCAAGCTTCCCGGACCGCGTCACTATGCTTTAATTTCAGGCAATTGTAACCTCAAGTCGGACTACAACTAAGTGCAGCGTTCGGTTACTTTTAATCTCAACTTCGAAAGTATGTATATATAAGCCTCAAAATAATCACGCAAACAATGTGCCATAGTCAGTAACAGATATTACTTGCAGACTACACCCACTGAACACAGGCGACTCATGAGTGCGCCCGACAGAGGTGACCCGCAGTGCGCGGGAAAGCGGGACAAGTTCTGTTTTGTGGACACTGTCGCAAGGGCGCGTCCTAGCTGCAACACTGCTTCAATGTATAGAATAACAAAATCCTGAACCTATTCATACGAAGATCGAGGTAAATATGTGAAATTGTCTCACAGACCGTTGAAACAGATCTAGGGTCTGTTGTTGGTTGTACTCTCCCTGCAATTTTGACAAGAATTTTATGGTAGCTTTAATTTCTGTCCTAGTTTGACTGTTTGTCGCATAAATGTTGATCATGTACAAAAATCAACAATGGGACGCATCCATGACCTGTAAGGAATTCGTTAAGTTGATATTTTACATCTTAAATTACGACTGACACGATTTGAGCTAATTTGGAATAATTGGATGTTCGTATTTTTCAAATTTCAAAAGTGTTAGGTGCCCTGCTAGCTGATTCTAGCAGTATTACAGATTACTCATAAAAAAGTGTATAACTTAAAAAGAAAAGCAGATGAGCTTACAGTTGCATATTAAACCGACACTAATTCACCATCCAATTATCCCGAATTAGTTCCAATCGTGTTGACTATACCTATTGCCTCAAACTGTTGGCGGCAGTACGAAAGACAAAAAACTCAACATTCCAACGTATGTCTCACGCAAAAATTAATCTGTGTATGTTTCAATCTCTGTACCGTGTAGAGTTTGTGTTAATAATTAATATTTAGTGAGCTGCCGGTAGATGATAAAAACTATGATGGAAACATCTCACTGCCAGCTACAACTGACAACTCATTGTCTGAGAAGCTTAAAAGTGTATAGACAACATTATCAAACATTAACAGTAGAGCCTAGGGCAAATAACGTTGTCAGTTCACATTGTGACGTCATCGGCTCTCGCATCTTTGGATATTGACCGTTGTGAGGGAGATTCTCGCCACGTGTCGTGCTATTACTTTATCATGTCAACTTATCGCCATGTTTGTCTTTTTTTGGCGCCATGAGATGCTGTAAGGAAACTCTAAACATGCAGTCTGTAAAATCTCACTAAAACCACCGTCGTATAATATAATGCGGAAATTAACAATCCTCCTGGACTATTTTATCTGTTCCATTCCAATGTTCTTTCTACGCTAGCAATGCAAGAGGATGCAAGAGGCGCTGACATCATATTTGAAAGTCGGATACATTCCTGTGTTTTAATCATGAAGTCAGTGTTACTTTGCATCACGGAAGTGTGAAGAAAATGTGAACACTGATTATTACTGAATCATTTCTCATGACAAACATTGTAAATAAGTCGTCCAGTGGATGTAGGAGGGAAATCATCGTTCAATTAATTCCATGCAGATTTTCAAATTTATTTTCATAGAATGTTACATATTTATACGGATTAACATATCTAAAGGCGCACATATGACGATTGAATCCGAAACCGCACTGACTCATAGGGAGTCACAAGGATAACGCTTTTCACCAGCTAAACATGATTCAAGACGATTCCACGTACCGTGTACAAAATACAAGATATTTACAAGAATTCGGGAAGTAAGAGTATCTGATATTGAGAATAGGGGGTAGCTGGTAAATTTTTTAGCTTGTAAGTACACGGTATGGCTATTAATTTTTACAAGAGTAAAACGGTTAGTTTTACATGCATTCTGTGAACTTCTTTTAACTAAAGAAAGTTCAGAGTCACCAAGCTATCGTTGGCGTAATCAATTTGAAAGATCCTAATTAAAACACGCACATACATACACATACATACATACACACACATACATACATACGTACGTACGTAGGTACGTAGTACATACATACATACATACATACATACATACATACATACATACATACATACATACATACATACATACACATACATACATACACATACATACATACATACATATATAAAGATTTCAGTTTGGGAAAGCAACGATGGTTTGCTTGGTTCCGCATTGGTGAGTGATTTTCGGCGAGAAAGTGGATATAGTTAAAGGCGGTATCAATTATGACAGAAGACTTTCAATAAGAAAATACCGGTGTATGATTTAATTTTCAATGTCAAGCATTGTGAAATTAACAGTACTTATACATTCAATTTATCTCGTATCACTTTTATCACCGAATGTTCATGTTGATGTAACGCCGTATACCACGATTAAAATTTGAATTACTAATGACCTGCTTTGTACTTTTCTGTACTTTTCGCATTTGTTGCAATTTCACTGGGATTGAAAGGTCGAATGAGGGTAATTTGGTGTCAGTTCACTTTTGATGGATCACTCTGTGTTTATAAAACAATCTGTACCCGTGACACATACCGAAAGAAAGACCCCCGGGGGAATCAGAGACCGGCTATGTGCCGCAACATGCGATGCCTGACAAATTCGGTGTCCCAGTTACACTGTTTACAAAGGTTCTGACCCCACTGACCACTATGTGTGTGTAACGCCTGGCATGCATAACAAATACAGCACTTATCGTTCATGCTCCAGTTACATGTCCATTATCCAAAGTTTCATACAACGTTCAAATTTTTTACGTTGTGTTGCTAAAGGTGGAAATCTTGTGACGGGGGCAAGATGACGTTGACTGTTAATGTGACTTTAATACTTTGTTCTCCCATGAAGGTTGTTGTGTACACTTAATCAGTTTGTTCAGAGATAAAGCTGAATAAAACTACCACTTTAATTTTGGGTCACCATGGGAGACGCCGTCTGAAGGTGAAAGCATGTTTTATTCTCTACTAAAATTATGTCGAAAAAGATATTCACAAAGGTACATGGATGTATGTCAGAGTGCACCGTACGCATCTGCTTTGTCCGAGACGGGTAGCGTCGAGGAAAATACCAATGCTGTGCGATGTAGTCTGAAATAATACCTGGTATTTTGTACAATCATCTACCTACCTTATTACCTACCTACCTACCTACCTATCTACCTACCCATCTATCTATCTATCTATCTATCTATCTATCTATCTATCTATCTATCTATCTATCTATCTATCTATCTATCTATCTATCTATCTATCTATCTATCTATCTATCTATCTATCTATCTATCTATCTATCTATCTATCTATCTATCTATCTATCTTTTTATCCATCCATCCTTCTGTCTGTCTGTCTGTCGATGTCTGACTCTCCGTTCGTCCATCCACCCATAAAGGATCTCCCATTACGCTTTGCCACGAAGATCGAAAATACGTCGACGAAACAAAACTGCCATGCTTACAAATGCCATTACCCGTTCAAGGTTAGTTCTGTGTCACTTTTGATATGTATCTCGTCTCTCCCATTTAATACACTCAATCCCGAAATCACTGTTCGTCACGCAAAATTCCGCCGGTGTTATATGCATGTTCAGCTCTAGAGGGCGCTGTTCCCGTTCGCTGGCTGCCCTGAGCACGCCACTCAGAATGGCAACAATTTCAATCTCTGCAGTACCAAGACTCACCAAAGTCTCATTACAAACTGTTAAATCGCCACAAATGCGAAAGGTGCACAGCATTTAATGGCTGAGGATTATAATGATCGGTATTTTAAGTATTGTTCTTGTACCGATGAAATGTTAGAAATAATTTAAGTAACATGTCTAAACAATATCTACGGCTCCTTCGCAAGTTGAAGTCCAGGCCATCTAGTGCCAGTAACAAGTTCACAGATGTACATACACACTTACCATTAGCATGCATGTTGGGACTTAGCGCACGCTGAACCGTCACGTGACGGTGCAGTTTCTTGTATCTGCTGTGTTCATGTTTGCCAGACTAATCAATCAACACTTACAAATGGTAAATTGAAATTCTTCCGGAGAGATGAGACAGACACCCGGCAAAATGTTAGTATGCAGATACAATATAGAAAATGCTTTCTATGGGATGCAAATGATTGACAATATGGCACTGTTCGTTCAACAGCCAACAACGCGTGTAATCGTAAATAGTGAGACACTCTACATGTCAAAAACAAGTTTTGCTAACTTCACCTTCGAAGTTGATGAACTACAACGGTAAAGGATTAGAAGTTGAAAAAAAAGACAAACCAAACCTAAACACATAGGACGAGTGATTCAATCAGTGACAAATTATAAAGCATAAAACTTAGAGACGACTTCGCGACATTAAGGCCACGTTTCCAGCGAAGCTGCCGAGACGAACGGCTCTTAGTATCCCGGTCAGTATGTCCCTGGTACATATGCGATACTGAACCTCTTTGATTATTATGATGTTGCTCGGCATAAATTAGCTATGAATGAAACAACTTAGTGATCTTGAATTTTATCGGCAAATAACAACATAAACATAAGGAACAGTAACCTAATTACTAAGTTCTTCGTGATGTCTGTAGCCTGTGTTGTGCCAGTGTCAGTGTGGATTAACATAGTACGTCAACTGAACAAGCGTCGAGTTGTCCAGCCATGCATTGTCATTGATGCAAGTCCGAAGACAACGGCTGAACTGCAGATGCCGCTCTGTTCCAGAGAGCCGTTTTCAAGTTCACAATCGAAAGTCGTTGGTAAACGCTCCCGTCTGTGGACCTGGGTCAACTCACAATCCCCACCGACCAATAATTATCGTACACCATCCGTACAAGACAATGAAGAACTGCCAAATTGTTGAACGATGAAACGGAGGCGGCGGGGGGGGGGGGGGGCGAGATCGGTGAACATATTGTTGTATGTGAAGCGTTTTGAATAAAACGACATCATCTGGTATCTCATGGCGCACCATGAAAAATTGAATAGGTTTTGTGTTTATGACGTTTACAGTATTACTTGAGTTCCTTCTGGTGCTATTCAATATAGTCCCATACCAGTTTGACTATACTCTTTCAGTTCGTTCTGCGTTATTTCTCACTTGCCCGAATTCTAAAGCCCGTGAACTTGTGACACCATGACAAAGTTCTAGTTTGTTATAGTTTGTAATTTTGACCTTCGATCACAAATTGCTGATTGAAAGCATCTGAGTGTACGATATGACCGCACCAGATTGTACTTTATTAATTAAAGTAATAATTTGCATTCAATAAATCAATCAACACTCATCATTAAGGTTTAAGAAACCTTATCACTCAGGGGTAGCACACCCGCCGATTTTGAGAATATTGTAACCATAGGTATGTATATTTACCTGTAAGTATGCCATTCTAATGAGGTTTCGAACAAAATTAACATTTGGAGGGGAAAATAATACCTTTTCGTAACTGCCCTCCTGCTAAGATTTACAAAAATTTTGGAAAGAGGTAGGGCCGTGACTATGTGACCTCACACTTTAATACCTAAGACTACAAACACAGAAGCCTCGTTGTAGCGGCACTTATATAGAGGGTTAAGTCACTTTAGCTCTATCTCTAAAAACTGAACACAATTTTTAAGGAGAACAAGATATTTGAATTACCTAAGCATTCATGTCAACGACCACTTATGCGAAAACCAGGGATTGAGGACAGCTACTGTATAATACAGTTTGTTGGCGTACCGCTTCTTGAAAAATTTTGTCAAAAGTTGCCAATGTCGCCTCTTTGCCATTTTCCTTAACTCTACACATCGGCACACCATCAGCAAATCCCCGAAAAGAACGGCGAATCAAATATCAGCTTGCTCGACCACTTAGCCTTATTCAAGTCGCTCGCTGAACAGAAAAATCAGTTTCCCCGCCCGCTAGCGCGCAAAAACCCGGGCCGCCGACCCGTTCTGCTGTATACAGAAAAAAAAATAAGCAGCCTAAACGCCAGCAAAGAAATCGCTTACGGAAGACTTTTCAGACGAACGGCTTTGTTTGTGCCCCCTAATAAATATTTTATACATTTCTCTGACTGGTTTATGCCAAACTCTTGAAAACAATTGAAACAGGTCACAACCAGAACAATGGACACTTGATTAAAATTGGAATAATTAACAAACGTCGTAAGAAAGATATTTCGATTCAATGTTATCACTGAAGTTCAAACTTGTAAATTTTAGGATGTTTACGGCTAGAGAATGAAGATGAGGTGTAAACGGAACCACCACAATCAAGTGCCATGAATGTATCCATTTTGTATCTCAATAACGTTTCGTTCAAATGGCACACCTGACTGTACGCATGCGCAGTAATCTCTACTGCCAGCAAGGACGTGAATATATCAATGCACACATTCATATTCAAAACAGTTGGTCTATTTACAAACAGCAGTTATTAGCATCGAGTACGTCATAATTGGCGAGCGGAGAGGGCAGGGAACGTCGGCCCATCGGTGGACTGCTTGTACAGACCACATATCTCCGTTGATTTGTATATTTTTGTCGTGTAAAAATGAACTATTACTGTGCTCCTGTGATTGTTTAACTGCTCTAATGGCGATAGGTGAGAGTGAACCAGCGTACGCCTAGCGGGTCGTTGCATATACACCTATCGGTAAATCGGCGTGCACGATCGTTCCGCACCAAAATGGAAGAAGAAGACGAAAATGAAATTCGTAAGTATGAATATTTCTACAGTTTATTCTAGTGAATCGTTGTTATACAGCGCTGACGTAGAGACTGTTCAATTCACTCATCGTACACTCGGCTGTCAACCTACTTTAGAACACGGCAATCGGCCTCGTCGTCAAACGCCTTGTAGTACAATTGTAAACTGACAACCATGCATAGCGTGACCCTGTACTCCCACGACATTTTCAATGTGTCGTCTGCTGTCACAACTCTTTGGAACTAACCGATTATTTATCCTTTTTTCTACCGTTATTTTCGGGAACAGTGGTTCGCTGTATATTTTAATATTTTTGTGTATGTTATAGTGAATTTAATCACCCGTATTTATAAGAACCCTCACTGTATTGATCTAACAGTGACGATAATAGTGGAATTACCATAACAATAAGGGTAGCAGGAAATGTCATGTCGATACAAACCGCCGCGTGGTCTGTCAGTATCAGTTCTAAGGATACTGACTATTGACGAAAATTTGCGAGAGTTGGACGATTTTATCGGAACCACAGTCCCTCCGCTGTGTCCGTAATTCCTCCTTGCCGCTTCACTGATAGAGAGGAGACAAAAATCAACGAAGTGTAGTCTTCAAGGGACAGATTATGGTACGGATTTATTCCTCCATTCGTTTTGACGTCACTGGTGGATAGTGCATGAACAAGATGACAAAGTACCCTCACCTCGTAGAAAAAAATAATTGCAACAAATTGTCACCTACCGGAGGGTAGCCATAAGATCCTTAATTTTCTGAATGTGTGAACTCAATAGGATACATCCACAATTTGATAATATGACATCACCCAACCGCAAGACTAAATACAAACACCGATCTCAATTATTAATTAAAATCATAAAACGCTCGCAGATGTAAGTTTCCACGGGTTCCGAACGTCATCATCAATCGAGTATCCGCCACGGCAGGTGAAATTACGAATAGCCGACATGGAGGATGAACTGTCATTATTTCACGGTTAAATTACTCTTCACAGAAAGTTCATCATGAGCATAACTGAAAATAAAATTGAATAGCAGTGAAAAATATCCTCTCTAGTTTATAAAAGCTGATAACCTGTGATAATTTTCATTACGGCTATAATTGCCTTCCCTTCCCCACATAATGGCAAAATTTCCCGCTATATTTTTGATCAAATTACACTTGTCAAATTATCGTATTATCAAATCGATTGCTCTATTACTCAGCAGCGAAGATATTAAGTAAATCAATTTTTATTTAAATTTCAATTTACACGGCCAATAAGTTAACTGGTGAAGCATGCCCTGTTATAAAGTTTCGGTAGAGATGTGTGTCAACGAAAACGCAGATGAGTTCAAAACAAATTATATATACAGCCGAGCCTAGAATAAAGTACGTGGCCACGCGCCAATCAAAATACCACTGCCATTATTATGATTGCTGTCTCAATACACTATACAGTATCTCACAGCAAACGTTGCTAATACACTGTACGTAATGTTCACAGGCGAGAACGTAAAAAATGACAATTTTCACTGCTACATCACTATAGGTCACGACAATCTGCATCGATGAAACTTTACCACATTGCCCTGAACATACATGTAACCCTGACGTAAGGGCGGTAGGATTATCCAGTTGAAACACTATCGATTTGTACAAATATTCCAGGGACTCTATCATAAATGATTCTTCTAGGGCAAAACTATATGTCAATAAACAATGTTCGGAGCGTCTTACTCTCTGTGAACTGAAAGATTTCGCTTACGCATAAAGTAACTATAAATTATACCTACGAACGTGGTTATTAATTTCTTCCAAGTCAAATGAAACGTGTTACAAGACTGACAGAGTACTATTTCCCGAACATCAGAACATCATACTTTGACGTCAAGTTCATGAAACATTATCCAATGACCTCAAAGATTGACGGGATAAAGATCCTAAAAGGCTACACCTCGATGTGTTGATTATTTGAACATTGATGCATGTAATACAGGAACCACCCTGCCTGCTCTTAACTATTTAAAATGTATTTACTTTGCCGTATGTCACCAGCGGTCATATTCGGCACGATTTTCGATCAAAAATATTGCCTTCTTCCTACTAACAAGGATATTAATTACATGCACGATGTCATTACAATACCAATAATTAGTCCTGTAATCTTTGCAAAGATTTCGTCAAAAACTTTTTCAAGGCTGACTTACATCATTATCTGATACAGTATAACATAAGAAGTGGCACAAACATCGTTGAAAAAATTTTACATCTAGGGCGTGAATATTTCTGTTGTGAGCTTCAATTAAGTATTTCCCTCAAATGCACATTGTACAAGCTTTTTCATGGACTGTGCAAACCTGATAAATTACAACTGAAATGGTACAAATACGACACTTGTTCGAGCTGGTTTAATCTTAGTTACCGCCCATTAGAGACAGAATCCGACTCCACCTGAATCCAGTCATATTTTACTCAGAAGTTTCGCACATTGATAGACTTGCTACATGAAAGTAGCGCCCACTAAATATGCTACCCATTTGCGAGAGAATGAAGATTGTTTTTACACAAATCAATAAAATGATTGTTATAATGTCTTGATATTTTTGACATTATCCCATAATCGAGTTTTTTTCAAAATGCAATACATGTTAAAAAACAACAACTGACACTCAAGGAGACCCGTAATTTTCTTCACTGCCTATACACTGACTTCGCCAAAAGTTTCTACAGTGCCCTGACCTCATTTAAGTGTTTCTGTCTGCTCAGACGTATATTGCAATAGATCCGAAAATACTCTGAAAATGAGACTGTTTGTTCCAGTCTAATTATGGTCACCATATAACACCTGACACCGTTTTAAATGTAGTACATGGTACCACGTTCTCGGAGTATGATCTCACTCATCTTGATTGAGATACAGTTCATCTCGTTCGCCTATATAAATAAATTCTCTGTTTGTGTTTACTTGTCACAACTATTATTGTTCGTTTCATGCTAAAAGATCTTACGAACAGAACAGTGAATGAGAACAGCATCATTACGGTGTTGCGAGTTATTCACAAGAATTGTTACTGATGACACTACATCGTAACTTATCCGATGTTCAGACATTCAGTATGGCTGTCATACTCTGAACAACACCATCTGTTATAGTTTTGCGTACAGACATAACGGTGTGACGTCATAGCGTTTGACGTCATGATCACAGATGAATCGATGATTGATGTGGTGGTTCGGTGAACAACTGCAAAAAAATTATGGATACCATTATACCGTTCTTTAACCCTTTCACCCCCAGTTCCCTGTATACAGGTCCAACTTTACCATAGAAAACAATGGATTTGGGACAAACCATGGTGGTGAAAGGGTTAAAAGATGAGGGTCTGTGGCTATTTAGCACCGTACACTCAGAATTTGTATTACTCTCTTTGATACCCGTATGCTGACAGGTCGTGCTGTTTATTATGCCAATCATTCAAAGTTTTCAAAAACATAAATAGTAACCGTAAAGAGCTATAACTTAGGAAAAGTTTCTTAGAGAGTTTGATTTGTGTGCTTCACCTCTGTGATGGGGATTTTGATAAAAGCATTGCCAAGTGTATCGCCTCTCCGTAAACAGTGTTATCTCAATTATTTACTTTGCTAATTTAATCAGATTGTTTGCTCTCAATGGTATATTATTGTTGTTATACTCTTCAATGTCCTCATCGCGTTAATATGTAAATGTAATTCTCTACACTTGGCAAAGCGTTCAAAAAGGCTTTTTACTGCTATACCATACGTCGACGTAAAAACCTTCACAAAATGCTGTGACAATATCGACTGATATTCGGTATGAGATCATGCGCTTGTGAGTCAGAACAAAACAAGTTTTAATGGAAATTAAGAACCCGCTGAATACACCCATCGTAAAGTGAGTTGCAGTGACTTAATGTCCTGACGGCTACAATGACAGTCTGCTACACAAATTTCAAACAACGGTCACTGCTGCAGAACATTTCGCTGTCTACTTTTACCGAGCTACATGTACGTTCACATGCAGTGCGCATGGACATGTATGCTTAGCAAAAATCTAATTTTGCGTCCTATTCAGACATTACAAAGTCGCCGGATGTTGCATTGTCATCCCGCATGCCACCAAAATAATCGGAATACTTTAACAACCGGCATATTTGATGTTTGATCAGTCTGACAAGTTTGTTCATGTGCTCTGTCATTTTTATTCAAATAAAAACAGTAAAGTATTTTAATGTATGGTTACCACACTATAGACGCTTTACACTATTGTGTTATATAAAACATTTTAAGCAGGTTATGTATCGGCCATTATTGGTTTTCAGATAAGCTCATGATGTATTATGATATTTTTCCTTCAGAGTACAATCCATTATACTTAGAAATCCTCTAATTTAAGCTCCACATATGCAAAATGTAGAATGAATTTAATCTTCATATATAGTAATTCCATCATACGTGCGTGACGTCACCCAGATATAACTGATTCAGTGTAAGAATGTAGGACAGCTGCCGGACCTTGGAAACTGTCCATCAACGTCAAAAACGGAACTCTGCTGTCACACATATTAAATGACAATTGAGATGTAATTTTTTTTCGATTCCGTTTCTGCATCTGTTACGGAAGAGTGATCAGTTTTAAGACAAGTGAACTTACATGTAGTTATGGTGTTGTGTGGATGACAAACTGGAAGTCCTCGACAGCAGAACTTAAGGTAGATCGCGCCTCGGGGACAGATATTCGGGCTTTCAAACTTTATCAATTCTATTCTGATCTACCACTCGTGAGGTTCATTTTAAAGCTCTTGGTGTAAGAAAGATTTGCATCGTCTTAGTTTTTCGAAATTGAAAAGTTTATTTTTCTCCATAGAGTTAACACAGGGATGGCGGCCATTTTGAATTTCAAATATCTGTAAATCTTAGGTAATTTGTTTCCCTAGTACTAAAATTTGCACGGTGACCCCCGATTCTTATTCTTGATTTTGAAAGAGAATGATTGAAAGATTCATTGAGGAAAGTTTGAGCAAGACTTTAAGTCTTTCGTTTTCGAGGCGCATAATATCATAACGAATCGACAGACATCTCGATGTTGTCATTTTATGCGAAAGAACGTCGCGACACTTAAAATGGAGACAATTATCATGATTGAGAAACGATCAATTAAGCTTATAGATCGCCTTTCTGTATTTTTATGTCATAATTTTCTTTGCATCGTGTCACTTTCCAGACATTTACAACTTGATAGAGAGACCATTTTCAAACCATTAACAAAGTAAATAGAAGATGGGATGCCAAGGTTTGGAATGTATTACCCCATAAATCTCCATGTCATACTGTGGCTTGACGTTTCACGTTTCGGGACTGTTTCACCATAAGTACATTGTAAATTTCAAAGTCTCCATGGCAGCGATCGCAATGATTGACGGGATATATTTTCTGAAAGACAGTTCATTTTCCTGTCGATTATTTGTACAAGTATACGTGCAAGGAACCGCCATGCTCTGCGCTCTTAAATGTCGTTTGCTATCAGGGACAGCGTTTTCGATTTAGCGCCCCAGCTTTGCAGGGATTTTATACTCAATACTCTGCTCATGGGATAACCGATAAACTTCAAAACAGTATATCATTCGTGAAACATTTTGTCTTTCAAGAGAAGCATGACAAATGAATCTAAAAGTAAAATTTAAAAACCCATTGCTGACTGGGTTTTTCACTTTCACAGCTACTGTAATTTTGTTGATTAAAACTTGCAACCTTACTCGACAACAAGAAAACAACCCCGAATAAACTACACGTCATGTCTGTGAAAACATGGTCAAATAACCCAGGGGTTGTTACAATTTTGCCCAAAGGAACTTTAATTTACTCCATAGCCGAGGTGCGTCATACTAAATATATTGCAAAAGTACACCTCCCTACGCTTCTGCAACGCAAACCCTCACAAATTGCTCTTTTCTGCAAGCCTAGCAATAAATCATGAATGTGTTTACATTTAGTCGAGTGTTTACCTTTATTTGGATTAACTGGTAGGCCGTCTTGGAAACTTTGAAATTAAGGCGTTAAATAATTTTAATCACCTGATGAAAACCATTGCGTTGTTTAAATGACATCGCAAAAATCTCTAAAACTTTTAAAAGGAGGTAATATTGCTTTGAAATATATTTCAAAAGGTATCGCAATACAAAACTTGAACCTGAATTTTAATATTGCAATAAGCGATGTGCAATAAACTCCAATATTATCTGTTCAAACGTCACAATCGTATTTCGACAGCAAAACAAACCGATCCACATTACAATTTATCACGGTCTAATTTGTGTTTTTCTTATTCAAATTGTATTACCAACATATTAGAGTGCACATATTTCTACATCAAAGTGTTAATCTCAGCATTAACAGTTAATTTACAAGGTGACATATGTCAGGCAATTTGGATTCCCGCCATGTTTTCTCATCATTCAGTCTGCTGGCTTTTGTGGTGTGGGAAAAGTAAATACTATATGCCTTCTTATCTAAGATGTACGCGTCAATGCCGCTGCTATTGTTAGCTCATAAATACTAGAACTAATGTCTGTGTTCATCAGACCTTGCCTCAATTTCAGCTTAAAATAAATTGAATATAACGAATGAATCGCCGCAATTATTATACCTGGCAAATTTGACATAATTGAAAACCCGAGGCCATGGGTCAGATTATGATGAATGTCGTTAAGTTTGTCATTTCTTGAGTATTGATGCACTTTATTCAGCAATTGTATAAGATACTTCATTTGTGTTACGATTTCACTAACAAGACGCATTGCATGCATTGAACGCGGTCACGTTTTTCAAAACACGTAATATGACATGGACAGCAATATGAACAAACAGCTAACGTAGCGGTAGGGCTGTGCATCAATGGAAGTATTCTTTACAGAGAAAGCCCGCCACGGCGGTTAGTATTTTATTGGGATACGACTGCTGCATGACGCCGTGAACCAGCGTGTTTTTATCGGAGATTTATGGTTTGTGATACGGTTTACAATTGTCCTTGACATCGAATTATTTTGAAATTACTGACCTTAAAGTTGATGACAGTTTGATTCTTAGTCAGGTCACGGTCACTCCATAAACATTTCTGAAGTGACCGTGGTCAGGTTTTACGTTAATACTAAATGACAACGTCATGATCAGAGCTCATCTTGCCGTGAGGAATATTTGTTCCCCATCGACTTCATTGAAATGTAATGCGTCTTGATTTCCTCGCAAGAAACAGACTTTCCATCTTTAAACAAACCATGAAAAGTTAAGAATTTTTATCACGTAAAAATTGCCCTGCAAGATATTCTTCGCTGGGGTCCTCCGAAACAATGTGTCAGGCATGCGATAACTTTTCAGCCTTAGGGAAAGCGCCCCCATGTATCCGAACGAAAGAAATAGTATATGGCAGGATACCGCACGCACTGGAAGAATGAATCTGTCTGAGAGATATATTAGAGATGATATAATATTTTGCCGCAAGGTTTTATATCAGTGATTAAAAGTGTCTTTTAACCCTTTGAGAGCATAATTTTTCCCATCAAAATTTTAGTGCAACATTTTATCATTTTTTATGAATCTTCCTGTAATTTTTTTGATAATTTTGAACAAAATGGACATCACATTTCATTGGCTACAGTTTTTATCAAAATTTTGGCAAAAATCTGAGAAAAATTTGACTGGGGTTAGGGGTATATCTTGTAAAGATGCCGTATATTGACTTTGGCGCTCAAAGGGTTAATTCCGATTGTACATCTGATAGGGAACCCTTTCGACGTGCAGAGTCAAACTGCTAAAACTATTAAAGTAATTGGCAATTTTGAACCTCTACAATTTTCAATCGTATCGTGCTAAGACAAGTGCGTTTGATAGTTTGTCGCAGTAAAAAAGCTCGAACTGCGCGGGAAATTAATTTTCATATGAAGCAATTCTCGTTTCCTAGAACAACATAGAATAAGGAGGAACGAAGAGTATAGCGTAACATGTAATCTTGGCCTTCCGAATTCATCGTCAGGTTATCTCAAGAAGAAAAGTTGGTCTTGCCAAGAATATTCACATTTTTTACACCTGCTCATACGAAACATTCCTCAAACAACAAAGGAACTTGCTTCGACACTCTTCTTTGTTAGATGTGGCAAGACTGTAGCTTTAGTTCGCCTGACTCATGAGTCGATGGTTACACCCCACAAAAGCGTCTTTCTTTGCATATCGATGTAGTTTGTCAACCAGAAGGCATGGAATAACTATCAACCTGAACCGAAAGTAAAAACTGAGGTAACAAATTTACAATTTAAATTACAATAGTGGTCCTCAAAATGTTCGCAATGTTCCTTAAGTCACGGTGTGTGAGTGATATTTAATATAGGTGGACATGTAGTCCGTCTGGTGTACACCAAGCAGGACGTTTCTCAATACAGAAATGTCCATGCCTTACGCCGCCGTGGTGTCGGAGTTACACGTTGTGAGCATTCTCAACAGCCGCAACCCGACAGTATTCTCCGCTCTCTGATATCTGTCCTCAATGTTATGTCCCTGCATGTTGTTGCAGTATTAGACCATATCTGGCTGCGACGAATGTTAACATTCCAACTAAAACCTCCACTAAGCGGTATGGTTTACTCTGAATCGCAGTCAACTCATTCATTATATCTGACTTGTATACCCTGTGTTGCCATACAACATGTGGCATGCAAAACTGTACATGTCAAACATTCAGTACCGAGCGTACTCATTGCTGATCATGCAGTCAGCATGCAATTTCTTCTGTACTATTGACAGCGCCCTCTCAAGACTTACTGAAGAGGTGGGACCGCCCTAGAATTGTTCTTAGTTCATTGTATTTTGTTGGCATCGACATTGAAGTGAAATATTTCTGTCAAGAAAATATAGTAAACAAAAGACCTATATGCATTTTTTATATCTTGTCCTTAAATGCCACAGTAATTACACATGTAGCTAGACGCAAAAGAACAACTTGCGATAGTTTTGCTGGTGATTCTTCTCTCGATCGGACATTTGTCAAATAGCATTTTCCAACGTGTATGTCAACCGCTTTATCGTCATCACATTTCGCGCCAATTTCCCGTCAAAATTTTCAGAGCGGGCAAAATAATAGCGGATTGTAATCAGTAAGTACTGCCGATTGGCTCTCCGAGGCGTGTCATATATTATGTGTTTCAGACACAGTTATGTGTGTATGTAATCGAATTCCACTGTATTCATGACTGCAAAAAATGATTAATTTTGCGGCAGTAAAATTACCGAGAAAAAGATCGCTTGAGATTTCGAGAGAGGCAAAAGCAAGTTTGATGGATTCGATTGTCAGTGGCTGAGCTGTCTCAGGGACTGCTATTAATATACATTGTAAATGTTATTTCTGCTGCAGATGAGACGAGAAAACTAATGAAATAAGACCCCATGGGAACTAGAGCACATCTCATTGAAAAATGTAACTGGGATAAAACATCAATATACATTGTCACTGATGCTTTATTATGTACTTGTCAAAACAACAATGATTTTTACCATAATAATCTATCGAGTCAGAAATTCTTCATATTGTGGAAAACGTAGTGTCTACTAGATTCAGAGCGTAAGAAATGAAATTCCTCTGACTCGTAACACTGAACGATCTAGAAATAGTCTCCTTTTGTACACAAATAATTTCTCTCTGACGGTTAAAAAAATTGCCACTCTTCGTTAAAGGAGATGGAAGACTCAAATAGAAGATATAGAAGATAA
The DNA here is from genome assembly GCF_041260155.1 of Ptychodera flava. Lineage (NCBI taxonomy): Eukaryota > Metazoa > Hemichordata > Enteropneusta > Ptychoderidae > Ptychodera > Ptychodera flava. The sequence continues at coordinate 10,580,196 of NC_091948.1, forward strand.
TATATCACCGCTTCGATTTTTTTCTTCCTTAAAATATTATAGTTTACACTGTTTAAAGGGCATTATCTCGACAACACGCAAAACTGTACGCGTATATAATAAGCGCTATATAGTAATGGTTATTGACGTGAACTATAGACAAGCTGTATACAAATAAAGCGAAATATGTCCATTGCGAAATCTCACGAGAGTTTTGCTTCTCTTGACGAGAATGTCAGACTGCAACCTCAAACTCAAATTTACACGATTGTATACGTGTAGATCTGGTACTGAATATAATACATACTACACACACAACGCTTTCCGAGTTTACTCGTAGTAGAGTGTTAAACATGATGGTATATCCCACTGATGGTGTGGATTGTAACATGATAAGTCAAGGCGAAATTTTAGAAGTATTTCTTTCGAAGGTCTGTTGATAATTTAATGTTAAATATACTCAAAAATTGCGATATGAGTCACCATTTATGACCCAGACACATGACCAGTTTCTTTGAAGATTCTATGGGTTTAAGGCTGTCGAAGTGGGACGTCCTCTACATTCCATGGATCGATTCAAACACAAAATTAAAAAGAAAAACCAGAAAGCTGCATTTTTTGGTTGATAAAAGTCGAGGTAAATGCAGAGAAGATGTAACGGACGAGTTCGCGAAAAAAATGCAAAAATGACGACGCTTAGTGACATTATTATAATGTATTTTGTTATTTGAACCGAGACGGTGCAGCTCATTTGAGAAACACAGGAAGACGGCCTTGTGATATTCAAAACCTGCCCAGCGACATCGGCTTGCCCGCTCACTTCTTACCTGTGTCAGCTGCCTGCCGCTTCATCGAGGTCTTCCCGCCAGACATTCACCTGTCGTCACATCTTTGGCCTGAGTCACTTGGCATCGTCTTCGCTAGCTTTGCCAGAGCCGCGCACAAGCAACAGTGTACATCGTCGACGTTTAAGGAAATACGCACCGTACTTAAGTCGCTTAATTATTGTTCGGTTATTCATTAGCTGATATTCTTTCAGCGAAAAATTTCATGCGTGTCGGTTTCCATAGTGATTGATTAATTATGACGTGTAGAAAAATTGTGGAACTATACAACTACTTCATTAAGTCCGCCATTTTTACCAAGATGTCGGATTCTGATGAATACGGAGAGGACGAGGTGTCTGTGACGGAAGTGGCGACGGGTTCAGCGAATAAAACCCTACACGTGTTGGGCCTCTGCCATGGAGAAGACACACGTTCGTAGCCCCTAAATCTTTTGCTTTAATTGCAAGGTTTATAGGGCCAAAAAAAAAAAAAAAGCTGTTCAACGGGCGGGATGACTTCAAAGTTGGGTAGGTAGGTCGGATTTTTTTTTTTTTTTTTGATTTTTTTTTTTTTGTTTTTCTTAAACAGAACATATAATATAAACACTTTTTGTGTGTTTCATGCTTTTTCTTAGTCACATAACGTATACTGGATATGTTGTTTAGTACGTTCATGATTTTTTCAATTTTTTGTTGACATGGGTTGGTTGTCTCACAACAGCTTCTTTGCCTTCACTTCTACAGTTCAATCTACAGGTGCCGCCAACTGGTAAATTTCATGAATTTCTCAAAATCATCACAAAACCTGTTTTGAAGGCTGATATACCGATTTTTAGCTCATATTTGGTTTTGTATATAAATACCAAAAAGAGCTTATATGATGAGTCGGTGGCGTCTTTATGTCTGTATGTTTGTGGGTATGTATGTACGAATGTATGTCCGTCACACACAAAGGCTCCCATACCGCCAGGGCTACCATCTCAGTATTTGGTGTACAGGTAGCTGCAGGGGTTGAGATGTGAATTTGTTCAAATGAACACATCAGTGTCAAAAATATGCAATTGAGATAAGAAAAAGTGAAATCCTGCAAATGTGCAGGAGTGATGGCATGCCAGTAAGAAACAGGCCAACTCCACTATTTTGAGTCATTTCCTGTCATTGTTTATGAGCTGTTTGAGCATACCATAGACAGTAGAAGGGGGAAGATCGTCTATACTTAAACTAAGAGGGGCTTGTTTCTGCTATGCATGTTGCTAAAGTTGACCTCCAGTACCTAAAGTTTCAAACCTTAATTACTTTTGTCATTCTTGTTTTTCTGGTTTAAATATTTGTTGTTGTTTTTCTGGTTGTATATATACTGTGCAGAAATCATTGTCATAACATCAACGTAGAATTTTCCTCCACTGAAGTGCAGATAGAAACAACATTTATTATTGATCATTGGTAACCCATACTGGTATATACCAATTTGATCAAATTTGAGCGACACTGTATAATTGCGGTATTTTCTTATTTTTGACCCTGACCTAAAATTTGGAGGGGAAAGTGAGAGCTGTTCGTAACTGCCCTCCCACTGGTATACACTGAAAATGTGCCCTCCCACTGAATTTGATGCCCACTGCCCTCGTATCTACAGTCTGCCCGCTCCCCACTCCCCACAACAATTCAAGCTCCCCGCTGCCCTCTCCCCACTACTGAAATTCCCCATTGCCAACTAGATGCCCACTAGGCAACCCAGATCAACACAAAACCATGCAAGAAGTTAACAGTATACCTTGGAACATTGCTCCTCTCTAAGTTAGGTTCTATTAAGCACGCCGCTTTCCCCTCCCTCTACGTATTTTCCGGTGCCCACTGTCAAAATTTTCTCCCCGCCCGCTGAAAGTAATGAAATTTCTTCCCCGCCCACAGTAAATATCGATATTTTCTCCCCACCCGCTGATTAGTTTTGAAATCTGCCCGCCCGCTGAAAAACTTCGCACGAACACCTTTTTGCACGAACAGCTTCGTTGGCGGCACCTGAATCTAACGGAGCTAATTTCTGTGTTGGTGTCACCAGCCATATGAGCACGGTGCATTCCAACCAAATCTCGCGACTCAGAAACAGACGGGTTCAGCCCCGGAGATGTCCGGGATGACGTCGTCGAGCGAGGGAGCGAAATTAGACCATTCGTCCTGTGTCCAAGTCAAACAAATGTCACAAGGTTGACTCCTTGTGCATTCTCGACAACTGAAACACAAATCAAGTCCGTCCTGCAGTGAGAACTGCTGCTTACAATCACACGTTCGATAGGATAAAGCCATGACGAAAATCGGAACGAGTGATGACTCAAAGAACAATAAAGAATTTTCAAGGAACACTGAAAATAGGAACACTAGAAAATATAGACTGTACAACCGCTCGGACGTGAAATAAACGCCGGTGAAACAATACAGTACAGAGTGTCTAAGCTATACGGAACACGTGGCGTAATAGTTTATTTTCCACGGCGTATTAACCCTGCCGTTCACCTTGACCAAATGTTTGTGATGCACTTCCACCTTTACTCTTCAAATCATTGCCTGTATCAATCTCACTCAAGTCAATGTCATCGAAAATGTGAAGGTCATTCATCTTACAGACAGACGTTCACTGAATAACATCTCCGCGTTTCTTCAGATTCGTAAAGATTTCGGGGGAAAAAAAAAAAGAAAAATGTGGAGTGGTCCAAATATGGGTCGGTCGGGCCCGTTGAACAGATAATTTTTTTTTTCTCGCATAGGGAAGTAATTACGATGCTAATTCATCATAATTCTCTCGTGCCTTCTGCCTGACGATGTTTCTTCATCACCAATCAGCGTTCTTTATCAGATTCACAAACAAAATACGAATGTTATGTCAAGAATTAATGAGTCCGGTCGCTGTTCGCCAACATTACACTCTTCTCACATTTGTGAAGCCGATGATGAAAATAATGTGATCCTAAGGTTTCGCGGTTTTTTTTTTCTGTTCAACAACAATGATACTAACACTGAAATTTGCAGCGTAGGTTTCGTATTCATTCCCGCCCTTTTTTCGCGATATGGCGTGTATGACTGCTGCGCGGGAATGTTTATCGAATAGGACATCGACCAGACGAGTTACGATGACTGATCGAGGTGAACTTTTGTTTTCTGCAGTGCTCAAGACAGAGATGGAGCTGCATGAGGCAGCTAGGGTTGGTGACCTTGGCCTTGTGGAAAGTCTTATAGACCAGGGAGTCAACGTTAATGCTATGAACGAGGTATGTCAAATTTTCTTGCTCCGGTACAACAGTATGAGTAGTTTAAATTTCAACACACACTACTCAGACTCGTTGTGCATACTGTTTTGAGGGAGCGCAGGTGTTCCACGAATAGCCCCTATATTTGCATCAATTAATGCGTCAACCTATCTCGCCCATATCAATCAAAATAATTGTAAACGTAGAAACTATCCATTGTTGAACAAATTACATATACTTCACAATCTTTCCAACTGCAACGTGTGACGGAGGCAAGTAAATCTGCTTTATTTGCTCATGTCCGCCGTACGGTGAAAAACCTTTCAAAAAGATGTAGCTGCGGTGTCGCAATTATGGATTCAAGAAGCACATTTTACGGGATCATCTCTCGACGAAATATAGTCGAAAATAGTCATCCCCCAGATTTATTAAAGGTAAAATTTACAGTGACCTGAGCAGTTTCTACAGGGGTAATTCGTAGGGACCTAGGTAGTTTTTAGAGGGGTCCCATTGGTGAAAGCACTGTCAATTTTGACAGTATGCAAAGTATAGTCTCTGCAGTTATGATGAAGACGAAGTTAAAGATTAAAGAGAACTTCCGTGTCAAGATGAGATAGCGGCCTTGCATCAATTTTATTTCAGGATTTTAGAGGACATCATGTGCTATGACTATATCCACTTACAGAATCTTCGGGCTGGCAATTCTTTACATTTGGCGATGGCTGTAGCGGTTTCTACCGGGACACACCTGTCACAATCACTTGGCAAGGCTATCCAGGCCTCGTCACATCTCATCTTTGTAATACTCAGAACTGTTTTGATTCGGTAGCAAAACTTGAGTCTAACTCCGTTATGTTTTCAACGACCGAATTTTGTTCACGTTCAGTTGATGGCAGAAGCGAGTCTGCCCTAAATTTCATGAACTCACTCAACATCAAATTAGATATGGGATATAAATAATTATTATATGATATGAGGCCCCCTGTCCGTCGCGTGTTTTGCACTGAAAATCTGCATCAGACGGAATATTCATGTTTCCACACGAATCAATCCACTGCCAACCGTGACTTAAGGCCGCGAAAGAAATAAACCGCGGAAGAAATGAGAAATGAATGCAATAGTTGCTCACATTTTTCAACCATGAATTAATAATAATTACTACACGTGAGAATGCCAAGGTAGCTGATTTATATCATATGTCATTAGGTTGCATACAAGCGTTGCTGACTTAATACTCGCGGGGTCACTCGTAAAATAGTCAATGCTCGTTTTTGAAGAAAGTTGACAATTCCGTTGCTTTGGAGAACTTACATGTAAAACCCTAAATGCTTGATTATTCAATTTAATTAAAGCGATGACGCTTCGTCCATCCAAGTCAAGAACCGTTTTTACTGCGGTGAACCAATACATTTTGAGATAATGAAACATGGCTTTCCATTGATAGAACATTAATGCTTGGTGTACACGGGTTTGAACAACAAGTAATTCTTTTAGTTTCTGAAAGCAATGAATAACTTTGCAAGCCTTCTGAAAAAGTCATCGATTACATGAATTTTAACCCCACTGGTGATATGACTATGATAGAATTTTAACTCCATATGGTAGACTAAAATACATGCATAATGCCAATGTGACATGAGTTACGAGGGGACAAATGATACTGCTTAATTTTAATCAACGTAACAGATAGAAATAATGATTTCTTTGATGTCATAAATTTTAATGAAGGCAGCAATAAATTGAATAAGTACATGGCAGTCGTAGATGAAAAGACTGTCAACAATTTTTCACGTGGCGAACACCACAGAAAACCGTGTACTACTCATCAACTGTACCCACCTGTACTGCTTGTGTTTATCAAAGGTCACAAGGCAAAATCAGAGGTTCTTACAGTTTGTGCAACCTTAATCTTCGCATTTGTTGAAAATTGAAAATTCACATATGAGTGATTCCTTGTGTTGATCAGAGATCGAGAATGTCTTGAAGCGATACCGAAACGAAAAATCCCTACTGTGATCCCTCCACGAATTCAAATGAACACGGCTGGGACAAGTTCCATGGTATGGCTCGCTGTTCGTCCTGCATGTCCACACATCATCAAGCACCCTCCTCTTCCGTCTGGATTGGGACCCATTCCACGGGCAGCTCTTCCAACGTTTGCAGGAATGGGGCGTAATGCCACCAGATTAACGTTCGATGAGTTCGTAACTAACTTTAATATAATTACTCCAGCTTACATGTAAACTACACAGCAGTTTCAATGTTTATCTATCCATACTATGCTTCAATTGAAATGTCAATTCAACTATTTTTTCCTGACATTCAGAAAGATCGTACGGCTCTACATCTGGCTTCTGGACAAGGTCACGTGGAAATTGTGAAGACTTTGCTGGACGCTGATGCGCGAGTCGACGCTGAGGACAAGGTAGAGTTGAACCAATAATTTGCTCTTTTATTTTACGTTTGGAAAACACTTGTAAATATTCCTTGTTCTGTTATGGATCTCATCGTCACTACTGCTTGACGGTGTACATTCATGTTATATTCGCTATTTTAGTTTTTTTAATGTAAATTGCAGTTTCTTGTTCTACTCCCCACGGCATGTTGAGATACAATCTGACTAAAATCAGATGTAGAGTATGGCGACGTCTTTACTTACGCGGTATTCTCTTGCTGTCGCCTCTGAGAGGCGACAGCAATTAGAGAATACTGCGTATGTATAGACGTCTCGTACTCTACATCTGATTTTAATCAGATTGTATCTCAGCATGCTACCATTAAAACTGTGATGTGTAAGCAATATTTTCACTCAGCAACGGAATTATTTTGCATCTTCATTGGAGTATTGTACACACCTTTATGACTCTCCTCGGTTTGTAGTAACAACATATCAAATATCTAACAAATTTCACTTTTAACCTTCAAAGTGAAAATGCTTGAAAAGTTATATAGTCATCTGTAATCTAAATATGCCCATATATGGTTAAAGGGGCGTTCCTTGGTATTAAAAATACCCATGCGAGGGCGCTGTTTTTAAAAAGCGACCACCCGCTTAAAATCGGAGAATGGTTAGATTTTCTCTTTCCATGGTAACTGTGGCAAAATTGGAACAGGTGACAGTATACCTTTATGGATTTGGTTTCATTTTTCTGATTATAATTTGATGTATTTCTCAACAGTTCGGAATGAACGCGTTGCTGTGGGCAGCGTGGTTCGGTAAACAAGAAGCGTTACATGCTTTGATCGTCGGCGGCGCACGAGTCAAATGCGAAAACAAAGTAAGTCAATGTAAAAACTTTCATCTAGTGTCTAAATGACAGCATGAGTGAGCCGTAATTATGGGGACCGGGCTTTTTATTACAACATGGTATAATTGGTTTAACCAATATATAATTAGGTTATGTTTCATTTGCATATGTGTCATTACATATTCATATTTCAATAAGATATAGAAAGCACCTCTGTGATACATTTTGTGAAAATCTTACAATCGTTTGCTTGTCTAGAGCTAACAAGACTGACATCTCACTCGGCCATATTAAGCTAGGGGAGATTCAAAGTTTGCATATTTATCTTGGAAATCTTGCAAATACATGCTTGACTAAAAACTCCAATTGCAAGTTTTCATGTGTGCAATTTCACACACTCAAAGCATCTATCAAATAAGTGAATGTCTATCTGGTAATCAGTATGAATATTAGCACAGTTTGGCATCAAAGTCAGCAGATTTATCAAGGTCATAAAGGTATTTGCAAACTTTCAGCTTCAGAGAGGGGGGGGGGTGGTCGTGTTTAATAGTTTTGAAAAAAGGTATGGGTCACATAATGGACAGTAGATTTTTGGAAGCTGTCATATTGTACATGAGAGATCAACCCCGTTTTTCTTCCTAAAGATCTCTCAGTTAGATTGGCAGACAGCAAAGATCATACCCGTGTACTTTTCAATAATTGTTACGTTTTTTTCCACAGCAAGGGCTAAGTCTGCTTCACTGTGCATCCCTACGGGGTCATCTCAACGTGGTGAAGTATGTAGTGGAACAGCTGATGCAAGATGAACCCATGAACCCGGATAAGATATTAACATTAGACGACAAGGAGGAAAAGGTACGTGCTCGGACGTGCGCAGATATGTCGTTCTTTGCATCGCAGTCATGCTAGAAACTAGACAGTCCCTCCCACGACCTTCTTTTCCCTTGAATCGTAAAATCGTACATCGACCAGGAAAGATGGATTATTCAGCGCGAAGATTAGATACAAATTTATGCTGATATTTACGAAGAGAATTCTAGAAAAAACACGTTATCTTCCATGATTAGATCAGTTCTTTTCAAACATCCCATGCCGGTGACTTCAATCGATTCCCTCGAGAAGGAAACGGCGAGGTCGATGTCATCGTTACGTGTACAATTCTCCGAGGACCGTATTCATGCTTCCTATAAAATTACAAATTGAAGTCACGTGGGTTGGTATTTTTGCTTCTAAATTACAGACTTGTTCTTTCTTTTGAATTAACATAAAATTAGAAGAATCGTCACTCGCTAGTTTGTCAAAAACTATGGGTAGCGTTGTTTCTCGATTTCAACCAAATATTTCGAACATGTTTTCGCCATTGTATGAACCTCCAGAGTTTAAGATGTGACCTTGAGTTCATCGATAGACAGAGACACAGGGTCTCTTATATTCTCTCAAAATACCGAAGACGACTACCCAAGGAATTGTGATTCTTCAAGAAAAACATCTTTCTCTCTCCTGTGTTCTGTGTTGAATTTATGCGCCATTGCACTGTCTGGTCCTTACACTATTTTAATAAATGAAAGCATGTACATTAACTTACTACAAAAACATGTTGTTTCCATTTCATGCAAATTTTGACGTCATCTGACGTCATTAACGACAGCAGTTTCCCTCGCCGCCAATATTACGGCGACGAATGCCCTCTGGGAAAAAGAGGGGCGCATGGCGTGGTTTGGATGCGTCAGAAAAGTTAGAAAGATCATTGTTAAACACGCCATCACCTGAAAGCCAGGTATCTGTTTGTGTTGCCGTTTATCTTTTCTAAAAACTGAGAATGGATTCTATTTTTAGACAGTTATGCTTTCCTTTAGACTCCGTCTTTTCAAATCAGTGTGTGGATTCTCTCATAGAATTAGAATATTGGCAACTTTTGCACTAACCAGACTTGCTTGAATTCTAACCACTGTTAATTATCTCTTTTAAGTGTGATCACGTGGAACTATCTAATGTATATATACACATATTCTTATTTTGAAATAATATCTTTCTTGGCAATGTCCAATATCATTACCCTTGCAGAAGTCAAGGTCGTGAATCCTCTTAGGTCACAATAAAGATCAAGTTCGAATAACATATACGCAAAGCAGATATCGTAAGGTGCACAGGTGTCATTGAGACTGACGTTATGTCTGTCTGCCATAGTTCAATACGACCTCGAATCAGGCTACCCTGGTTCCGTACGGCACAACATATATTCTGTGAAAACAAAACATCATTGAAGTGACGAAACATAAAATGCAACGTGTAAACTTTTCTGGCAAACCGTAAAGTCATGTTAGTCATCACGATCTCGATAGCTCTTCTGATAGCTATTCTGCGCCGACCCTGGAAAATATTTCCTCTATTTTTGGTGCACTCTTCCTGTTGCATCCTAAAACACCTGTACGATTTTACTGGTACACGTTTTTTTTTTCGTCGGACATGATCTGTGACTGAGTCTCACATTATTACGGTATTTTTCACTGGCATGTCTAATTCACCAGTCACAAAGTACGCAAAAAAAACCAAAACCAAAACACTGAACTTGATGTCTTGCACAAAATATTCTCTTACTGACATGGCATTTGTTGTCCTGAAGTCACCATGCAATTAATGGATTCTAGCGAGGTTACTGTTTTTGACATTTTCGAGGAATAAGTTTTCATCAGTCTGACAAAGACAGCGCTCTATGGCAACTGGTTTATTGTTTGTCCTTTGAACTGCCATCTATCAGGCCAGTGTCATCCGTTTGCACATTCGGTTCTGACTCAATCTTTTGAACAGAGGTAGGATTTGTAAAGTGAACGGATGTATGATCAAATAATAATTAATATCTCATCAAGAAATTCTTAGATTCCATATCAGCTCACCCACTAGTTATAAATAATCAATCAAAAATTGACATTTGTCATAAATATTTTGCAAGTTTCTGTGGATTTATCACTTCCTGAATAAATTGAAATATTACAATTTTATCGAAATTTAAAGCCAGTAGATTTGAGCAGCTTTTTGAAATTTAGTGACTAAACAGGACAGGGCTGAAATCGAATGTTGATGTTGTTATCGATAACTCAGTTTTATTTTAATTTATATTTTCACTAGTTGTCATGGAAATAAAAAACACAAGGGGTTATGATGTGACATGTGTTGGTTATATTGTCTCTGGCACTCCAATAGAGGAGCTGTACAAAAAGTGTGCTTTGTCTGAAAATGCTAAAAATTGAGATTAGACGTTGTTATATAATTCTCTATGTCGTATTTTTATCAGCACTGGTATCAAGGTGGCTGGCGATCGGTTTTGTGACATTTAATTTAATTTTGAATGAATTTATGGAGGACTTGGTAGACAAAACATGTACAGTTCAGACCCAACATTCTCGATTGTATTACTCGAATTTCGAATCATTCGTTCAGTTTCTTTTTCTCGAACTTTCTTTATATAGGCCCTTATTGCTTTAAATTTATTTGTTTTTATCAATTTTATAATCCAAGTTTTTGTTTGCGATGTTGTTGTGGTGTGTTTTTTGAATTTAATATCGTTTTTCATACTTTTAGTCACTCATCGTTTCAAATTTTTGCGGGTACAGTTTTTCATGATGGTAGCTTATAGACCAAGAGATAATTGGTCCACTTCCGCTAGTTTGTATAGGAAGAATGAAAGATTCGAGTTTGAATAACATAATGCTGATTAAAGATGCGGCAAAATGTGTCAAATGTGTCTGACATTTGTACACCATTTGTTCATTTACAATTTTTTTCCTTCACAACACGGGCACTTTTCCTCTTAAATCAAAAATAATTGCCAATGATTTTATTCTCTTCAAGGTATTTATATACCAAATACTGCTTTAATTTAAACGCACCGGTACCTTTGTAAATCATTGGTAATTTTATAGGGTATGACTTGCGAACACCGAGACTCCTTAACTTACTGGCAGCGTTTCCGGAGATGCTAATATTTACATATTGACAATTTTGACAGGGAGGACGAACACCCATGCATCTAGCAGCTGAACACGGTAGAACAGGCGTGGTTGAGTACTTAATGAATACAGGGGCAGATAAAATGGCGTATTCCAGAGTGAGTAAAACAAATACTATCTCTTATCTTAATCGTCTTACTACCTTGTGTAGATTTACTTTGAAGGAGACGAACTACAATAGCACTGATATTTACTCATTTCTCTTACTTTTTTGAATGTCTCAATCTATATATATATATATATATATATATATATATATATATATATATTGCATGCATGTATGTATGTATGTATGTATGTATGTATGTATGTATGTATGTATGTATGTATGTATGTATGTATGTATGTATGTATAATTTGTGTTATTATATGTAACGCTCTACGTTTAGCATCGAACACTGTAATTCCCCACAAGGACATCTGTATACCTACACACACACACACACACACACACACACACACACACATATATATATATATATATATATATATATATATATATATATATATATATATATATATATATATATATATATATATATATATTATTTAGATCTGTAGGCCTATCTACGATATATCTTGAATCATGTATGTAGATTGTCACCGCTTTGCAAATAATAATAAATTTGAGGACGTTGTGTTAAGCACCAGTGTGTATTCAGTCTGTCGACTCATAAAAGTCATCAGGATGCATATTAAAGTCTTGACATATTAGAGTTCGTTGCCCCGTTGAGTGCGTATCAACTAGGGTTATCAATTAACTTATCTGTTTATTCATACATCATTCTACAGGTCGGATTAACATGCTTGCATTTCGCTGCCAAAGGAGGTCACCAAAGTGTTGTAAATCTGCTCATTAAGTCTGGGGTAGAAATCGATGCGAGAGACAACGTGAGTGTTATCTTTATGCAGATGGGCTGGATTATGTATGATGGGGTTGTCACTGTGTTTTCATCTTCAAGGAATCCGTTGTATGAAGTTCAAGATTATTCTGTTGTGTCTCAAGAAAACGTGCCTGATTATTAAGCCTTATCCACTCTGAAACAGTACAGCTTGCTTACTCTCATGACATTGCAATGTATCTCCCATAAATTGTCAGCGTCATTGGTGAATTGGAAAGTACTGAACTGTCTCAGGACTCATTCGTCGTCTGTATATCATCATTACTTTTACAATTTCCACAATGGTTACTTTGCAGGATGGAAAGACGCCTCTTCATTGCGCCGCTGAGGAAGGCCACGCACACACCGTTGAAACCTTGATTCAAAGCGGAGCTGATATCAACGCGGAAACATATGTAAGTAGTTCACTCGCATATCAGATCAAAAGTTTCCTATAAATAGTTTCCACCTAAACCCCTGTGGCTGGCGCTTGTATTGAATATTGATATCTGTTCTCTTTTCTTTAATCATTTGACTTTTCCAGCTAGTGTTCATTAAGGACGATCCCGATAGAAATGATGAGGTATTTGATTTTTATCCGGCATGAAATCGCTATAATTTGACATTTCGGTGACGGTTTAATCGCAAATTGGTACAGATAACGTCACATCAGCAATGCCTAGGGAATTCAGTATTCTGGCCGAGTTACTGGTTGGGTTGCCTTAGGTTGAGTAGTTACTTAGAACTGCACAGAACACAAATAATTTTTTTATTGAATCGTCGTTAGTGGCGCTTTCCACGCTACTTGTAGTAATGCTGTAGGGTGTTACCCATACCAAAGTTCCAAACCTCGACTGAATGAATATTTTCGAAAGAAGCCTGAAAACTGACTGAGGCTCGTTGATATGACAAATGAACACCATCATGAATAAATTAATATCATCATCAAATTACAATGAGGGGGGTCACCGTGTAAGATCTTGGTGGAACTTGGTCAAACGTAGAAGAAAAGTGAATCCAAATAGCTAAACTTGATAATCTGATTGCAGCCATTCTGCCATTTCAAAAAAAAGGTTGACCTGAATGTTAACTGAAAAAGTGGAAATCTTTTGAAAATAGTATGCAAACCGTGAAAGTGCCCGTCTCCACTGTAAAATTTCGAATGCGAAAAAAAATACATGTCGGTATTCTTAACACAACTTTCCAAAACCTAATTGCCAATCGCTTATTGACAGAGTCAAGTATTTAAAAGTCCAATAATCACACATTGCGACAATAACCGTTAATTTAACGAAATTGTCATATTTCTTACAGTATACTTTCTTTCGATTTTGATCATTTTTAAGCTCGTAATTATGTTGAAAAATTTGTTAGTTTGGCAGATTGATGTACTTCTCGAAATACTGCATGTAGGGTATTTCTGCCAGATGTTACTTTTTGACCTTTGACCTCGGCAAAAGTTTACAAAGGTCCCGAAAGGACGTCTACCTTCATTCACGGCAGATAGAGTTTAGATCTTTATCGTCAAAATGAGGGCCGACTTGCAGCGATTTCGAAGCTGTTATCCAATTGGTTGGCAGAATCGTACCGTTATAATGAAATAATACAAATAAACTCCCTAAGTTGCTGTTAATAGTGACAATCGACCAATCAGATATAACCTTGCAAACACGCTGCGAGTCAGCCGCAAAATGAAGGCTGGGAGTTCAAGGATAGTGGTTGTTTTATTTCAGTATTCAATTTTAGTATCACACTAAGAATTCCTGGTCATTGCAGAAAGATTTCCTCATTATAAAGCATGTACATTATTCTTTGTTTAGGTTTTTACACGACCTTCAGCCAAGAAATAGCTCATCATGATATTTGTAATTGCTTTCTCAAATTTTCAACGTCAACCGAGACATTCAAAGTCCGAATTTAGTGAGAGCGCCACCACCGACGAATGGGTGAATGTTTAGGGTGACGGTTGGAGCAGTAACGCACGTTTCAGATGTTTGAAGTATTGACATATTCATCTCACTATCAAGTTTTGTCACGGTTGAATGTCTGATCTTTGCATGCTACTGAAAATAATATCAATAGCGGTCAATTGTTCATCCTTGTACGCTCCAAAGATTAAACCCTGAATTTTTCATTTTCCATCGATCGTTTGCGAAACAGGAGGCGACCGTAAGTGTTCGCGTCACGTGATGATATTTTTTTTGGTTTCTGGTGACGTCATTTTCTACGCTTTCCAATAAACTCTACTTTCACCTTTTATCATTTACATTTGATCACAATATTTAACACTTTCTGTATAATTGTTAACCATGTTATTTATACGTATATACAACATGTTTTATATTGGACTTGACGCTTTAATCTTCTCTGCACGTTTTACTAAAATATAAACTAACACAGAGTAACATGCGTGCCTCTGGAGCCAATGATACCCAGAAATGATTCAGTCAGCTGTCTTTTATTTAAAGTAAATAACTCGGTCAACAATTGGACAAACAAGCAGTCTGAAATTTGTACTACGTTTGCAACAGAATTACACAATTACTGATGGCGTTTTGTCGTTTGATGTTTCTTGAACGACGATGACGTCAACACCCTAAATGATTATTTTAGTCGGAAAAATGAAAGCAAAAGTACCACCCTAAACCGACCAACATTTTGTAAACTCGACATCTATAATTTCTGCTGCAGTATACACTGATGATGGTGTGACGTTTGTAATTAATGTGGATAGCAGTCTCTTGTGGATTGAATTGGTTCTGTAAATACAGAGCGTTCATAACCCAAGACTAGAGACAATCATACACTTGACTGGATCATTTGTAGGTTCACATTTCTACAGTATCTCAACGTTAAACATCTACATAAGAGTTAATGTCATATATTTTATGCTGGTTATTCGGAAACGAATTCTTGGATTTGCACATAACAGAGTTAACATAAGGATGACTTCAACACTATCTGAAAGTTTTCTTTTATTGGTATTCTTTATCTCTCCTACTGGCGAGGGAGACATGAGGACACATACTAATAATGCACCCAATATTTCGATGGATTTCTTTGCTCTTATACTTTGCACGTTTTCTTTTGAAGGACCAAGAACCCTGCATGTACAAAGTTTTTCATCGGCACCTAAACAGACTACAATTATCACAACTTTTAAATTACGGCATGTTATCGTTCGACATTACATTGAACATTTGGCGATTAATTTTTAACAGATTTGCCACCGATCTACCATTTTTGCACGTTTTTGCACAATCATTTGGCTTCAACATCTGCCAACGGGCAATGTAAAACACAATGGGTATTATATCCTTTTTCTCCGAATAACACAGTAATATTGTATTAATAACATAGCAAGAATCAATTTAATTCTAGCATGATCATCTGTGCAGTGGTCACTACGACTATCTGTCGTAATGGACAGCCCGTTTTGTAGAAACAAACAAACAAACAAACAAACAAACAAACAAACAAACAAACAAAACAAAACAAAACAAAACAGCAAGTTCATGAAATTTTAGAGTGTAAATGAAGTGAAATTAAATCATATCGGTACCGAATACATCACATCACCGAGCACAATAATTTTCCTGGCGTACTTTTGCACTTTTGTTTTTATGAAACTATAACTTAATCTCTTAAATATACCAACCTTTTATCACAAAAGTGTATTTCTCCACATTGAAATGCATCAGTGTTTTTTTCATGTAATTCATTTTGATTCTGGTTTTAGAAAGAAATGAGTCCGCTTCATTTTGCTGCTATGAATGGACACACTGCTGTGGTCAAGGTTTTGTTGATGCATGGCTGTGATATGGACGCCTCCAACCATGTAAGTAAGGATATGATTAACCATGTTTAAAATTTCACAGAATATGTGAACAGCGGCATTAACGACACCGAGTGTTCCTATTATCCACTAGCATGTCTTACGCAATTTTTAGAACTGTTTAAAATGTTTGAACCCGTCTGAAAAAACCATGACATAAAAATGTCGCTTCCAAAATACGCGCTAACAATTTATGGTCCCGGTATGAGATGAATATTTGTTCACACACAGTGGATAAAATAGTTTGCTTAAGTCATATACTTGTAAAGTGCATGAAATACCGATTGGAAATATACATGCTTCAAAAGTGACTGTATATTGGTAACCCTTTCACTGATGGTACCGTTGCTATCTCGTCGAATCCACAGCAAAACAACACTGCTCTGCATATAGCAGCCACCTCAAACAGACCTGAAGTTGTACACCAGCTGGTGAATGCTGGATGTGATGTGGATGTAGTAAATGCTGTGAGTAACAATTTAAGGATTCATATAGACAGTAATTTCTGTTTTGTTCAATTTAAAGAAAGTAAGGGAAGTTTTACCTTTTGAGAAGTCGGCCATGTATACTGCTGTTTACTTGTTTGCTTACCCTCCCATCTATTGGAACGTCGATGCAATAACGAAGTGACGTCAAATCATCATACAAAACGTAAAAATCCGAGATACACAAAATGAAAAGTGCTATTTGTATAGAAAATCTGTTTTAATTTCTTGTAAATAGTATTGAAGTTTGCGACAAAAGGAGTTAAGAAATATGTTAAGACGGACAAGTGATGAACAATGTCTAGAGAAGAAACCTTCGACAGCATTGTGCCATGACAGAAATACTGCATTTCAATTTTACAAGAATGTCTGATATGTTGTAACGGATCGATTTTAACTAGTTTCAATGAATGTCACCATTCACAATATGAAGAGATAAAAACTTGAAATATCACAAGATTTTCACTGACAGTATGACTTATGTTCTCAGAGAAACCAGACGGCTTTGCACGTAGCAACGGAGAACGCGCTTACCAACGTGGTGGAAACTTTATTAATTGGAGGCATCAATGTACACATCAAAGACAAGGTAAACATTTATTTTTATTATAATGTATCAATGCAGACAGCAATCACTTATTGGAGTTTATTGTCATCATATACTTCGTTTTATTTTTCTAGTCAATATTACGTTCACGCCATTTGGTAAATTTGTCCATAGATTAGTAATCTTGGCTCATCACATAAAGACATGTGATGGCTGCTTTTCTCTGCTTAACGTATTATTTTTTATTGACCACAGTCCGGGAGGACAGCTCTACAAATGGCTGCCAGGGCCGAACATATTACCATCACGGATATGATTATCAAAGCCGATAAATTCTTTATGAAAAAGGTTAGTTAACTTTATACTGTTATTGTATGACACGAAGTGACTCTGAACTTCACGGTGAAATTTATGAAAAGCAAGGTTTACATGTATGAATAGATATTGTAGAACTTTCCTCGAGTTTGATAATACCAAACTTACGTAAGTGCATGGCGCCACTGTGTACCGTATGCGCATGCTCTGCAATGGTAAAATGAAGACCTGCAACAGTTAAAATGCTAATAATAAAACAACTGATTTAGGGATTAAAGATTGACGTTTTACACTTCCTTTTGAATACATCATTCTGGTTGAGACCTTGTAGTTATGTAGTATGGCCTATTGTATATGATGCCGAGGCAAATAGAGAATATATATATATATATATATATATATATATATATATATATATATATATATATATATAATATATATATATATATATATATATATATGTGTGTGTGTGTGTGTGTGTGTGTGTGTGTGTATATATATAAATATATGATATTAATTTCGACAATATGTATCGTTTGTTTGGGTTTATGTTCATTTTGTTTGGGTTGTCACTACCTTCCCTTCCTTGCACATCATGGTTGTCACGGTGATAAATGACGCAAATACGCATCGACTTAAAGTTAAAAATTAAAGGCCCAGAAAGTGTAGGATTTGGGAACTTTTACCACATTTTTTGTTTTTAATGTCAATTACAAATTCTCTCTATACTCCCTAAAGCATATTAAGATACACGGTATTCAGCTTGTCAACCCGTACATGTGTAGATTATATTTCTATCATTGACAGATGAATTCTAGTCCGGACTAGAATGTAAACAATAAACGTACAGACGTATGCACGCTTTTCTGAAAAGCTAAATCGTTGTCGTTTTAACACGCGTTGGGTAATGGAACAGAAACTATAACATAAAACATAAAATGATGAACAATCGTCAAGGCTTACAGCTACTGGCCCTTTCAATCGGTATTTGAATGGAATTCAATCACAACCAAGTCTTTTCGTTGCCTTGCATAGCAAATGAAAAACGAGGAATTTCGCAGAGGACAGGAGAAAATACAGTTTCGCAAAGACCAGTGCGAAGAAGCGACGCAAATGCGACCGGTTATCTGGAAGTTAGGTACCAGGCAATTACGTAAAGACGAGTGGAAGAAACTGGCCTTTGTTTGGGGATTTACTGACGCCCACATCAAAGCTATTGAACATCAATTTACAGGTAAGAATCTTATTGTGTTTTAAACATTGTCAGGAAAGAAACACTGTTTTAAATCTTTCTTTGTGATCAAATGTAAAGATAAGTTTTCACACTTTTACTTTTTTGTGCCCAAAAGCAAGTTCACTTTCTATATATTTTTGTGTGGTGTGTGAGTGCATATTGACAGCCAATCAGAATTGTCAGAATACTGTTGTGTCGAGAAACCACAGAAAGCCGAAATCCTTTCCGCGAAAGAAAGAGTTGAACTGCGAAAAGTTTGTCTTGCACAATCCATAACAATTATTACCTATTCCCTCCGATTTTCTAAAGGTGAGAAAAGTTGGAAGGAACACAGCTACAGGCTTTTACTAATCTGGTTACACGGATGTGACGAAAACCCAGTCAAAGGGCTCTATGAAGGACTTGTAGGAATTGGTAGAAAAGATCTGGCTGGTAAGATTCATTTGTGATTGTTCAAATCATGTATGGATAGAGCCAATCCCCGTTACTTGCACTGACACACACGTAGGTGATGTACAGCACAAGCATGTGCCGAACTGACACAAACTTGACCTTACATAAGTTGGTACAGTAATAATACTATTCGGCTTTGATGGATTCTACAAGTTTGTCGTGAAAAACGCCGAAAATCAGAAAAAGAAACAAAAGGAGAGACAGAAGTTTGGTTTTTTTCCATCAATCGAACAAATATCAGATAATGAAAGATTAATTCCATTGAGTGTACACTTTTAGCAGTTTGAATTCATTTTATCAAGGACATTTCAGGTCCGAATGCTAAAACGCAACAGGCAGATAAAATCTTTGGTTTATGTTTCGTGGTTGATATGGGCGTTCCATAATTCAAAATTGATTTTAGGGGAATGGAAGTGAAAAACTTACAGGCTGCTCCAATTTTTTTGACATTGGCATTAGAGATAAAGAAAGGTGCAGACCATTTCTATTTCAAGGACAGCATTGTCGTTAAGAAGCCCTTGGGTGCAAGATTCCATGGACCTTGGAATTTGAGAGTCAGGAAGGATAAATTTTGTGGTTACGAATTCAGCAATGTTTGAAATTTGAAAGGCGTTTGTCTGGAAGAGACGTGAATTCGATTCAGTTAGACCATCTTTGATGTCGAAATAGACCTTCAATTAGTCACTTCGTTGATGCTTTATCAATTTAGAATTTAAAATTGCAAAGTGTTGTTATTAAACAGCCAGTGAATGTGGCTAAATGGCTTTTTTCATGATCAAAATTGAATTATAGATGCTGCCTTAATATAATCTGCTGAATCGCTGGATACTGGAGTCCACGGGAAACACCGTGTACAGTGTGTTTACATGGTTCATTACCAACATTATAGAAATGAAATCATAGAAGCAAGGTCATCGGTATATTTACACCATCACTCACATATTCCTATGCGGGTACTTAACTTCCCACTCACGACAGTGTCAGTCACGACCAACTAATTTTCTCTTTCTACAGACCAAATACGCCGGCGGATTAACGCACGCGCAGATGGCAATGGTGGTCGATGCAGTGTATCCTAGCAACTGATGTATCTTGACATCCATTTTATGCAGTTCAAGTTCTCGTTCCTCTTCGGCAGTGTCAATTTGTGCCAAGTAATTGCATCAATCGGTAGTATTGAAGGATGGAGGCCTGGATAATGATGCATTCTGTCGGTGAATTTAGATTTGAGTCGTGAGAAACGTTGGCCGAATTTTCTGGACGATACACGTAGGTTTGAGGGCGTCAAAATGAATAGTTTTGCCTATTTGTCCGTTCGATATTTTTGATGAGGTGACACGTCAGAACTGAAAGTAGGCAGTCGATGTTCAAGCGAGGAAACCTGATTACAGACATTTGAAGACAATCACATGATTATCTTGAAACCACCACGTTTTTTAAAGCTAAAGCAATGTTCACCAAGTTCTTGGAAGGATCTTTGCCGGAGAATCGACAGGAAGCTTCGGATTCATTATGACGGTTGTAAACACTAAGAGAACAGTGTGAAATAATAGTTTGGGTTATTGTGTGTCTCAAGGTCAATGTACGGACCAAAAAAAAAAAACACTGTAGAAAATTGCAAACACGGAGGCTATTCATTTTGATAAAGCAGACAGTCTGTGTCTGCATGCAAACACGATGCAGTTTCAGTTACCTCTCGGGCATAAATGTACTTACTTTTGTACATGCTAATTTGTGTCCAAGACAAATATTTTATGTCAGTTGTTGAACATTAAATCCTGATTTCCATAACATCCATGTCCAATCAATGAGATCGCCGTGGTCTTATTACGATCGTTGTCGATGCAAACAAAACACGACATGTTGAGAATATGAAGATTTCTTGACTGCCACTTCCATCGTATACACGTTCATATTTATTTGAGGTTAATTTTGCCAATCCCTGTTGTTCGTGATGGATTTAATTTCGTATCGTCACTGCCTTCCCTTAGCTCTACACCCATGTTATTTTGTAGTAATGTAGTTGTCCGATAGTACAATCACACATAATGACTCTTCAAATGTCACAATGCATCATTGTATACAAACTGTTGAGTGTAGTGATACAAGCATTTACAAGCGTAATATCTCGGGAGATGTACATATTGGTGAGTTCTTTGTTTTGCTAGTCTTAATTTTATCATAGACCCTTGAGAGAGTATTATTTTATCGCGTCTTTCAAAAAAACCCCGAAATTAAGGAGTGTAATATAGACACATGATTTGAAAACTGAGTGAATTTACAAGATATTTTAATGTTTCTGTACTGGAGTGTTGTCAGACCCTATTGACGTAATTTGGTATGAAACTGAAGAGCAATGAGTTTCTTCCAACGGCATCTGAATATCAGTGGAATAGATTTCTTGTGTTCCAATTCTATGGCAATGCTAATCCAATTTGTGAAATTCTAAATGTCCACATTTTTGCCAAACCAAGAATCGATGTTCTGTTTGTCAAGTTGACATAGTTTGAATTGCCATCTGTAGAGAGGCGAACGATGCTTCGAAATGCCATAGAGCGTTGCTGGTATACCTTTCCATTTCTTTATTCGTTCTGCATTCGTTTAACTTTCTGCGCCCAGCACATTTGCTGATGTGAGCCTGCTGGGGAAATATAGCTCGTACGGTGTAACAGAGTGTGTAGAGCGGGTTCCTAGATGCTGCAGGCTTGGCAGTCCTTGCGGTCAAGTTACCTAAATCTGACAAACATTATGGTAGGCTGCGCCTCGGGGAGAGATAGACTCTCAAATGTTTACAATCCTTTTCTCGTCTACCACTTTTTAGGGCTTCTTTTGAGGCTCGTGGAGTACGTTATAAGTTTTCGCCGTCTTGGTGTTATGAAAAATCAAGAAATTAATTTAATTTAAAGTTTGAGCAAAAGTTAAGTCTTTCAGTTTCGAGGCGCACACTATATTGATGAAATTCCTCCCAGTTAAAACTTTGCTGTACGTCGTGTCGCAACGCAGCTGTGACTGAGATTTCACCTTTCTGAAACTGGTATATCGATTTGTCATAAGGAAACAAGGAAGGAAATCGCCGCAACATAGTTGCAACTGCTGTTATTCATGTTATTCTTTAGTTTGACACATCATAGGACTGCAAACATTTCTACCTGTCATGTATTGTTAAGCGTTTTATTAAACCAAACAATTATTGTTGGCATTTTTTTAAATGGCATAATGTATTATCAAAGCATTGAAGTCGCCTATGGCTCATTCTCATCCATGTTCTGAACGATTCTTTAATGTATGCAAATGTTGATTCCATGTTATTTCCAGAAATATACAAAGGCCACAGAAAATATATATTTTTTTAATTTTTTCATTATTAATTCGCGTCATTTGACTTGAAATATGTAAAAATCTTCATTTTTGTTTAAGAGTTTTTGCTGATTAAAGTTTAAAATTACTCTGTAATCTAACACATTTTGCTTTGAAATGCACGTTAAGCTGTCGACGGTCTGTGATGGCAGTGCACTTATCGATAGCATGTCATGTTAAGGAATTTTCATCAACCTTTTTGGTGATTTTACTCAGAACAGGCTAAATGTAAACATCTAATTATATTACACTTTTGTCAAAAATGAATGTGAAATGATCGTATCCCGTTCACTCACGCGAGATCTCAAAGTGTAATTTCAAAAGACAACACTTTCTAACTTTTCAATTTTTTGTATTCCTTCACGTTGAAACGTGTTAAATTTCCTGTTGTGATTTTGTATATCACGTGCACCATGCTATGTTATTTTCATACATTATCATTACATTAATGATGTATTTTCGTTTTTAAACAAAAATCGGTAATGATTGTAGTGTACTTACATATTGTCTATGCCCGTTTCACACATTGACGTAAACAGAATCAATATTACAATGAAAATTTTGTAACCTTTTTTTTATTTTCACAAGTTGATACTTTTTTAATTTTTCAATCGCTTTGCTATTCAATATGTAATAAATAAATGAATTAATGTAACAAATTCTGGTTGAAGAGCTTTATGTCTGTAATTCTAGACTATGAAGTTTCCGTTTTTATCATTTCTAGTCAACAATATCTCAGCCGTTATTCATCGATTTTTCTGTCATGGGCCTGTAATGGTTTTCATAATCCATCACTTATGGAATCAACGACATTGTTTTGTTTTAATACGCAGGCGCAGCGTCGATATATGTTTATGATTGTTTCTGAAAATCTCGATCATTGCGTAAGAAAACCTTGAAAGGCAAACTTTTCTGTGGATATTGACAGTATTGCATCACTTGTAAGCATCATGAGGTCAAGACTTTGCAAAGGATAGTCTGTAGATTAGATATGACGTTATGTCAAGCTATTCAACATGATGAAGGCAACAAAGGCCAAAGTGGCAAGATGCTGTAGTGAGAGACAGTGCTCAGACGCATCCACAGGGTTCAATTTATGCGGAAGTGTTTTGAGGGCTTTATGTCATTTGATGTGATTTTATTTGATATACTTAGCACACTGTAAAGACCCAAACAAACGCAAAAAAGACATGGCTGAACTCATACAAGAATCACTGTGCTGGAATCATGCAGAAACGGTAAAGACCTTCGACTGTATAGTCCGACGTGACAGAAGTGAAATTAGTATATTCTAATCCTCCTAGTTTCAAAAACAGAACATTGGACCATGGATGCCTCTTTTTTTACATCCATAATTGGACCGACATCCTTGAAGGCAACACAGATAGTTATCTAGATAGACAAGACAGTAACTTAGGCTACCAAAATGGATTGCTAACAAAGCAGACAAAGAACAACAAAGATACAATCTTTGGGCAGAGTGTTCACTCTGTCTTCGTGCATGTCTGCCATTTTGCCCAACAGCCACCCCATCAAAATTTACATATCAAGGTAATCTTCAATCTCGTCCCGATAACGTTACTTTCTTCTAAGTACATTTTTTCTTCCCTACAGTATATTATCATCTTTAGGCAAGTCGCAGTGGTTTTTTTGTCATACAGAAAGTTTGTTAAGTTTATGCAGTTGCTTCGGGATATTACAAACGATGTCTATGGTTTGGTATTGTTCCGGTCGGTATGGCAACAGCGATCAACAAGGATCTGACGCTGTTGTTTTAGTCCGTCTGTCTGAGCATTTTCAGGATAAAGTTTCAATTGATACGATTGGTTGATTTCGATTACAATAAACGATTAATCATCTCCTTTCAACTAAGATAAAATTTGAGCATTGACGTCAGGTTTTACCTGGTCTGAGATACAGTTTGCATTATCCTTAGTTTTGATTGGTTCTCGATACAAATTTGAACTTGACATATTTCATTCCACGCATTTACTGAACCGACATCATCCCAAAATATACCAAGCCTTTAGAGATGTACTTAACTAATTTATAACGCTAGATTAACACATATCTACCTTTTCCCGTTGTATGAAGTCCACAGTTGAACTGTGTGCCATCGATTTTCATCACACTTTCACCCAAGGCAAAGATCTAAACAGTATTGGTACTCAAGTTTCCAAAGTGTTCAGAAAGTCTCCAGGCAAGGCTATTGTCACTTCTTCCACTGTGGGACTATTTTTTTCTTTACTTTCACTCTGGTAATTCTATTTACGGCTGTCGGTGCATGAAGACCAGGTATTTGAATTTGCCAAGTATTCATAACATCTCAACGACGAGTCAATATTGACGGAAAGAGACATGATTTATCGTCGTAGGATAATGCGAAACGCAATCAAGTCTTTTCTTACTTAATTCTGTCGAATTTCAACTTCATCGATCGTTCTGCGTACTCAAGCAAGAAAGGGTGTGAGACGATCATTGAATAAAGTTAGAACTCCTAAAACGCAGTCCCCGATAGCAATGTGATCGCAAAGTTACATGATTTTTTTTTCGAAATCTTCACCAATGTAAAACCCAGCTAACCGGCCGACGGACATTAATGTTTCCCTCTTGAATTCGAAAAAGTCCTCGGCCACGAAAATTAATCCATTGTAAAATCTCGTTTCACTTCATCTTCTCGGGGAAAGTTATGGTGTAGCGAAAAGTGTGAGACGTTTTCGTCTGCATGATTAGTTAAAAAATTGCTAAATTTTGACCGTCTCATCAATATTCTTTTTAAGAGTGCCTTGGTTGCAGCCAGGTGAAAGTTCCTACGAAGTTTGTGAAGACTCATCTCCAGGGCATGGACACGGGGACGAACAATAGCGGTATTGTGAATGAAGTCTGCCAAAGCCAGCGTAACGTGACGCCGTTATCTTGCTAATTGCACCAATCACTATTCTTTAGAAATCGGCTGAATATCCCTTCACTGTAACAGGTTCACCCCATTCTTTGGTGGATGTTGCCTGCCAAACACCTATTTGCGCTGACAATGTCAACAGCATACCGTCCATTCTCATTTGAGGGAGCACGACAAGACAATGGTGCCGGTGCCAAAAAACACTGTTTGAGTGTTACCATTGACAACCAAGATTTGCCTACGCCGAGGCTGGCACGCTGGCCATAAAATCTGAGAAGACGCGGGTGTTTATGACGTTTGAGAGTTTCTGTCCTGCATGTGACTGACTGCCTGACGAATTTTGAAGATGTGCTCTGCCGCAAGACTCGTAATTTTCCTCACGTTTGTGATTTTCACAGCAGGTAAATATTGTCGTCATTACTTTCAAACATTTATAATTCTCAGATAACTCGTCAGTATCTCAGATTTCACACAATACGTCTGTTATCCTACTGGATTCGTTGCGGCTTCACGATGCCTAGTAATAAGAGTATAGGTTATCAGAAAGCACCGGGCTGTACCACAGAGAGAATTTCTTCACATATCTGAAGTTCATAACAGCACACACACACACACACCTGTAATTTCAACCGCTGTGCTGAACAAAGAACAACAGTACGGCCGTCTTCTCTCATGGTGTAGCTGTGAAGGACTTTTACAGTCGGTGCAGTAGCACGGTCTTCTTAAATTTTCATTTCGAAAACGTTATCTTAAAAACAACGCCCTAGTCTATAGCAGCAAATTTCCAATTTGATTTTCCAGTCAGTAAACTTAACCGCCGCGACGGGATTTTCTTGAAATCGTGTCGAAAGAGGCGAATTTTAAGAAAGGTAGAACGTAGCCTGTGCAATTCTTCAGAACCCTATTCTTCTTTTGACAATAGTTAAAAGTGTTTACACGGCTGTAATCTGTCCTAGCCCTTGAATACTAAGTATTTTACATTGAAATCACAATGTTGTATCATTCTGTTGAGTACATAGACTTAATGCACGCCGTAAGTCGACATCAAAACACGGGAGAAGGGAAAAGCGAAAAAAATCGATGCCGGGTCGATCCCATTGCAACCGGATTTCGAAAAAATCTCAACAGATGTACCAGCTTAACTTTATGTTCAAGTTAATGTACCATTTTAATACATCTGATTGAAATTTGATGTGGGAAGCAATGTAAAGTCAGTGTTGAATCAATGTGTGTTAATGCATGTATCTGAGGTGTTTAACAAATCATTGTCATAACGTCATTTATTTGTGATGTCATATACACAGATAGTCAGCACCAAAGAGTCAATTCGTCAACAACACTTAATTCAAGTTCATCAATTACTCGGTGAAATATTTTCAATACATCGGTGAAGTGCCCTTTTCCTTGCAAAATGAGACATAAATTGCTAAAATTAAAATTTACCGATTCAATATTTTAGTCTTCCACACTGTTCGAGTATTTGTGTACATTGTTCATATTTTACATTTTCTATCACATACAGAACCAACTCTGGGTACATATGAAGATATGATGTTCGTTTTCGACGGTAGCGGCTATGCGACGCTCTCATCTCAGATAACCATACCGACCTTTGATGCCTTCTCGGTCTGTTTCTGGATGCAAACGACCGGATCTAATTTAGGCTCCCCTTTTTCGTACTACGACTCCGTCAATGACGAGTTGGCCGTCTACGTGTTCAACCACGGCGGCGCGTTGGGCATATACAGCTGCAGCAGCCTCATCACAGGTGTGACCGGAAACGACGGTAACTGGAACCATGTTTGCCTGACGTGGGAAGACAGCGGACAGGTGTATTTTTACTGGAATGGTGTGCAAACAGCCGAGCAAAGTGGATGCATGGCCAATGCAAATATCACAGGAGGTGGTTGTTTTCGCATTGGGCAGTGGCAGACCAGTTGTTCAACCAGCTCATTTCAGGCCTTGGGTAGTTACTCAGGAAATATAGCGTACTTCAACATTTACAGTTCTGCTCTGAACGAGACTGAGGTTGCCAGTCTAGCTTCGAATTGTACAGATAACGGTGATGGCGATGTACTAGCGTGGTCGGATATCATGAATTCTACTTTAACATCAGTCACTGTGGAAACCGCTGATGTTTGTCGTAAGTTTGTGTTTCGATGACAGTTATGCAAACTGAGACCCTATGATTGATTTTGTAAAGTGGCTGCGATACTACGCTGTTTCTCAGTCGAACTGATTCAAATATATCAGAGTTTAAGACAGAATGTGTTTTGACCTTCCGCACAAAATCTAATCTTTAGAATATACTTTTATACGAACAATTCGTGACATTATTCGGTCAACCATTTTGTCATCCTGAAATCAAACAACGGCACTCGAAATATGTGCAAATTTCATTATTTCATCGGTTAACATGGCCATTCACATTGAAAATTGGACCAAATGTCGATCTTGAATGTGCTTTCTTTATTAGCACAATATTCTCTTAATTAGAGATAACATGTTCAGTGTTTTATTGTTTCAATTTTTAATTTCTTACATGTTCCTCTTGTGTAATACTGCTTTTCATGTTACTGGTCACCTTGACAATGAGAGATTTCAGCTGTAGAGTATACGGACTTCAATTCCCTTTTAGCAGAGCTACGTACACTGTACTCTTTACAAAAATCGCGAGAAATTCAAGGCTTGTCTTTCACTTCAGCCTCTGGTAGTTTGTTCTGTATGAAGTTCTTCTCTTGCTATTTTTGCAGCATGTAACGAAACTACAGCTCCTGTCAATGGGAGCGTAGCTGTAACCGGAACAGGTATCAGTCGAGGGGACGAAGCGTCTTTTTCATGTGACGCTGGCTACTATCTGGTTGGTGCCAATAACGCATCATGCACAAATAACGGCTGGTCCTATGATATACCAGAATGCTCAGGTTAGTGAAATTCGGTTATAGTGGCGATATAGTAATTTTTGATTTCAGTACTCTTCGGCAAAAAATACTCTAGGATTATCTCCCCACAATATTATACATTCAAATACTTCATGACATCTTCCCGTTGATTTTGTTGGACTGAAAATTAAAATTTAATCTTAACTTTCATCGAAGATATAGCAGTAAGGCTTGTCGTGACTACCAAATACTCATACATAGATACATAGATACACAGATACACACATACAAACATACATGCATACAGGCATACAGGCATTCATACATAGATAATTCATACTACATTCATTCATACATACATTACTTCATACGCCATATGTACATGCATGTACATACACACATAGCATATACCATCTGTCTGTCTGTCTGTCTGTCTGTCTGTCTGTCTGCTGTCTGTCTGTCTGTCTGTCTGTCTCTCTCTCTCTCTCTCTCTCTCTCTCTCTCTCTCTCTCTCTCTCTCTCTCTCTCTCTCTCTCTCTCTCTCTCTCTCTCTCTCCACACACATACATATGTAACATACCTGGTTGTCTTGCTTACTTACATTTGGTATCCTTCAGATATTGACGAATGTTCATCTAACAATGGTAACTGTGGTCAAACGTGTGTTAACGAAGACGGGTCATATCATTGTACATGTTCCAATGGCTACGAACTCAACAACGATGGATTGGCATGTGATGGTAAGATTTCTTTTCATTCTATAAGTTCCTGCCTTCTTTACTCATTTTGAATATGGAATTGCCTGAGTGTACAGATGACTTCTCTCTCCTTCTCAGACATCGACGAATGTTCTGTGGACAACGGTGGCTGTAACCAAACCTGCGTCAACATCGATGGATCATTTTCATGCAACTGCACGGCAGGTTATGAACTTGACAATGATAATACCTCATGCAATGGTAAGTGTTAATTGTGCTTATGAAATTCCAATTTCATAAAGAGGACTTATTTATTGACAGCCAGGTACTAGTGAGATGAGTCTAAACAGGAAACCTTCAGTTATATTGTACTCTGTCTGGGGTTATTGAAGTTGAGGCAAATAAAACTGCAATAGCTACGAATGGATTTAAAATTATTTCAACTAATTTCATTTATGCTCTATGCTTACGCGAAGTTGAAATGCGGAACAGGCTGCCAAGCGATTATTCAAAGACCTCCACTACATATCTAACACTGCACTTCAAGTTCTGTACATAATACTCAGCTCTAGTGATCATTTTGTCCTATATAAGCAGTTCACCCTGACATATTTTGCTGCGTAGAATCACTATATCAACAAAAGGTTTGAGGTAATGCTTCCTGTTCAGGAATGATAAAATACGGTAATCTAAGAAGGGACGACAAGACGAATCGTCGTCGAATGGTTTAAATCTGTGATCATGTGTTCGTTAAGTTGGCGCGTTTAGCCCGGGGAGCAATTACAGAAAAGGCGGTGCGTGCATTTAAACATATAGACGCGTGTTTACTTCACTGTGGTATGTGGTTTCGAGTTGTACAATGCAGACAGACAGTTCAAAATGCAAAAGAATCTCAGTATTAGTAAAGTGTTATTTGTCTCAACATCAATGGAGATAGTGTCAATGAAAAAGCTGTCCCGGTTTCGGGACTTACGGTCAATCTTCTTCGGAGTGTCAACATCTAGTAAATGAAATTATGGTAAATCATAAATCTATCTGCTATGCAAAACTCTCGTGAAAGAGTTAAAAGACATCTGTCTGTAGAGTAGGCCTATGTGCACCAATCCGTATCAAACGACCCCTTCATCGTACGTATCGTACTTTGGATATTAGGCTGGAGTTGTTTCATAACGACAAAAGCACAGTAGTTAACTGCAGGTGGGATTGTTAAGCTGCTATTACATCGTGTAAAAAAAAAGACTGGGCGTTTATTGATTTGAATTTCTGTGATTAAGCAGTGTTAGACGCTTCTCGTGTTTCTTATTAAGTTCACTTTTTGTGTCTTTCTTGTCATTTGTGATACTTTTACGTTTTCAGATATAGACGAATGTTCTGATAATAACGGCGGTTGTAACCAAACCTGCGTCAACATCGGCGGATCGTATTCCTGTGACTGCACGGCAGGTTATGAACTTGACAATGATGGCTCCACGTGTAATGGTAAGTGTTCGTTGTTGTAAATATAGTTGGATATCAAATTTAGTCTGAACAGGTCGGCATCCAACACACTGTCCGCTAAAGTTTATGGTTAGCCGTTCTCGCATCATCTATTGGAGCACTGTAATGTCGTGTGCCAGGGAACGTACGTCGCGCAACACGATCCTAGCGTCGCAGCGTCTATCATTCGATTTAATGAATAAAGGCTACAGGTATTACGGGGAACTTTGATAAACATACAATACAGCCGTCGCTAATTTTGTGTACTCTTCCCTATGAAGTTACATTCTCGTACGGCTATTATAATTTCGTACAAAATATTGGTCTGATTTCAACTAACTAAAGATTTGGCATAATACTTTTGGTTGATGAGACCCTATGCAACTCTACTGAATATACAATACCAGATTCCCTAAACCAACAAAAAACCTGCCTGCCACCAAAATGACAACGATACCAGCTCGCCAGTAAAATGAACAAAAATACCAGCTCGTATTGCCATCAAACCATAGAAACTTGCCAGAAAATACCATCAGTATCAACTTGCCACCAAAATGACAACAATACCAGCTTGCCACCAAAACGATAAGAGGCTAATCTCAATCCAACCTTTTCCAAGCCCTCATAAATTATATGGAAGCGCATTGATAACAAAATTTGTCAGTAAATAAAACTGAAAAATCTCGCATGATTCCAATATTTTTAAAAATTGCATCGAATCGCCTCAGACTGTGCTTGTACTATTTTACGATCAAATATAAAATAGAGATACGATACAGACTTCCCAGAGGGAGAAATCTAACCGAAACCTGGCATCGTTCTCTGATATGTCCATTTTAATAACTCATACATATTAAATTCAACAGTCAACTTCAGATTTTCTCACTGTGTTTTCTGATAAAAAAGCATCACGTCAGTCTCATTTACTGTCTGAGCTCAAAATCATAAACCTTGTTCAGGAATATTCCATAACATAAGCCAGGGGGAACGTTCAAGACAACACAGTGTCAGAATCATTCAAATTTGGCAATACATGCCTTTACTAGCAAAGACTTTGACTTTACTCTGCTACAAAGTTCTGCAGATATTCTTCATAAATGATACTGCTAATCGAAATGCAGATAAAGTAGTTCCATGGAAAAATAATGTCGAACTTTCATTCCTGTGTATACCAACTGTGGTTTCTTTGTTTTAGGACCAAGTGCACTGATGATTTCCAGACATACAATACAATTAATATCCGGATAAATAAAGTTCAAGTTCAATCGTCTTCCTGTCCCCCAACATAATAATAGATTTGGACGATGAATTACTGGGTGTACACTGGTCAAGGAACTATACGAAGGTTTTAGAATTAATACAACTCTGAGAAGTCATTAATTGTCCTACTAAAGGCTGGAATACCGTCAAATGCATGTTCTTTGTTTATCATAAGTAGGGACTTCCGAATCACTTTTCTGGAAGTAGTGTTCATTAGATATAACTATAGGAATAACTACCTCTCCCGCATTGCTGCCGTCCTTCGACACCTTCAACTTGAATATAACGTGATAAATGGAACTAACTCTAACAATATATTAGTTATAAATTTATTTCTTTTGAAAGGTTTTAGGTTGATAATAATATAAATCAAACAGTGACTAAATCTGTTTTTAGATGAAATAAAAACCTAATTATCAAAGCAAGATTCTGAAATAAAAGCTTTATCTAAAAAAGATTCTTTTTAGCTCTTCAGATAACGTCTTACGTTTCAGTTTCAGAAGGTCAACATATTTGTGAGTTAAGATGCGATACAGTTTGATCAAAGGACAGCCATTCCTATGGAAATATTATTATTGTGACTTTGTGGATGATTAATGTAACCTCGTGCTGCCAGTTTCTGTTGAAACAAGCTAACAAAACTAAAAGTTCAGATATAGCGTGACGTATTTTCTATCAATAATGACATTCCTTGAAAGTGAACCTTCAGACTGAATCACCTTTTCTCCTTGCCCACGTGATCTACCTGCCCACGTGATCTATATTCCCACGTGATCTACCGACCTACGTGATCTACCTACATAGTTTGAATGGAACAAAAACACATAATGCCTAATCCCAAAACGTGATGTTTGCTCTGATAATTCCAAAGGGTGTACATTCCTCAACTTTTTTTATCATTTTAGAGCATCAGAAAGGCAGCTGATATTTTCTGACTTTGCGTTTGGTCTGGTTATGTACCGTTGTACGCAAAGTTCAACTTAAAAGAACGGCTTGTCGCCATGCTGAACAGCTTATATTGTGGACGGGGGCATTGTTAAAAAATACCCAAGTACAGAGTTTCTCTAGAAAATACCATAATATTACTCCATCCTTACTGTGTATGTACGGTTTGCATTGGTGCCACGTGATGCAGTAAGCGAAAGATTTAACATACTTAGATGGTATAGGAATTGCTAGTCTACAGACGAATTTAGGACTCTGTGTCTTTCGTTCGCTGGGTTTTGAGTATTTTCCACTGCTTGAGAATTATCGTTATCGTGTCAATGTACTTTGATCGGCAAATATGATTACTTCGCGTGAGAGTTAAATGACAACTTGTGTGGCAGGGTATTTTCACGATCATGCAAATAGGATGTGCATCACCGTCAATCTGCCGTTCAGTTGAACGTAAAGGTCGAAACGCTGATGCAATCGCTTTGAGATAACCACTGTGATAAAAACAGTTGAATTGAGCTCTCTTTGTTTGGCTATGCAATTAACGTTTTAATACCAATTCCTCATGCAGATATCGACGAATGTTCTCTAAGCAGCGGTGGATGTGACCAAATCTGCATAAACTCTGTTGGATCATTTTCCTGCAACTGCACAACAGGATACGAACTTGACAATGACGGCATCACTTGTAATGGTAAGTGCTACCTGTTGGACCGCACGTGTTAGTAAGTCACCTTTCATTGCCGGAAGCCAATGGCCGATCTTGGACTCCTCAAAGCCGAATGTAAATGTCTTTGAAGAGAGTCGTGTTCAACAGCATTTATTAATATCTCTTGATCTGTAAAGTCAATTCAGGTAGTTTTGCAATTCCTGTCCTTTACCTTCAACCCAGTTCATGTCCTTTCCCGAATTGCATGCCATTGTGGTCTCGTCCCAGTGTGCTCTTGGAAATCTACGTATTGTAGAAGTCCCTCTGAGACTTCAGTGACGATATGAACAATGTCAACTGCAAGGACTCAACAGAAATCTGAACCCTCATTGTCAGCAATGATGTTGTTAAGAAAGTAGACCCATTATTTTGACGGCCAAGATATTAAATCGTTGTATGATCGTATTGAAAGCGCCTTCAGTGGATGCTCTTTTCATGCTCTTACATTTATTTCTTTGCTTTCTGATTCTGTTTGCATTTCTTTCCATTGGTCCAGAGATACTCGGAATAGGTGAGTGTCGCTTTCCAACATAATAAAATATTGAAATTCATGCCACATTAGATAATTTCTAGGTCTCTGCCACGATTCAAAAAACGCACGGAAAAGATACAGATACACCACCAAACGATTAGACGGCTCTTCTGTCACTTCAGGCTCGTCTTCAGCTTTGCTCACAAGAGCCTTTGTTTGTATTTACAAGTAAACGCCACTACAAGAGTAACATAGCGTTATATTTCCATCAGTTCTAAAGATCTGAACATGTCATTATCTATTACATCGTCAATGTTGTAATTATGAGCATGTTGAATAAGGACAATAGCAAAATGTGATATGATTAAGGTAATATAAAAGAATTAAATGGTCATCCCTGGATAACATTTATTACTTTCATGCACCTTGTATTTTGTTTGAGATCGACTTCAAATGCAAAGTTTTGAAACTACTCTCTTTGACTTAAAATGGCATATAAAACAATTCAAAGACATCGAAGTTGTTTGGTGTGATCTTTCAGATTTGACCATAACGGATGCCAATGTGACAAGTCCTGTTAACCTAGTCTACCAAGCCGAGCTAGATTCATTCATCACGTTTTACATCGTCATCGAAAACGTCGGAGACACTGATCTGGTTGACAGCAGCAACGGCGACAGTCGCTACAACATTTCATTCTACTTCAGTCAACAAGACGATCTGGACGCCACGGTAAACCAAACAGCACAAGCGTTCACCGTAGATTTAAACAGTGCCACAAACTTAGATACAGGTGTTGCTGCATCATCAACTTTGACGATAACAGACGTTCAGGCTCTTGTCAATGTGCCTTCGGAAGACTGCCCTCAATACAGATATGCGTGTTTCTTAGTGCTGTTATCTTCCACTGTCAGCGACACTGAGTCGGACACAACGAACAACGATTTCTGTGTTGCGTTTAGTGACGAATACGCTGGACAACTCACTTGTTCGGGTAAGTTATACAAACGTCTGACTAGGACAAAATGTTGAGGTTCCGGTTTCATGACTAAAATTAGAGAGTTTGTTTTATCGAAAACGTTTAAATATGTCTATGTGATATTTTTGAATTTCTGCAACCTTTCACATTGTATAATTTGTCTGTAGGTATATTTCATGACAGAGTACTTTTTATGAGATGTTTTCGTTATAAACGAAACATCTTTTTCCCAAAATCCTCTAGACCGAGGACTACGAGCACTTTTTAGAACGAACAACCATCCCACAAGCAGTTTGTCAAAAAGTCTTGCACTGCCGTCGATTTTAGTATAATTATGAAGAGTGATATAATATGTCCGATAAAACATACACCTAGTCTACTGCAGCTGCGCTAGTCATCTATCTTGAAAATTATATCGGTGGTTTGAGGCCTTATCATTCTCAAGTAGTTTTCTGACTTTCTCTTATTCATTGTTTCCATACCTTGCCGTCGAATAGTGCTTCCTAATTGATTTCGTGGCCTTATTAATGCTTTTGAATTATGTAATTTTAATACATCAACCAAACTTGACAAACATTGACAGAGAACCCCTTACAATGTTTCCTAGAATTACGATGTCATTTTTCTTTTTTCTATCACAGCGTCAAATCCGAGAATGGATTGGCTACTGACGGCGATGACATCATTGATACTGGTTTATACAAACAAAATGTATCTTTTGCACTGAATTCAAAGAAAGTAGGCAAGACGGCTGTTATGTGTGACTCACGCAACATACAAGTTCCATTCGCATCAATGAGCATACTGTCTATTTCAACAACTAGAACTTGCAGTGGCATATCTCACACCAGAGACAATTTTGAGACATTCCCTTCTACGTGATATTATTGTTACAGGGTCATCGATGGTATAATTTACGATGTGCTGAGAAGGAATCAATGCCTATATAACACGGCATGGGTCCTCCACTGTGTTTATCAGTTATGATGAAACTTGGTAATTTTGAAATATTGATCCGAGTAACCGACTTACAAATCACAAAGTAGGGAAATAAACGCCAACTTTATTGCTAATAGTCCGTATCAAATACACAATACCTTTCATCGCATTCCATTTGCAAAATCCATTAGAATGTGCTTGCTTATTTTAATTCTTACAAACATTTTTATAATTGATATGAACTATTTTTGGCTATAATTTTAATCGATTACCAGATTATACTGTGTAAGGTTTCACAGGTCATGCTGTGAGTGAGGACTGTGTTTTGTCCGCTATATGCAATATTTCGAGTTTACGTGCCATGTTGTTTTGAAATATTTACAAGTTGGCGAAAGATTAGAAAGACTGGTTCAAAAAGTGTAAACGATATAATTCTCAGATTTTAACAATTTTCTGTACAACTTGAATACATTGACTTCACTTGGGTTCAATGTTTCTCTGTTTTCCAAGGTCAATTTCATGCACAAGACGATGGAAACGATACCTGACTTGTGAAAAGTAGATGGCAGACGATGGAGAATGTTTTGTCATTTCTATTTCATCTTTTATTTCTGCTGATAGAATAACTTTCCTTTAGAAAACTGGAAAACTGCCTGTAAAATTTTAATAAGACCTTTCTTAAATATCTTGACGCTTCTCAGGTATCAATACAAATAATGCATCAACTTTTATGTCGATTTAGTCGACAACCTTATTTAATGTAATAAAACAGTCCGTACATTTTGCCACTGAAACTCTCTTCAAACGATTCGGTTATCGGATAAGTGGATAGTTATGTCTGCGTCTGTTGGAAAAAATTAAATAGAAAACATTCACATGATCCATTAACAATAGCGCGCAGATAACGTGTTTGTCACAGAACAGCCAAACAAACAATTTGCCGTCTCCGTAAGGTTTCCTGTTTACATAGTGCTGTAAACATACACTGTGCTACTTACGACAGGGTAATTCTATTTGTGTTCCAGTTATCGACCATTCTTATTAGTATGTCTATAACTGTACATGTATGCACCAAAATTAGTGTTGGCCGTTTCCCAGAGGCGAAGAATGTGTGACCAAGAAGTCAAACCGGACTAATAGATCAAGGATATGATCTAACGATGCTATTTCTAAAGTGACTGAAATCCAGGGGTGCGTCAAGATGTTTCTATGCCACCAACAATAATTAATGAAATTCTGGCAGTAAGAATTAAGCAAAAAATGAATCAGACATATTTCACATGGTCTAATTTGAATATCTAATGAATGTATGCTTGAAAGGCAGTACGCTGGTGGTTCCCAAGTTGCTTGCTGACAACCCTTTTCAATGTCGAAAAACCGGCTAATTGTCTCCCAGATTGCGTCTTGTGCATGATTTTGTACCCACAAGGAAAGCTTCTAGCACTAAATTAGTCTATATCGATATCAAAATAAAGTGTGAAATTGTAATAAGGCGTTGGTGTGTGAGAAGTGTTAGTTAAAACGAATTTAGGCACGCATCGTAACATTTTTTTCTTATTTGCTGATTGGTGCCGGCCAGACATCAATTTACCATGTTCAAGGTGAATGTTCATCATTGATCCACATAGAATCCGTTGTCCTGAATCGTGTTAAAGATGTTCCCTGGACACGTTAATCAGCAGATAATCACAAAACTGATGTCAGTGGTGGTAATTAACGCGCGTAACTGGTAGACCCCTAGGTGTAAACGATATTGAGGTAGGTCAGCTACAACAGCCAGGCACCCTCCGACTTGTTTGGTCTGCTTGATGATACGTACAGCCTTTCAAACATAGAAATAATGGTATATTGGCAAGTCACTTAGTTAAATTTAATGAATGTTAATAGTAACGCTAAGGGGGATTGCTTAAAGACGTGTGCAAACATGTGTATCAGCATCAAGTTTCCTGATTATTTTGGACGGGAGTACAATTT